>NC_082707.1:110411045-111011045 GCF_030144855.1 Hypanus sabinus
CACCCAACAAGATCATCTGTAACCGTCAGTACACAGTATCGAGGGGAACGCCCCACCCACAACAAGATCATCTGTAACCGTCAGTAAAGAGAACCGGGGGAACCCCCCCCCCAAGATCATCTGTAACCATCAGTACAGAGTGTCAGGAGAACCCCCCCCTACCCAACAAGATCATCTGTAACCGTCAGTACAGAGTGTCGAGGGGAACCACCCCCCCCAAGATCATCTGCAACCATCAGTACAGAGTGTCGAGTGAACCCCCCCCCCAAGATCATCTGTAACCGTCAGTACAGAGTGTCGAGGGAACCCCCCCCCCCAAGATCATCTGTAACCGTCAGTACAGAGTGTCAGGGGGATCCCCCCCCAAGATCATCTGTAATCGTCAGTACAGAGTGTCAGGGGGATCCCCCCCCAAGATCATCTGCAACCGTCAGTACAGAGTGTCGAGGGGAACCCCCCCCCAAGAACATCTGTAACCGTCAGTACAGAGTGTCGGGTGATCCCCCCCCCCAAGATCATCTGTAACCGACAGTACAGAGTGTCGAGGGGAACCCCCCCCAAGATCATCTGTAACCGTCAGTACAGAGTGTCGAGGGGATCCCCCCCCAAGATCATCTGTAACCGTCAGTACAGAGTGTCGAGGGGATCCCCCCCCAAGATCATCTGTAACCGTCAGTACAGAGTGTCGAGGGGATCCCCCCCCCAAGATCATCTGTAACCGTCAGTAGAGAGTGTCGAGGGGAACCCCCCCCCCCCAAGATCATCTGTAACCGTCAGTACAGAGTGTCGGGTGATCCCCCCCCCCACGATCATCTGTAACCGTCAGTACAGAGTGTCAGGGGAACCCCCCCTACCCAACAAGATCATCTGTAGCCGTCAGTACAGAGTGTCGAGGGGATCCCCCCCCAAGATCATCTGTAACCGTCAGTACAGAGTGTCAGGGGAACCCCCCCCCCCACTCAGCAAGATCATCTGTAACCGTCAGTACAGAGTGTCGAGGGGATCCCCCCCCAAGATCATCTCTAACCGTCAGTACAGAGTGTCGAGGGGATCCCCCCCCCAAGATCATCTGTAACCGTCAGTACAGAGTGTCGGGTGATCCCCCCCCCCCCAAGATCATCTGTAACCGTCAGTACACAGTATCGAGGGGAACCCCCCCCCCCCAACAACAAGATCATCTGTAACCGTCAGTACAGAGTGTCAGGAGGGACCCCCCCCCAAGATCATCTGTAACCGTCAGTACAGAGTGCCAGGAGGGACCCCCCCCCCAAGATCATCTGTAACCGTCAGTACACAGTCAGGTGGACCCCCCCCCCAAGATCATCTGCAACCATCAGAACAGAGAGCTGGGGGGACCCCCCCACAAGATCATCTGTAACCGTCAGTATAGAGTGTCAGGGGACCCCCCCCCGAACAAGATAATCTGTAACCGTCAGTACAGTGTCAGGGGAGCCCCCCCCCAACAAGATCATCTGTAACCATCAGTACAGAGTGTCGAGGTGAACCACCCCCCCCCAGATCATCTGTAACCGTCAGTACAGAGTGTCGAGGGGAACCCCCCCCCCAAGATCATCTGTAACCGTCAGTACAGAGTGTCGAGGTGAACCCCCCCCCAAGATCATCTGTAACCGTCAGTACAGAGTGTCGAGGGGAACCACCCCCCCCAAGATCATCTGCAACCATCAGTACAGAGTGTCGAGTGAACCCCCCCCCCCCAAGATCATCTGTAACCGTCAGTACAGAGTGTCAGGGGGATCCCCCCCCCAAGATTATCTGTAACCGTCAGTACAGAGTGTCGAGGGAACCCCCCCCCCCCAAGATCATCTGTAACCTTCAGTACAGAGTGTCAGGGGGATCCCCCCCAAGATCATCTGTAATCGTCAGTACAGAGTGTCAGGGGGATCCCCCCCCAAGATCATCTGTAACCGTCAGTACAGAGTGTCGAGGGGAACCCCCCCCCCCAAGAACATCTGTATCCGTCAGTACACAGTGTCGGGTGATCCCCCCCCCCCCAAGATCATCTGTAACCGACAGTACAGAGTGTCATGGGAACCCCCCCCAAGATCATCTGTAACCGTCAGTACAGAGTGTCGGGTGATCCCCCCCGCCCAAGATCATCTGTAACCGTCAGTACAGAGTGTCAGGGGGATCCCCCCCCCCAAGATCATCTGTATCCGTCAGAACAGAGTGCTGAGGGGAACCCCCCAAGATCATCTGTAACCGTCAGTACAGAGTGCTGAGGGGAACCCCCCAAGATCATCTGTAACCGTCAGTACAGAGTGTCAGGGGAACCACCCCCCTAAGATCATCTGTAACCGTCAGTACAGAGTACCAGGGGAACCACCCCCCCCAAGATCATCTGTAACCGTCAGTACAGAGTACCAGGGGAACACCCCCCCCCAAAATCATCTGTAACCGTCAGTACAGAGTGTCGAGGGGAACCCCCCCCCCCAAGATCATCTGTAACCGTCAGTACAGTGTGCTGAGGGGAACATCCCAAGATCATCTGTAACCGTCAGTACAGAGTGTCAGGGGAACCCCCCCCCCAAGATCATCTGTAACCGTCAGTACAGAGTGTCGAGGGGAACCCCCCCCCCAAGATCATCTGTATCCGTCAGTACACAGTGTCGAGGGGAACCCCCCCCAAACAAGATCATCTGTAACCGTCAGTACAGAGTACCAGGGGAACCCCCCCCTCCCAAGATCATCTGTAACCGTCAGTACAGAGTACCAGGGGAACCCCCCCCCAAGATCATCTGTAACCGTGAGAACAGAGTGTCAGGGTATCCCCCCCCACCCAACAAGATCATCTGTAACCGTCAGTACACAGTATCGAGGGGAACGCCCCACCCACAACAAGATCATCTGTAACCGTCAGTAAAGAGAACCGGGGGAACCCCCCCCCCAAGATCATCTGTAACCATCAGTACAGAGTGTCGAGCTGAACCCCCCCCAAGATCATCTGTAACCGTCAGTACAGAGTGTCGAGGGGATCCCCCCCCAAGATCATCTGTAACCGTCAGTACAGAGTGTCAGGGGAACCCCCCCCCCCAAGATCATCTGTAACCGTCAGTATAGAGTGTCAGGGGACCCCCCCCCGAACAAGATCATCTGTAACCGTCAGTACAGTGTCAGGGGACCCCCCCCCCCAACAACATCATCTGTAACCATCAGTACAGAGTGTCGAGGTGAACCCCCCCCCCCAGATCATCTGTAACCGTCAGTACAGAGTGTCGAGGGGAACCCCCCCCCAAGATCATCTGTAACCGTCAGTACAGAGTGTCAGGGGCATCCCCCCCGAACAAGATCATCTGTAACCGTCAGTATAGAGTGTCAGGGGACCCCCCCCCCGAACAAGATCATCTGTAACCGTCAGTACACAGTGTCGAGGTGAACCCCGCCCCCATGTTCATCTTTAACCGTCAGTACAGAGTGTCGAGGGGAACCACCCCCCCCAAGATCATCTGCAACCATCAGTACAGAGTGTCGAGTGAACCCCCCCCCCAAGATCATCTGTAACCGTCAGTACAGAGTGTCGAGGGAACCCCCCCCCCCAAGATCATCTGTAACCGTCAGTACAGAGTGTCAGGGGGATCCCCCCCCAAGATCATCTGTAATCGTCAGTACAGAGTGTCAGGGGGATCCCCCCCCAAGATCATCTGCAACCGTCAGTACAGAGTGTCGAGGGGAACCCCCCCCCAAGAACATCTGTAACCGTCAGTACAGAGTGTCGGGTGATCCCCCCCCCCCAAGATCATCTGTAACCGACAGTACAGAGTGTCGAGGGGAACCCCCCCCAAGATCATCTGTAACCGTCAGTACAGAGTGTCGAGGGGATCCCCCCCCAAGATCATCTGTAACCGTCAGTACAGAGTGTCGAGGGGATCCCCCCCCCAAGATCATCTGTAACCGTCAGTAGAGAGTGTCGAGGGGAACCCCCCCCCCCAAGATCATCTGTAACCGTCAGTACAGAGTGTCGGGTGATCCCCCCCCCCCACGATCATCTGTAACCGTCAGTACAGAGTGTCAGGGGAACCCCCCCTACCCAACAAGATCATCTGTAGCCGTCAGTACAGAGTGTCGAGGGATCCCCCCCCAAGATCATCTGTAACCGTCAGTACAGAGTGTCAGGGGAACCCCCCCCCCCACTCAGCAAGATCATCTGTAACCGTCAGTACACAGTATCGAGGGGAACCCCCCCCCCCACAACAAGATCATCTGTAACCGTCAGTACAGAGTGTCAGGGGAACCCCCCCTACCCAACAAGATCATCTGTAGCCGTCAGTACAGAGTGTCGAGGGGAACCACCCCCCCCAAGATCATCTGTAACCGTCAGTACAGAGTGTCGAGGGAACCCCCCCCCCCCAAGATCATCTGTAACCGTCAGTACAGAGTGTCAGGGGGATCCCCCCCCAAGATCATCTGTAATCGTCAGTACAGAGTGTCAGGGGGATCCCCCCCCAAGATCATCTGCAACCGTCAGTACAGAGTGTCGAGGGGAACCCCCCCCCAAGAACATCTGTAACCGTCAGTACAGAGTGTCGGGTGATCCCCCCCCCCCAAGATCATCTGTAACCGACAGTACAGAGTGTCGAGGGGAACCCCCCCCAAGATCATCTGTAACCGTCAGTACAGAGTGTCGAGGGGATCCCCCCCCAAGATCATCTGTAACCGTCAGTACAGAGTGTCGAGGGATCCCCCCCCAAGATCATCTGTAACCGTCAGTACAGAGTGTCGAGGGGATCCCCCCCCCAAGATCATCTGTAACCGTCAGTAGAGAGTGTCGAGGGGAACCCCCCCCCCCCAAGATCATCTGTAACCGTCAGTACAGAGTGTCGGGTGATCCCCCCCCCCACGATCATCTGTAACCGTCAGTACAGAGTGTCAGGGGAACCCCCCCTACCCAACAAGATCATCTGTAGCCGTCAGTACAGAGTGTCGAGGGGATCCCCCCCCAAGATCATCTGTAACCGTCAGTACAGAGTGTCAGGGGAACCCCCCCCCCCCAAGATCATCTGTATCCGTCAGTACACAGTGTCGAGGGGAACCCCCCCCCAACAAGATCATCTGTAACCGTCAGTACACAGTTTCAGGGGTCACCCCCCTAAGATCATCTGTAACCGTCAGTACAGAGTGCCAGGGGGGACCCCCCCCCCAAGATCATCTGTAACCGTCAGAACAGAGTGTCAGGGGAACCCCCCCAAGATCATCTGTAACCGTCAGAACAGAGAGCCCGGGGGAACCTCCCCCCCAGAAGATCATCTGTAACCATCAGTACAGAGAGTCGAGGGGAACCCCCCGCCCAAGATCATCTGTAACCGTCAGAACAGAGAGCCCGGGGGGAACCTCCCCCCCAGAAGATCATCTGTAACCGTCAGTACAGAGTGCCAGGGGGGACCCCCCCCCAAGATCATCTGTAACCGTCAGGACACAGTCAGGGGGACCCCCCCCCACAAGATCATCTGTAACCGTCAGTAAAGTGAGCCGGGGGAGCCCCCCCTCCGAAGATCATCTGTAACCGTCAGTACAGAGTGTCAGAGGGATCCCCCCCCAAGATCATCTGTAACCGTCAGTACAGAATGTCGAGGGGACCCCCCTCACCAAGATCATCAGTAACCGTCAGTACAGAGTGTCAGGGGAACCCCCCCCCCAAGATCATCTGTAACCGTCAGTATAGAGTGTCAGGGGACCCCCCCCCCCAACAAGATCATCTGTAACCGTCAGTACAGTGTCAGGGGACCCCCCCCCCCAACAAGATCATCTGTAACCATCAGTACAGAGTGTCGAGGTGAACCCCCCCCCCCCCAGATCATCTGTAACCGTCAGTACAGAGTGTCGAGGGGAACTCCCCCCCAAGATCATCTGTAACCGTCAGTACAGAGTGTCAGGGGACCCCCCCCCGAACAAGATCATCTGTAACCGTCAGTACAGTGTCAGGGGACCCCCCCCCCAACAAGATCATCTGTAACCGTCAGTACACAGTGTCGAGGTGAACCCCCCCCCCCAAGATCATCTGTAACCGTCAGTACAGAGTGTCGAGGGGAACCACCCCCCCCAAGATCATCTGCAACCATCAGTACAGAGTGTCGAGTGAACCCCCCCCCACCAAGATCATCTGTAACCGTCAGTACAGAGTGTCAGGGGGATCCCCCCCCAAGATCATCGGTAATCGTCAGTACAGAGTGTCAGGGGGATCCCCCCCCAAGATCATCTGTAACCGTCTGTACAGAGTGTCAAGGGGAACCCCCCCCCCAAGAACATCTGTAACCGTCAGTACAGAGTGTCGGGTGATCCCCCCCCCCCAAGATCATCTGTAACCGACAGTACAGAGTGTCAGGGGAACCCCCCCCAAGATCATCTGTAACCGTCAGTACAGAGTGTCGAGGGGATCCCCCCCCAAGATCATCTGTAACCGTCAGTAGAGAGTGTCGAGGGGATCCCCCCCCAAGATCATCTGTAACCGTCAGTAGAGAGTGTCGAGGGGAACCCCCCCCCCCAAGATCATCTGTAACCGTCAGTACAGAGTGTCAGGGGAACCCCCCCTACCCAACAAGATCATCTGTAACCGTCAGTACAGAGTGTCGAGGGGATCCCCCCCCAAGATCATCTGTAACCGTCAGTACATAGTGTCAGGGGAACCCCCCCTACCCAACAAGATCATCTGTAACCGTCAGTACAGAGTGTCAGGGGGATCCCCCCCCAAGATCATCTGTAACCGTCAGTACAGAGTGTCAGGGGGATCCCCCCCCAAGATCATCTGTAACCGTCAGTACAGAGTGTCAGGGGAACCCCCCCCACCCAACAAGATCATCTGTAACCGTCAGTACAGAGTGTCGAGGGGATTCCCCCCCCACCCAACAAGATCATCTGTAACCGTCAGTACAGAGTGTCAGGGGGATCCCCCCCCAAGATCATCTGTAACCGTCAGTACAGAGTGTCAGGGGGATCCCCCCCCAAGATCATCTGTAACCGTCAGTACAGAGTGTCAGGGGAACCCCCCCCACCCAACAAGATCATCTGTAACCGTCAGTACAGAGTGTCGAGGGGATTCCCCCCCCACCCAACAAGATCATCTGTAACCGTCAGTACACAGTCAGGTGGACCCCCCCCCCCCAAGATCATCTGCAACCATCAGAACAGAGAGCTGGGGGGACCCCCCCACAAGATCATCTGTAACCGTCAGTACACAGTGTCAGGGGAACCCCCCCCCAAATCATCTGTAACCGTCAGTAGAGAGTGTCAGGGGAACCCCCCCCCCACTCAACAAGATCATCTGTAACCGTCAGTACAGAGTGTCGAGGGGAACCACCCCCCCCAAGATCATCTGCAACCATCAGTACAGAGTGTCGAGTGAACCCCCCCCCCAAGATCATCTGTAACCGTCAGTACACAGTATCGAGGGGAACCCCCCCCCCCCCACAACAAGATCATCTGTAACCGTCAGTACAGAGTGTCAGGGGAACCCCCCCCCCAAGATCATCTGTATCCGTCAGTACACAGTGTCGAGGGGAACCCCCCCCCCCAACAAGATCATCTGTAACCGTCAGTACACGGTGTCACGGGTCACCCCCCTAAGATCATCTGTAACCGTCAGTACAGAGTGCCAGGGGGATCCCCCCCCAAGATCATCTGTAACCGTCAGGACACAGTCAGGGGGACCCCCCCCCCAAGATCATCTGTAACCGTCAGTACAGAGTGTCAGGGGTTTCCCCCCCCAAATCATCTGTAACCGTCAGTAGAGAGTGTAAGGGGGATCCCCCCCCAAGATCATCTGTAACCGTCAGTACAGAGTGTCAGGGGGTTCCCCCCCCAAATCATCTGTAACCGTCAGTAGAGAGTGTCAGGGGGATCCCCCCCCAAGATCATCTGTAACCGTCAGTACAGAGTGTCGAGGGGACCCCCCCCCCCAAGATCATCTGTAACCGTCAGTACAGTGTCAGGGGACCCCCCCCCAACAAGATCATCTGTAACCGTCAGTACAGAGTGTCAGGGGGATCCCCCCCCAAGATCATCTGTAACCGTCAGTATAGAGTGTCAGGGGACCCCCCCCCCAACAAGATCATCTGTAACCGTCAGTACAGTGTCAGGGGACCCCCCCCCCCAACAAGATCATCTGTAACCGTCAGTACAGAGTGTCAGGGGGATCCCCCCCCAAGATCATCTGTAACCGTCAGTACAGAGTGTCAGGGGTCACCCCCCTAAGATCATCTGTAACCGTCAGTACAGAGTGTCGAGGGGATCCCCCCCCAAGATCATCTGTAACCGTCAGTACAGAGTGTCAGGGGGATCCCCCCCCAAGATCATCTGTAACCGTCAGTACAGAGTGTCGAGGTGAACCCCCCCCCCAAGATCATCTGTAACCGTCAGTACAGAGTGTCGAGGGGAACCCCCCCCCCAAGATCATCTGTAACCATCAGTACAGAGTGTCAGGGGAACCCCCCCCAAGATCATCTGTAACCGTCAGTACAGAGTGTCGAGGGGAACCCCCCCCCCCCAAGATCATCTGTAACCGTCAGTACAGAGTGTCGAGGTGAACCCCCCCCCCCAAGATCATCTGTAACCGTCAGTACAGAGTGTCGAGGGGAACCCCCCCCCCCCCCCAAGATCATCTGTAACCGTCAGTACAGAGTGTCGTGGACACCAAGCCGTTGGTGAGGCCATCCTCTGCGGGAGGACACCCTATTGCGGGAGTGTGTCATTAGTCCCACAGCCACCCCTTCAACAGTTCCATCTGGCCTGTCTGCAAAAAGAATGGGTTGTGGCATCATGTTGGACTACCGACACTTAAACAAGGCAGCCCCCCCCCCCCACCCCGGCTACCGCAGTTCCTGACAAAGTCTCCCTTGCAAAGGACATGGCGGGTCACCCAGATAAGCCCTGGTATGCAGTAGTGGACTTGGCCAACGCATTCTTCTCCATCCCCCTCCATCAAGATTGCCAGGAGCAACTGGCATTTGGGAAGCAATACACTTTCTGTCGTTTGCCCCGGGGCTAATCTCCCATGATTTACATCAAATTCAACTTCCCCCAGATGTGTCAATCGACCATTATATAGATGATATCCTCCTGCATATCATCTATATAATACCGTTATCAGATATTATACATGGTTATCTATATCATACTGTTGTCTCAGAGGCACCTGATATGTTAATCTCATACCTCAGGGGGCAATTAACCCTGAGAAGGTGCAGGGCCCCAGCCAGAATGTCCTGTTCCTCGGGGCTCAATGGCACTCAGGCCAAAGAGGCATTCCTGAGACTGCAAAAAATAAAATTTTAAACTTTGCTGTTCCCTCAGATAAAACGGACACCCAGAGATTCGACGGCCTCCTAGGCTACCGGCAGCAGCATATACCTCACCTTACCATGCTTCTCAGACCACTCTATAGGATATCCCGCAAGAAAGCCACTTTCCTTTGGGGACCCGAGCAACAAGCTGCCTTCAATACAGCTAAGCAAGCTCTGGAACAAGCACTGCCACTTGCTCCCTGCCAGGCAGGTGTCCCTTTTGAATCGCTGGTTTCGGCCAGTGAGACGGTCGCCGAATGGAGCCTCTGGGCGTAGGCCCAAGGGCGCAGAGTCCTGCTTGGTTTCTGGACAAGTCTCTTCCTGAAGCTGCCGAGCACCAGCTGCTGGCCTGCTACCATCGCCACCGGACACCAGACAGGCACCAACCCTGTCGTTCTTCACCCCCACCTGCCCATCATGCGGTGGGTCAAGTCCCCCGATTCCACCCACAAAGAGGGTCGTGCCCAGAAGTCGAAGTGGAAGTGGGCCGAACCGGTCCAGAAGGGGTCAGCCGCCTTCACAAACAGATTATGTAATTCCCGCAGTCCCAGACATACCCGAAATGCAGCCCTCCCCTGTGTCCTGAGACGGGGTGGGAAATTCATGGACTCTGGAGACAGCAGCACTGGTGGTTCATTTGTGACCAGGCTGCCCACAGAACAATTTCAGTCCATCATGTGGATGCCCAAACCCAGAGAAACACTGACAAAGCAATACATAACGCCGCAGTGGACCAGGCTGCCCAAATATTCTGCGCCACTAGCTACGTGGGCACAAAGGTGGCCATCTAGGGGACAACAGAACACAGTGCTGAGCAGAGTGATTTGGGGTCGCCCTCATGCTAGATCAATGTCAGACCTCTGTTGCCAACTGCCCCATCTGTCAACAGGTGAGACCACGGGGCTGGCCGACAGGGCAGCCCGGTCACATTCATCGCGGCACAGGAGCGGGTTGTATATGGCAGGTTGACTATATTGGACTGCTCCCACGCCAAAGTAAAAAGCAGTACACCCTGACGTTGGTAGACACGTATTCCAGTGTCCTGGTGTGGTGCCCTATCAGAGGGCTGACCAGAACAACAACATCAAAGGATTACAGTTCCTCTCCTCCATCTATGGAGTGCCGTGGGAGGTACAATCTGATCAGGGCTCACACTTTGCTGGGGCCAAAGTTCAGAGTTGGTCTGCTGAAGCGGGGATCTCGTGGCTGTTCCATATACTCCATCACCCACAGACATCGGGATTAATTGAGAGGATGAACGGCCTACTTAAAGAAAGACATGCCCTCGCACACTGCAGGGGTGGTTGAGCGTGATACAGCTGGCTGTTGACCAGTTAAATACACCACCCACCTGCCGGGGCGTCCCCACTGTCCCACCATCTGGCACACTCCCCATCCCCCAACTTAGAAAACACCGAACCCCCCCCAAGACCGAGGACTCAGGGAGAGTATGGTTACGACAGCCACAAGGTCCCCGCCCCAGAAGGGAGAAGTTGTCGCGCGCGGTCCAGGTGACACCCGTTGGGTCGAGATTCCGGGTAAAACTGACTTGCCTTGTCTACATACCCGATGAGAATGAGTCTGATCCACCCCCCACAGGACAATGGTGCGACTCCGGTCGTCCCTCCTGGTCGCTGCGATGCTCGGCTCCGTGACAGCTGCCAACACCTTCCTCAGGGTCGCTTACGAGTTTGCCAGCAACACCAACAGATCGGACTGCTGCATCTGCTTACGGGCCCCAGCACATGCTGATGATGCGCTGCCACTCACGCCGATCCCGCTGGATGACATTGAGATGAACTGTTTACACAGACTGTTAGCTCCTGCTGGCTTTGGTATATCTGTTTGGAGGGGGGCCCTGCTGGCAGTCCCCCACCACTCTCCCCCCCCCCCCCGCTACACAACATCTCTTCCCTTGACCCCCGATGGGGTGGGTGCTTCAGGAACTGGTATTCCCCTCCCTACAATTTGACCTCCACCCAAGTCCCCACCTTCTGAGTTAGTGCAGGCTCTGAAATGAGCACAGTTCCAGCCTTTCAGTTGGCGACAGCAACTGTGAGTGAGACTGGTACCCGGGTGCTCCAGTGACCACTGCCGATGGTGCTGCTAAGCTGGGGGCTCCCTGGACCCTGAACGGGACCCACTGGATTTGCGGCCACCGTGCCTACCCGTGGCTCCCCACGAACTGGTGTGGTTGTTGCTTTCCAGCATATGTGGTGCCCTTCATCCACCTCCTGAACGATCTGCGGGAGCACCCGGCATACAGCGGCCACCGGGACAAGAGGGCCATTACGGAGGCAGAGACTCTGAGACTTGGGAGATTTGGGGCCACTCTGAGACTCCCTTGTCCTAGCACCTGGGAGACAGCACGTTATACTGGTGTCTTTTTCACAACCACAGAATCTCCTGTTCGTCCCCCTGTCATTGTCTCCTATCATTATCACTCTGCCTGACTTTCCCCTTCCCTGCTGAGCCTCAGCCAGTTACAATACCTCTGGCCTGGCTGCCACTGCTGTGCCCTGATAGGTTTACCCCCGGTAGTATTGAAAGGGGTTTACTTGTTGCTGAAGGGAAATCTTGTATTAGTGGTAAACTCCCCTTATTTCTCCTGGTGCTCACCTATCTACTGTCTGAAGCCCGCAGTTTGGATACGACCACCTCAGTAAAAGTCTTATCAGGTTTTCAGCCTACCAGATGGTCACATCCAGCTTCCACTCCAGTTCCATGAACCTGTCAGTCAGGAGCTGAAATTGGCTGCACTTCCTGCAGATATACAGTAGTCATCAAGGTACCTTGCAATCCCACAGGAGAAGCATTTCACTGCCTCAAGTACTATTGGTCAGAGAGAACTACAATCTACAAATCAGTGAATAGGAATGTGGTAGGAGAGGTAGAAACAAACCAAGTAAAAGTCTTTATTCTTGCCATGCGGTTAAATGGAGGCTGCCATTTTGTGAACTGTTTGAACTGGTACTTGCTCCAGGATAACCTAATCAGAGCAACTGAATATTAACGTAATGCTCTTCTTCTGCGGCCTCCATCTCAGTGCCTACTTCTTTGGTGAGGACTCACCACTGCGCACTGGTGACCCCTTCTCCTGTCTTCAGCCCTCTTCCTTTCCCTGGACACCCTGCTCTGGAACTTTTCATTGCCAACTGCTGATGGGACGTCACCATCTTGACTTCAGCACTCCTCTCTCTAATTCCAATCTCACCCTTTCCAAAAGCACTGCTCTCCACTCCCTCTGCACCAATCCAAACCTCACCATGAAACCCACAGATAAGAGGGGTGCTGTAGCAGTCTAGTGTACTGACCTCTGCCTTGCTGAGACCTAGCAACAACTGAGAGACACCTCCTTATGCTTACCCCTTGAACAGAATCTAAGGAGCATCAGGCCATTGTTTCCCACACCATCACTCTCCTCATTAGCTCTGGGGATCTCTTATCCGCTGCTACCAAATGCATAGTTCCCGCACCCCGCACCTCCTGGTTCTACCTCCTACCTAAGATCCACAAACCCACCTGTCCAGATAGACTCACTCTTTCAGCTTGTCCTGTCCCGCTGAACTCATGTCTACATACCTTGTCTCTTGTTTTATTACCCCCACTACTAGTTCAATCCCTTCCTACCTACATCTGTGAAGCTTCACATGCTCTCGATCTTTTCAATGCTTTGAAGTTCCCAGGACCCAAGCATCTTATTTTCAACATGCATGTCCAGTCCCTATACACCTCCAACCCCACCAGGAAGGCCTCAATGCTCTCTGTTTCTTTCTGGACACCAGACCCCTCCACCACCACTCTTCTCCATCTAGCCGAATGTCCTCACTCTCAATAATTTCTCCTTTTGCTCCTCCTATTTCCTTCAAACAAAGGGGGTAGCCATGGGCATTCACATGGCTCCCAGCTATGACTGCCCCTTTGTCAGCTACGTGGAATAGTCTATGTTCCAAGCCTACAATGGTGTCACACCCCCAATTTTTCCTTCGCTACATCAGCGAGTGCATTGTTGCAACTTGCTGCATCCATGCAAAGCTCATCGACTTCATAAACTTCACCTCCAACTTCCACTCTGCCCTCAAATTTACCTGGTTCATTTCTGACACCTTCCTCCCCTTTCTGTCTCTATCTCTGGAGACAGCTCATCTACTGATGTCTATTATACATCCACTTAGACCATACCTCTTCCCATTTTGTTACTTCTAATAATGCCATCCCCTTCTCTCAATCCCTCCACCTCCACTGCATCTGCTCTCAGGGGGATGCTTTTCATTCCAGAACAAAGGAGATGTCCTCCCTCTTCAAAGGAAGGGGCTTCCCTTCCAACACCATCAGCGCTGCCCTCAATCGTATCTTTTCTATTTCACACTCGTCTGCCCTAACCCCATCCTCTCGCCACCTCACAAAGGATAGGGTTCCTCTTGTCCTCCCCTACCACCCATCCAGCACATAATTCTCTGTAACTTTCACCAACTCCAAAGGGATCCCACCACCAAGCACATGTACCCTTCCCCCCACTTTCTGCTTTCTGCAGGGATCGCTCCCAATGCAACTCCCTTGTCCATTCATCCCTCCCCACTGATCTCCTTCCTAGGACTTACCCTTGCAAGCAGAACAAGTGTTACACCTGCCCCTACACCTTCTCCCTCACTACCATTCAGGGCCCCAAACAGTCCTTCCAGGTGAGGCGAAACTTCACCTGTGAGTCTGTTGGGGTCATCTACTGTATCTGATGCTCCTGGTGTGGCTTCCCGTACCTCGATGAGACCCAATGCGGTTTGGGAGACCGCTTTGCCAAGCACCAACACTCCAGCTGCTAGCAAAAGCAGATCTCCCAGTGGCCGCCCAATTTAATTCCATTTCCCATATCTGTTTCAAGTGTTTTTTATTGTGAAGCAACATCAGCTAACCACAACAAACAATGTCCTAAAGAACAATGCCTCTTTTTTCTTTTCTTTCTTATAACAACATAATGAAAATCAAATGAATATATGTATAGTAAACAAGCAAAAAGAAAAGGATACCCTACCACCCCGTCTCCTTTCCCCTTCTCTCCTTTCGGCCCTCCCATATGTGCTGGTTAGGTCCTTCCGCACCCCCCCCCCCCCCACTTAGTTCAGCTGTCGGTCTTTTCTAAATACAACAGTAATGGTTGCCAGGTTTTTTCAAATTTCTTAAGTCTGTCCTTGATAATGTATCTTATCCTCTCTAGATGCAGAGTACCCATTAATGCAGCCAGCCATTGTCTAAGCGATGGAATTTCCAGAACATCTGTATCAGCTTCTTTCCATCAAGTATGCTATAGTTCAGGAGTTGTTGCTGGGTAGCCTGGAATTTATTTGACCTCACAGAAGTTCCATAAATTATTAAAATGTGGTCTGGTATTATCTGAACCTTTAGTACTTTCGATAGAACCTCAGATATTTGCTTCCAATACTCTTGTATCCTGGAACATAAAGCATAACTATGCAACAAATTTGCCTCTGAGGGCTTGCATTTCTCATACATTGGGGACACCTCTGGGAATATCTTATGAATCTTTACTTTTGAGTAATGTAGTCTATGTAGGATTTTAAATTGTATTTAACAATGCCTGGCATTGATGGAACAGGAGTTAACATACTCCAAAGCCTCATTCCATATAACCTCCTCTACCTCTGTACCCAACTCCTTTTCCCACTCTTTTTTTAATATTATCCATTGTTGTATGGCAATTGTTTTGTATGGCATCATACAAACAGGTGATGATCTTAAATGATTATCTAATTTATCAGGTTCTTCCATCTTAAAACCAGAAAGATGTGATCTTATATAGTGTCTTAGCTGGAGATATCTTGAAAAATAACTCTTTGGCAATCTGAATTCATCCTGGAGCTGCTGAAACGACACAAAAATCCCTAGTCGCCCACACTGCGTATCCCTAATTTTCGCCAAACATCAAAGGCCCCATCTATACATGAGGGGATACTACATCTGTATGATACTATAGATAATGGGATTGCCTCTATAACAGGCTTTATTTAACCAAATAGGGGACATAATGATTGCCCCTTTGGAATACGGTAGGCAATCCTCACGCTCCATCTCCAGCCATCTGGGAAGTACAACTGTATCATCTACCCAGTATGCTATATGGCTGACGTTAGCAGCCCAGTAATAAAAAATAAAATTGGGTAGTGCCAGCCCCCCACTAGTCTTATTCTTGCAGAGATGCTCTTTCCTAATTCAATGGGCTTTATAATTCCATATGAAAGGTAGAATTATTGAATCTAATCCTTTAAAAAAGGTTTTGGTAAGAGAGAGGGGCAGATTCTGAAATAGATAAAGCAGTTGGGGAAGAAAGATCATCTTGACTCCATTTACTCTACCCCCTAAAGAAATTGGGAGTATCTTCCAAAATTCTATTTTCTTTTAAGCTTTTCAATTAGAGTGGTAAAATTTGCTTCAAATAGAGAACTATACTTTTTGGTTATTGCAATTCCAAGGTAGGTAAACTTCTCAAGGGTTATTTTGAATGGAAATTGTTTAAGCCCCTCCTGTTCTTCTGCTCGGACCGGAAATAATTCACTTTTCCCCCAATTAATCTTATACTCCAAGAAAGTGCCAAATAAATTGATCATTTCCAGCACAACTGGAATAGTAATATATGGTTTTGTAACAAACAACAAAGCATCATCTGCATAAAGGGAAATTTTGTTGATAGTATATTCTGTATTGTACCCATAGATTTCGGGGTGAGAACGTATAGTCTCCGCTAGTGGTTCCAGGACCAACACAAACACCAAGGGACTTAATGCACAGCCCTGTCTTGTGCCCCTGTGCAAACTGAATGGCTCCACAAGGGTCTGATTAGTTAGTATTTTAGCACTGGGGTTACTGCACAGTAGCTTAATCCAAGTTATAAATCTGTCTCCCATTCCAAATTTTTTCAAAACCTCGTAGAGGTATTGCCATTCCACTTGGTTGAATGCTTTCTCAGCATCTAAACATAGTATTATAAGGTCTTCCTTTAGATGTCATGGGAATGCATTACATTAAGAAGGCACCTGATGTTATAGAAAGAATTCCTTTTAGGGGTAAACCCAGTTTGATCTGAGTGTCCCAATTTATCTATCTGCTGACTGAGTCTCCTTGCCAGTGTTTTAGACAAAATTTTCTGATCTGAATTTAGCAGTAAAATCGGCCTATAAGATCCTACCTCCTCTGGGTCTTTGTCCTTCTTCAGAATAAACGTGATAATGGCCTCGTTCAGGGTTTGGGGTAACCTGCCAGTTTCAAATGACTTTCTATACATCCTTACCATATAAGGTGCTAATAAGTCACTAAACTTCTTATAAAACACATTACCTATTCTATCCGAACCTGGACTTTTGCCATTTTTTGGGGATCTTATTGTTCTTACTATTTTGTCATTTGTAATCTCTGCTTCCAAAGCCTGATACTCTGTCAGATTGAGTGAAGGTAGCCTGCAGGTGTCCAGAAATGTGTGCATGCTCCCCGTCGGTACATTAGATTGAGATGTGTATAATTTTTCATAGTACTGACTGAATCTTTGATTCTTTGTGTGAGTCTGATTTAATTTTATGAATGGTTTGATCACTTCCCAATTTGCGTAGCTGTCTTGCCAGCAATTTGTGCAATCTATCACCAAATTCAAAGAAATTCTGTTTTGAAAACATAAAGGCTCTGCACATCCTTTTTATTCGGTTAAGTTTGTATTTTAATGCTGAAATTCTGTTATATTTTTCTGCGGATGGTTGTCGCACATTCTCCGTGTCTAGTTTACGTATTTGATCTTCTAGTTCTATTTGTTCTGCTCTACTATGTTTCTTCAGGGAAGACTGAAAGGAAATTACACATCCTCTGACATAATCTTTAAATGTTTCCCATAGTAGTCCTGGGGGTGTTTTACTGTTATCATTTGTCTCAAAAAACAATAAAATTAGTGATTCTAAGTACTCACAAAATTTTGGATTTGTAAGTAGCTGAGGATTAAACCTCCAATATATATTTGCGTTGATTCGCCCAGCTCCTGTGAAGAAGTAACAGGGTTGTGGTCTGAGATGATAATATTATGATATCTTACGTTATCAAATTGTGGCAGTATTTTGCCATCAAGAAGGAAATAGTTGATCCTAGTATGTATATTATGAACTCTAGAGTGGAATGAATACTCTCTCCCTGTTGAGTTGAATAGTCTCCATATCTCACACAGATTCATATTGTCTATATACGTTTTCAGCAGGTTATTTGCCTTTGATGGTAATGCCCTCTGATTGGAAGATCTGTCTAAATATGGGTCCAGAACAAAATTTAAATCCCCTCCAATAATCAGATTAGTGCTGGAGACCTCTGGTATCACTCCTAGAACTCGTCTAAAAAATTCCGGGTCATCCCAGTTTGGTCTGTAGATATTCAGTAAGGTAACTAGCATAGATTGTATTTTCCCAGTAACTATGACATATCTTCCGTCCTTGTCTGCTATTGTTGTTAGGTGACGAAATGGACCATTTCTGCGAATTATTATTGCCATACTCCTAGATTTCATTGGAAACTTTGAGGAATATATTTGGCCTATCCACTTGCCCCTAATTTTACAGTGATCTTCATTCTTCAAATGTGTTTCCTGCAGGAAGATCACATTGGCCTGCAGCAATTTTAGGTGAGACAGGACTTTACCCGTGTTCACCGACTCATTAATCCCATTTACATTCCAGGAACAAAGAGTAATGCGATTTCTTGTCCCCTAACCTCCTACCATCTCAGTATTTAACATCTGTATGATAATATTTTTGATCTGTTCTGGACCTTGTAAATCTATCAGTCATTAGAAATGAATGGACCCTAAACAGCATTCCCTCCCCCCCACAACCCCCACCACCCTTGAAAGCTCGAAATAACCAACAAAAATAATCATATTACCATGCACAAATACACCTAGTCAAAGCTCTAGGTAAAGATAACAGTCCATAAATAAGTCAAGTCAAGTCAAGTCAACTTTTATTGTCATTTCAACCATAACTGCTGGTACAGTGCATAGTAAAAATGAGACAACGTTTTTTCAGGACCACGGTGTTACATGACACAGTACAAAAAACTAGACTGAATTACATAATAAAATGAAACAACACAGAGAGAGCTAACACGAGTGAATCTGCAGATGCTGGAAATAAATAAAAACACAAAATGCTGGCAGAACTCAGCAGGCCAGACAGCGTCTATGGGAGGAGGTAGTGACGACGTTTTGGGCCGAAACCCTTCATCAGGGATGGTCGAGGGGGGGATAAGAAGTGGGGGGAGGGATAAAGTAGAGAGCTGGGAAGTGATAGGCTGAAGGGAAATGGGCTGGGGGAAGGTGGGGAATTATGGGAAATAAAAGAGAAAGAAAGGTAGGGCTGGGGGGAGATTATAGTGAGGGGGGAAAAGATGAGAGAAAGAGAACCAGACTAAAATTATAGATAGGGATGGGGTAAGGGGGGGGGCAGGGGTATCAACGGAGGTCAGTGAGTTGAATGTTCATGCCGGCAGGAAGGAGGCTACCTAGGCGGGAGATAAGGTATTGCTCCATCGACCTGCGTGTGGCCTCATCTTGACAGTAGAGGAGGCCATGGACAGACATTTCGGAGTGGGAGTGGTCTGTGGAATTGAAGTGTGTGGCCACAGGGAGATCCTGCCACCTTTGGAGGACTGAGCGCCAGTGTTCGGCGAAACGGTCTCCCAGTCTGCGGCGGGTCTCCCCAATGTATAAATGGCCACATCGGGAGCACCAGATACAGTATATCTGTTGACTCGCAGGTGAAGTGGTGCCTCACCTGAAAGGACTGTCTGGGGCCTGGGATGGTGGTGAAGGAAGAAGTGTGGGGGCAGGTATAGCACTTCTTCTGTTTGCAGGGATAAGTGCCTGGAGGGAGGTCGGTGGGGAGGGATGGGGGGGATGAGTGGACAAGGGAGTCGCATAGGGAGCGATCCCTGCGGAAAGCTGAGAGTGGGGGGTGAGGGGAAGATGTGGCTGGTGGTGGGATCCCGTAGGAGGTGGCGGAAGTTACGGAGGATTATACGTTGGATCTGTAGGCTGGTAGGGTGATAGGTGAGGACCAGGGGGACTCCATCCATGGTGGGCTGGCGGGGGGATGGGGTGAGGGCAGAGGTGTGTGAAATACGGAAGATGTGATGGAGGGCAGAGTTGATAGTGGACGAAGGGAAGCCCCTTTCTTTAAAAAAGGAAGACATCTCCTTTGTCCTAGAATGAAAGGCCTCATCCTGAGAGCAGACGTGGCGGAGGTGAAGGAATTGAGAGAAAGGGATAGCATTTTTGCAGGAGACAAGGTGGGAGGAGGAGTAATCTAGGTAGCTGTGGGAGTCAGCTACACTAAGCTTGGGGGAAGAAACTGTTACATAGTCTGGTCATGAGAGCCTGAATGCTTCGGAGTCTTTTCCCAGACGGCCGGAGGGAGAAGAGATTGTATGAGGGGTGCATGGGGTCCTTCATAATGCCGTTTCCTTTGTGGATGCAGCGTGTAGTGTAAATGTCCGTGATGGCGGGAAGAGAGACCCCAATGATCTTCTCAGCTGACCTCACTATCTGCTGCAGGGTCTTGCGATCCGAGATGGTGCAATTCCCGAACCAGGCAGTGATGCAGCTGCTCAGGATGCTCTCAATGCAACCCCTGTAGAATGTGATGAGGATAGGGGGTGGGAGATGGACTTCAACAACCATCTCTTTTGTTTTGTTAACCAAACCTAAGTGACTTAACCAACCACTTGTCAACAACATCTTGATATCTAACACTTCTCAGAACTAATTTAGTAGCTCCCCAGTTACATAGATGGTCACAAAGCCAAATCTGGCATCGGAATGAAAAAACCAAGAAAAACTAGCAAACAGAGATAATCGAGATGTTAAAATAAGTGTGATTCTCAAAGCTATTACTTACTCTAGTACCAGAAAGTCTAGCACCATTAACAACATACTCCTCATATAACACCAGTTTAGACCAACTCTTATTACTATCTGTGCACTCATAGGGCCTTAATCCAACATAGTACGATCCAAATATAACTCAGAAAGTCCTGTTTCTACAGGGATTAGAGGCAGGGCCTCATTAATGTTCGAAATGTTCACAATTTTCTACCATGGAGTTTTACTTGGGGCATCTTCATTCTGTAAGGGGTTTCTTCTCACTGTGCACAGCCACTTCTCAGCATTTCCCAAATGACATTCCACATACTGGCGAGCTCCTTCTGGATCTTTAAACAACACTTTAGTTCCATTGTCACTCGTAGCTTCATGGGATAAAGGAGGCCAAACCTGACTCCGGGTCTATCCCGCAGCAACCTCCTGACCGGTGTGAAAGCCGCATGACTTTTAGCCACTGTGGATGGAAGGTCTCTGAAGATCTGAATCCTTTGACCTTGATGTTGTAGATTCTTGGTACCTATCGCCTTCTGCATTATATCTTCATATACATGGCAATAATGGATCCTCACAATCAGGTGTCACAGTGGCTCGTCATCCCTGGGCACTTCTGATGTGCTCTATGTGCTTGGTCTATCACCGAAGCTTCTTCCAGGTTTAGAGCTTCTTTTAGCATCTGTGCCACGAAATCTCTTGTCTTTTGCCCATTTTCCTTCCCCTCTTGTAGCCCCACAATTCTCAGATTCTGTCTTTTCGAAAGTCCCTCTAAATTCAGACATTTTTCAGAAAGTTGTTCAACTTGCCCACAAAGACATTTCACCTTGCTTTCCAGCTCCACAACTATGTCTGAAGCTTCATTAGCCAACTCTGCTATCTCTTTCTGAGTTTGATCCCGTGTATTCAGCTGGGCTTTCAATACGGTAATTGCAGCGTCATTTTCCACTTTCAATGAAGCAATTTCCATTTCCCATATCCATTCCGACATGTCAATCCATGACCTCTTCCACTGTCACGATGAAGCCACATTCAGACTGGAAGAACAACACCTTATATTCTGTCTGGGTAGCTTCCAACCTGATGGCATGAACATAGACTTCTAAAACTTCAGGTAATGGCCCCTCCCCCTTCACCATTCCCCATCCCCTTTTCCCCCTTTTACCTTATCTCCTTGCCTGCCCATTGCCTCCCTCTGGTGCTCTTCCCCTTTTCTTTCTTCCACAGCCTTCTGTCCTCTCCTATTAGATTTCCCCTTTTTGCAGCCCTGTATCTCTCCCACCAATCAACTTCCCAGCTCTTTACTTCACCCCTCCCCCCTCCCAATTTCACTATCACCTTTTGTTTCTCACTCCCCTCCCCTCACCTTCCAACGACTTCTCATCTTTTATTCTTCAGTTTTGCCGAAGGTTCTCAGCCAAAATGTCAACTATACTCTTTTCTGTAGTTGCTGCCTGGCCTGCTGATTTCCTCCAGCATTTTGTGTGTATTGCTTGGATTTCCAGCATCTGTAGATTTTCTCTTGTTTGCTGAGACCATTTCTTTATTATGTGAAATGCAGACTTGCAGGACTCAGATTTGGCTGACCTGGTTGAACTGAGTGTGACAGAACAAAATAAATCACCAAAGCCATAAGGCTGAAGGGAGAGCCAGAAAGCAAAACTGCTTGTAGCCCTGGATCACATCCAGTAAGAACTGACACAGGTCAGTCAGATGACCTTCAGCCAATAAAATAGAAACAAAATAGGAAAAGAATAAGAATGGGGGATTTTGGGAGCACAGACAATGACCATTGCAGAAGTGATGACCCCACGTTGAAACATGAAGAAGACATTTGGATCAAGGAGAAGTCCTGGCCAGTGTATACTCCTTTTCTTAGGCATTACCTTTTCCCACCGTTGACTGTTCATAGAGAACCTAGTGATTGGCACACAGGTCACCAGGTGTGTAAATTCAAGTGCTTATGAACTAAGCCAATAAGGGTACTTGTCAGTAAATTCAGATTCTCTCTGTGCCAAATTGGTCATTATTATTGAAGGGAAATCATTGTAACACTACTACTTGTTATACCTTTGCCTCTAACTTCTTAAGCTGAAGTTTTACAATCAACTAAATGACTCCAAAAGACTAGCTTTAACCTGACCTGTTCTCATCAAAGCCTGTTGAGCTAAAGCTTGATCATCCTAACAACGGCCACTTTGCTTACACCTCCTTTCTTTTTATTAGATCAGATAAGACTCCCTTCCAAAAAGACCTGCTATTTTCAAATGGCTCCTGCTCTGCAAGATATCATTCTCTCTTTTGCCACTTCACATTGTGCACACTATCCATGGTGTGATGGCGAGTGTATGACAAAATTAGCAAATATCCTTTCCAAAGGAGATATTTTTCCATGAGTTACTGATGCCCACAGCATCATATCGACCAATCTTGCACTGTACTGTTACCACAAAACAAATTTTGCAACATACGTCAGTTTAGGGTTTAGAGACAGGGATGAGGTCAGGTGCAGTAATTGAAGAGAATGGATGTGAAAATCTGAATCTGTTAATAAACTTCATTCTGATCTGAGTTAGTAACATTTTGCCTCTGGGCACTGGGTTCTGACTCATTACATGATGCACTCTACTCTGTATTCTAGCAGGTTGAATTCTGCATTGCAACAATTCAGTCTATTTCTGTTCTTGCTGGTCACCATCCTGCTTTTGATTCAGTTCATCTATGGTTGTTTTCTCAAGAGGTTGGAATTAGAGAATTTGATAATGAGTTTCAAAAGATATGGAAGATAAGGTGTTGTCACTCAAGCCTGAACTGGGCTCAGTGTAATAGTGCAGAAGGCACATGGCTCAGAGGGGGAATGGTACAGGGAATTAAAATGATATGCATCATGGAGATTTGAGTCACCACTCTAGATTGAAGAAACCAGAAAGTGCCTGTGTTTAACACAGTGTGAACACCAAAAGTGATTTACCGGGAAAATTGCAAATGAATACTCTTTCATTCAGAAGGACCTTTTGGTTCCCTGGTTGACGGGAAAGGATGAGGTAAAAAAAGGGCAAGTGTTTCATATCTTCTGTAATTGCATGGTAAAGTGCCAGAAGACAAAGAGTAGTTGATGGGGACTGGTAATTTCAGATGCTAAAACAAGAGGGAAGTGGAAGATATACCTGGTGATGGAGGCTGGCAAAATATCAATTCTTTGTTCAGACTTTAGAACAGGAGTGGTGACAGGGGCCACACTGTTTTCCTTGTGCAGAAGTAAATAAAGTGTGGTTCATGAACAAGAGTCCAGTTAATTGGCAATACCAAGTGCAGAGTTAGTTGAAAGCAGTACCACAGGTAGACAGGGTGGTGAAAAAGTCATTTAACATACTGCCCTTCATCAAACAGCCCTGTACATTGAGTACAGAAGTTGAGACTTTGCAGTTGTGTTAGTTATTGGTGAGGCCACAATCACAGTATCATGTACAGTTTTTGTCATCTTTGTTTAGGAAAGATGTGAATAAACTGGAAAGGAGTGCAGAAAAGATTTACAAAGATACTGGCAGTTCTAGAGGAGCTGAGCTGTAGGGAGAGGTTGGCCAGCCTAGGTCTTTATTCACTGGAAACAAGGAGAATGAGAGATAGCTTATAGCACTCTGACAGGTTGCATCAGCCTGGTATGGAGCCTCCTATGCACAGCATCATAAAAGGCTACCGAAGGTTGTAGACTCAGCTAGCATATGCACAACCTTCCGCACCATAAACCACATCTTCAAGAGGAAGTGCCTCAAGAATCAAGAACTATAGCACAAGTGGTGCATGAGAGCTCAATTTCAACGTTTAAGGAAAGTTTGTATAGGTACATGGATAGCAGAGGTATGGACAGTGATGTTCCTGGTGCAGGTCATTGGGAATGGGAATTTAAATTGTTTGGACTGAAGAGCCTGTTACTGTATGTATTTCTCCAATGCTGTAAAAGGCAGCATCCAGCATTAAGGAGAGGCATAGATAAGGTAGATAGTATTGGTCTTTTCTTCAGTGTATTGAAGTCCAAATTCAGAAGGCATAGATTTAGGATGAGTGGGAAAGATGTAAAGGGAACCTGAGAAATAATTTTTTCATACAGGTGGTGCTGAGTATATGGAACAAGCTGCCGGAAGTGGCTGAGGCAGGAACAATTGTATGATTTGAGAAGAATTTGGATAGGTACGTTCAGGGATATGGGCCAAATGCAGGAAATTAGGACTAACTAGGAGGGCACCATGGCCATATTTCTGAGCAAGGGAGACACAGAGGGGTTGAGAGGATTAATTGCTTAAAGAATTTGGAGAATAATACTGCAGATTTTTCAACAGCATGAAGGAGATGGCTTTGATGCATGTTTAAAAAGTAACAAAAACAAGGGAAAATATTTTCTTCCCAGTGGAGGGCAACAAAATATTCTTCCCTTTTAATTAGGCAAAAAATAGATACCAAGAAAGAACTTGCCTTGGTCTGTGTCACATTCAATTAAACAGTTGAAGGTATATTGCCTCCTGATTTCTGAGTTGAAGATTTGGCAAAACAAATAGTTCTACATGAAGAACTTCATTAGTAACTCTGAAGTAAGACTGGAACTACCATCAAAAAGGTGTGTATTGCAGGAACCACCATCCAGGACATGGTCTCTTCTCATTGCTGCCTTCAGGAAGAAGGTAGAGGAACCTTGGGACTCACACCACCAGGTTTAGGAACAGTTATTAGTCCTCAACCATGAAGCTCTTGAACAAAAGGGGATAACTTCATTTAACTTCAGTTGCCCCATCATCAAACTGTTCCCATACCTATGGACTCACTTTTAGGGATTCTTCATCTTATGTTCTTGATATTTATTATTATTATTTCTTTAGTTTTGTATTTTCAGTTTGTCTTTTGTACAATGGTTGAACAGCCATGTTAGTGTGGTCTGTCATTGATTCTATGATAGCTATTATACTATAATGGACTTATTGAGCATGTCCACAAAAAAATTAATTTCAGGGTTGTACATGGTGACATATATTTACCCTGATAATAAGTTTACTTTGAACTTCTGAAGATTCAAATAAAGCAGTTCTGGCTTTCTCCACTGTTCTAATGAGGCTCAAGAACACACTTAATTAGTTTGTCTGTTTCCATCCTATGAACTGAAAATAACATTTAATTGTGTTCGGAAACCATTGTTTTAGAAGGGTCATTGTTACATGATTCAGGGGCAGTTATTTAAAACTGAAACTCCTAGGAGCTTCGACTTATAGAGATGGCGAAAATCTGGAATTCTCTGCCCAGAGGGATGTAGAGGCTAGATCAGTGATTCCCATCAGGGGCAGTTATGTGTCTTAAAGGGGTGTTAGAGGATACAGAAGTTATTGGGGGTATGTTCAAGATTCTTGGGTGGGGGTCTAGTAAGCAGCACCCTAACTTGAGGCATGAGACCTGACCAAATGTGTCAATTCGCTGCTGTCATCAACATCCAATACGCATTCCCAGTTTGAGTGATTTTTCATTTTAATTAAGCCCCATTAATGATGATCTCTGAGTCTGAAGGTGGTGAAGACTTGTACTCTACTCCTGCTAAGAAACAGAAACTACAGAAAGTGTGTCAACACAATGTTACATAGCTGGAGTATGGTTTTATTCTGTTCCCTTCAGATCTGTGACACCCATATATCTTATTTGTAATACTGTACTGTCTAATGAAGCCATTAAACCATCAAGACTGCAGAAACGTTTCTGTAAAAGACACCCTGGAAAGGCTACTTATGGTATTCAGTTCCAGAAGATGAAAGAAACATTTGAAAAGCATTGTACACTCAAGTCATTTGCCAAGAAATCTATAATGACCTTGATAATGGTCTAATTGCTTCTTACATTTCCAAAATAATAGCAAAGCGTGGAAAATCTCATAAAATCAGTGAAAGATTAATAATCCTGCAGTTATCAGAAATGTACATGAAGGCTCTCAAAATGGACACCAGTATCTTAAAATCAGTTCCTCTGAGTGATGCGTCTGCAGCTCTTTGTATTGACTAATTAAGTGAAAACATTGAGTATTAACTATACATAAAGCTACAAAAATCAATTTTGGATCCATTGTTGACAACTGGATGAGTCAACTGTGCAAGACAATGAGGCATTGCTAATAGCATATGTATGGTTTACCAAAATGGAAAAGTTTATTAGGAGATTCTCACTTGTAAAAAGTTAAAAACAAATATCAACTGAGAATCAATCTACACTGAACTCAAATGTATATTCAGGATAAAAGTATTCTGATTAGGAGCATGATATCTTGTGCAACAGATAGAGCACTATATATGACAGGTCACCATGCTGGTTTAGTGGCATTTATGAATAAAGAAATTCCTAGTCTGTTTGCAATCCATTGTGTAATTCATCATTAATATCTCGCACCCAAAAACTACAGCCAGCAACTTTTTCAAGCATGAACCTTATAATATCAACTATCAACAAAATTAAAGCTCATCCATTAAAAAGCAGAATATTTTGCCAGTTATGTCAAGATGACAATGAAGAGTTTGAAGAGTCATAAAGCTGCTGCTTACAACATTTCTTTTCATACCTAGCTGCTCTGTATGGCAGAATGAACATTCTAAATATGATACTGTGTGGTGAAAATTCCAATTAAATCCAATTAAAACGTGCAGTGTCCACTTTTAGCAGAAAATTATAAACACATAAACAAAACACTGGGAGAAGAATGTTCTCACAGTTTCCCTGCAAGGAAAGTATGACACTCTCATTCACAGACGGTGATCTGCAAGAGTACTGCTTACACCTGCAATCACTGAAGAAGTATTTTTAGAATTGATTCAAGTGTTTGAATGATCTGGAATTACGAACTGGGTAATTAAACCTATTTCTTTGTAAGGTAGAAGAACAGGAAGAAAGCTTGCAAGAAGAATCTATCAAAATTCAGAATAATGAAGGAACAAAAATGCTTTTCAAAAATTTAGCTTTTGTGGTATGTGGCTACATGGTCATACAAAGTTTCCTGGTTTTTGAAGAAGAGCCAAACTGTATTTCATTGCACTTCCATCCTCCTACCTTGTTGGAAGAGGGTTCAGTGCAGTGAACCACATAATCACAGAAGACAGAAACTGCTTGGACATTGTTACATGTGGGGACTTGAGGCTTTTGCTGTCACAACTTGAACCAAATGTTTCAACTCTTGCTAAATATCACTAAGCTCAAGGATCACATTATATCGAAGCTGCTGTACAGGTACTGTGTAAGCTAGGATTAATTTTCTGTTAGCATATGGTAGACATGTTTTTACTCTATGGGAGTGCCAGAAAGTATATTGTACCTTAGAGGGGTGTTGGCATCAAGCTCAAAGATCACATTGATATCGAAGCTGCTTTACAGTGCACAGGTACTGTGAAAGCTAGGTTTAAGCACAAATAAAAATTTACAGTGGAATAATTTTTCTTATGTTAGCATATTGTAGACATGTTTTTACACTTTGGGGGTGCTGAAAATTATATGGTGCCTAAGAGGTGTGTTGGTTAGTATGAAGTTGCTTTAGGGCTATAAAAAGATTGGAAACACTGGGCTAGATCATTTGGAAGTACAGTTGATTCCAGTTAATTGGGCCATTGGTTACATGGGCACCTGGTTATTTGGGACAACTCTTAAAGAAAACTAATCAAGAAAATAGCTGGGAACTCTTTTGCTTATTTGGGACACTGTGCTGCTTAATTGTAATAGGAGACTGTTGCCAAATAGTTTCTAACTGGCATTAGTCACGTACACTTTGTGCAGCTGTTAGATATTATATTGTGCTTAAGTGAACAGTTTTTAAACAGTGTCAGTTATATGTACTTGTGTTATGTTATCTACCATTTGGGCAGATGAACACAGATTCAAAAAGCAGAGAATTTTGATAACTTTGTTTTCCATTTTGACTTTAAAAATTTTCAAATCCTTGCCAAGATGCCATGCAAAGATTTGACACTAGCTAAAACAATTCCCCTACTGGACCAAATTGAAAGGCATCTGCCTAACACCCAGCTGGCAGAGATAACTGGAATACTGGAATCTACTATTGCATGCCTGATACATCTGCCAGATAAACTGTTGAGGTGCAAAATGGCCTACTGAGGTGTCTATGGAGTATATGGTGGGGTATACCGCCATTGCTACTGATGGTCTACAGCATCTCTTGGATACTGCTGGATTTCTGAGTCTAATCTTGGAGATGTTCATTCTCATATTGGCTCACTCAGTAGCTACGTTGTCCTTCAGAATTTAGCCAGCTGGTATCAAGCCACTCTTTGTGACAAACACTGTAGGATCCCTATCCAGAGTAGATTTTTTATCCACTGAGACAATCATTGTTTCTTCCAAGTATTTTTCATCAACTGGGCAAAGTTTGGAGGTGGTTATCAGTCCTTAACCATTATTTTAACGGTGCTCTGTGACCTAATGGAATATGGAGATAATGTTCAGAGCTGACTAGAGATCCTCAGACTTCTTTCAGCATTACTGAAATGCACCCGAAAGGTAGTAATCTTCAAATTCCTGATGAAGGGTCTCAGCCTGGAACCTCAACTCCTCATTCCTCTCCACAGATGCTGTCTGAACTGTTGAGCTCCTCCAGCATTTTGTGTGTTGCTCTGGATTTCCAGCAGCAGCAGAATCCCTTTTATTTCTGATTATGTAATTTGCATTTGAAATTTTGTTATGAGTTGTAGAGGCAGAGAGGGGATGATAATATTAGTTCTGAAAATTCACAGCTACGGGAACAGGTGATGTTTCAGAAAGATTATCAAATGGGGTTGTACCATTTGAAGTAAAGAATAAAAATGGGGCAATCACACTCTTGGATGTGGATTGCACACCTCAACATCCAAGGAAACATACATTGAAAAATACATTTGCTGGCAAATTTCTGTTCTACATTCTGTTTTTGGTATGCAGGGAGTGTCAAATGTATTGAGGACCTACATTGCATTTAGGAACTGGTACGCCGCAGGCCCAAGGGACGGTGGAGGAGAGGAGATAATTCTAATTCTTAGTTTTAGGGAAAGAGGCCGAGCCCCGAACGCTATAGGCCGCTTCAGATGACGCGAACAGCTCGGCAGAAACAGGATTGCTGGAGGTGGAAGGCCGCCCCCTCAAGCGGTGCTTCGGAGACGGATCCCCGGCAGAAGGGCAGTCCTTGCCGAAGGTGGGGCCGCTGTCAGCAGCGTGGAGGATGTTCGTCCTGTTCAGCGTGCTGATCGCAGCCGGCCTGCTGCTGGCCTGCCTCACCGGCTATGTGCTGGAAAACTACACGGCGCAGCTGCGGGCGCGCGGTGCAAGCGGCCAACACTGGCGGGGAGAGCAGCCCCCGTACCCGGCCGGGGGCATGGACAACATCTTCTGGTTCCTGCAGGTAGGCCCCAGCTCCACTCTGCCGTGTTACTAACCCGCCCATCATCGTAAAGTCATGAGGCTTCCTTCCACCTGCGCTGGTTTCCAAACCAGAACTTCACCTGCTCCGTGCCCTGTATTTTGTAATTCATTTATGAGCTATCTTTTAAACAATTTTGCAAAGTCCTAATTGGCGATGTAGTTGAAATTATGTGAGATTACTTTCCGCCCCTTAACAAGTCTTTTAGTATCTTAATAATTCGACTTTGGCTTGTATATTTATGTATTTTCTTGTGCTCAATTGTGACGTATTTTGCATGCGAATTGGGTGCTCCGGAGCAGTGGGTGAGATAGTTTCACACAGCAAATGAAACCTTCAGCATTAAACTAAGAATAACACGCACATTTGAGTATCGAGTTGTGTTGTGGTATTCCGAATGAAGTGGAGGTTAGAGTCGGGTTTCGAGAGTGTAGGATATGAAAACCTGAAGGCATTATAGTCGCAGTGTTCATGGTTGAGTTAACTGAGACCTGTTTTTCTGTTCAGGTGTCTGACATCCATATCAGTAAGTTTGTCGATCCCCAAAGAGCCCCGGACTTTCAGAAATTTTGCACGGAGACCATTGATGTAATTAAGCCAGAAATCGTTTTCGTCACAGGTAGGTCATGATACTAGTAATTTGGTTATTGGTCGATCAGATATTTAATCATATATTTAACTGCAGCATCCAATGCGATTAATAGAATGCATTCTTACTCATAAAACTGAATTATCATTTATATTGCTTATTTTGACAATTTTGTTTCTTAAAGGTGGACAGTATTTTTTTTCCTTTTCATAAAAGGCAGTAAATTTTGAAAAAAAAATTATTGCAGGGCAAACATTGAATTGAGTGGTTTTTGAATCAATATCTCAGAGATCCCCTTTTCCTACTTAGGAAGCCAACATTTTTCTAGCCTGGGCAGTTTGACTGTGCAGAAACGGCCTTTTCCCAACTTAAATATTAAAAAGAACGGTGTGAATGCATTGATATTGGTTTTTGGATTGCACCATTATTGCAATTTAAAGGATAAATTTCATTATTTATATCTGTGCAATATTAACAACAGAACTGCAGTGTAGAGGCATTGTAAATCCACCTGGTTGTCAAGATGCTGATGGTGTTGATTTTGGAACAGTGACGTTGGAAGACCATGATTGTTAATCTCTAATTTGCTCATTTTCTTATTTTATCCCTTTTCTATAAGCTCAAACTCATGAAATTACCACTTCATTACATCATTGCCTTTCAGATTCTCCTGTAGAAACTAATACTATTTTTGGATTGCAAATTCCGTCTGAGTTCTTGTAATCACATTTCTAATACCCTATTTCTAATAGTCCATTGTTGTAGCATGGATGAAATCATGGGAAATAGTGTTACTGGTAGATACAAAGCAGCTTCTTTATTTGACAAAACAAGGTACAGCAAGCATCATATGGAGACCCTTTGGTGGAAAAGGTCTGCCAGCCCAATGTGGGCTCGATATTTATTTGCTAAACATAAAGGGCAATCCCTATTTACAAAGTATAGACAATGCTTTCTTTCGAAGCTACATACAAAAACATCACAGCTTCTGACTTCATCCTTTCCTCCTGACGCCCACATGTATGGGTTGGTATTCACAGCCTTTAGGAGTGCAAGTTAAATCCACAATATGTTTATTTGGTATTTTACATGTTAACATAGAGGACAATTCATATATATAAAGTATAGATAATACTGTTTCGAAACTACAGCATCTGGTCAAACTACGGTATCAGCAGTGTCTTGTTATTCACAGCTTTTAGGAAATGCATTGTTTTGAACTCAATTAACAGCACTTTGTCAAACAGAAGACTGGTGGCCGAAGCCATTTGCTAATTGTGAATGACCTAAACACAAAAATTCACTCTAACATCCATCATTATGAATAATTGGCTGAATTAAGTTTCAGTGAAAAAAATGACACTAATTAGCATATCTTTTCAATTGCATAAACCACATGATGAGATCACTGAACTCAAACCCAAAAGATGATGGTTGATCTATATCTGAGCTCCCAATTACCTGCATTTTTCAATGTGCCTAAATGTTTTCAATGAACAAACATTCAACAATCTAATTCTCAAATGTTAATTGGTGCCCAATATTCACCAGTGTTTGAGAAGAGTTCCAGATTTCTGTCTAGTATTTGTGTCAGTAAGTGCTTTCTGATTTCACTACAATATGGCCTAGCTCTAGCACTATGCTCCTTTCTGCTCCCCCTCCCCATCACCACCACCCCAATTCCTTCATTGAAGAAAATAGCTTTCCTAAGTTTGTACAGTTACATTGATTGATATTTAGGATAAATTCTCAATTGCATGAATTCAATGGAATACAGCTTAAATTTAAGAAACCTATTGTTTTTAGCTTAAACCCTAAAGTCCTTCCTGTGAATCAGCACTGGAGTGATGAACATGACTTTCTAAGGTGTTTCCCATTGTCCTATGTTTAATTATACTCTGTCCAGTTTAAAGACGGCCAGTGAAGCAGCATACAGATCCTGGCTTGTGTTAATATGTGTAAGTACGATACCAATTGCCCTTTGTTAACTTTGTGAGGTGGAAGTGCTATGCTGACTATCAGTCAGACTATTCGGGTAAAAAAGGGCATTTGCTGAGATTTTGCGTGCTATGTCCATTTCGAACCAATATACCACAAACCTGAGTAATAACAGCACTGAGTGCAGCTAGATTAACTTGTTCTTTCAAAAATCTACTCTTCTGTGGGAAATCATTTTTACATCAGTTTGTTACGTGAATTGAGGGGAATTAGATAAAACATTTTAATGAACATTTGGTATTAATGAACATAACTTCTCTTAGTAGCACTGAAAAAATACTTAGTATTGCAAAAAATTACTGAAGTAAGTTTAAAATCCAATGTTTTTATTTGGATGCTTGCTTCAAACCTTTAAAAATTATAGTTCTTTCAGAGGGTTCATGCAAACTGGCTAATTACAAAAAGTTACAAAAATTAACCAATATAAGTTTTTTAAAAAGACCACTAGAACTATGAGAATGCATCCAGCCACAGATTCTAACATTTGTATTAAGGGTTGGAGCTGGAACTGGATGAACTCCAGATCATTTGGGAGTCTGAGGGGTGATAGATAGGATATATAGTGTTACGAACCCCGTAACTGGGTCACTTACTAGCAAAGATAGAGAGGTCCGTTGAAGTCTGATGATACGATTTTTAACAGTATTTATTAGTAAAAATACACAAAAAATAATATCAATGCAAACATACAGATAATATACGTCGTCAATACTAAATCTAAAAGTGCGGGTATAATAATAATCAATAAGAAATAAGCTCTATCGTTGTCTAGGGGATAATGTATTGTCTGATGGAAATATACAGTTCACTGCCGTCAAGCTGCCGTCTTTTGGTTGTCGCTGTGTTGCACTTTGTTGGAGAGAGAGAGAAATAGGAATAGAATGGGAACAGTTACCGCTACAGGTTTTCCAACCTTTATGATTTTGATCCGTCAGGAGTCCCGTTGGTGTGGCTGTTCACTTGTGGCCTCTCCTTTATCTAAGCCGTTCTTCCGTGGTGAGCCCGCCAACCCAGGCAAGGGAGGACGCACACGGGCCTCACTGGCTTTGGCTATCAAATGCTGTCACTGGATTTCCAGCGTTTCTCCTGGTGCGTCTAAAGGGGTTGTTCCCCAGACCCTCTTTTATCCTTGCTCACGGGGTCTCAGATGTCAGTCAGGTTGGGATGATGCAATCCCTCAACCAGCCCACTCTGGTCGTCCCCTGAGGGGCTTCAATGAATAGTACAGTACTCAATACACAATTCTGTCTCCAAGAGACAATAGCCGTTATCAGGGGTTTTGTTTTCGCTGAGGCCAGGACACATTCCAAACCTTGTGGATTCTCTCTCATTTCCTGGGTCCCAGACCCAAATTAATAGCGATCTTGCGATTCTCGAAAAGGAGGGGGCTACTTTGTACCCTTCGGTCCCTCAGAGTTGTGGCACATTCGTAACAATAGAGAGGAGTCAAAAGGCTGAGCATGGTGTGACAAAATCGGAAAGGGTGACTACAGGACTGAAGGTGTTGTATTTGAAGTTGCAGATTGGCAGGTATGATGTTGTAGGCATCACTGAATTCTGGCTGAAAGAAGATTATAGCTGGGAGTTTAATGTCCAAGGATACATTGTATGGAAAGGACAGGCAGGAATAGACAATAGGTGCAGAAGTAGACCATTCAGCCCCTCGAGTCTGCACCGCCATTCTGAGATCATGGCTGATCATTCACTATCAATACCTAGTCCCTGCCTTGTCCCCATATCCCTTGATTCCCCTATCCATAAGATACCTATCTAGCTTCTTCTTGAAAGCATCCAGAGAATTGGCCTCCACCGTCTTCTGAGGCAGTGCATTCCACACCTCCACAACTCTCTGGGAGAAGAAGTTCTTCCTCAACTCTGTTTTAAATAACTGACCTCTTATTCTCAATCCATGCCCTCTGGTACTGGACTCTCCCAACATCTGGAACATATTTCCTGCCTCAATCCTATCAAATCCTTTAATTATCTTAAAGGCAGAGGAAGGCAGAGGGGCTGGTGTTGCTCTGTTGATAAAAAATGAAAGCAAATCATTAGAAAGAGGCCGGAAGGTGTTGAATCATTGTGGACAGAGCAAAGGAACTGCAAGGGTAAAAAGACTTTGATTGGAGTTGTACGCAGATTCCCAAACAGTAGTAAGGATGTGGCCCTCAAATTACAATGGGTGATAGAAAATGCATGCCAAAAGGGCAATGTTAACAATAGTCATGGGGATTTCAATATGCAGGTAGATTGGGGAAAATCAGGTTGGTGCTGGATTCCAGTAGGGGGGATTTCTAGAGTGTCTACGAGATGGCTATTTAGAGCAGCTCATGGTTTAGCCCACTAGGGGATCAACTATTCTGGATTGTGTGTTGTGCCATGAACCAGAATTGATGGGCGTGCTTAAGGTAGAAGAACCCTTGGGTGGAGTCGGGGGGGGGGGGGGAGTGATCATAATTTGATTGAATTTGCCCTGATATTTGAGAAAGAGAAGCTAAAGTCAGATGTATCGGTATTACAGTGGAGTAAAGGAATTACAGAGGGATGAGAGAGGAGCTGGCCAGAATTGACTTGAAAAGAACACTGGCAGGGATGATGGCAGAGCTGCAATGGCTGGAATTTCTGGAAGCAATTCCGAAGGCACAGGATATGTACATCCCAAAGAGGAAGAGGTATTCTAAAGGTGATATAACACAACAAGAGAAGTCAAAGCCAACATTAAAGCCAAAGAGAGGGCATATAATAGAGCAGAAATGAGTGGGAAGTTGAAGGATTGGGAAGCTTTTAAAAATCAGTAGAAGGCAATGGAATATGAAAATAAGCTGGCCAATAATTTAAAAGAGGGTACCAAAAGTTTTCTCAGATACATAAAGTGTAAAAGAGAGGTGAGTGTGAATATCGGACCACTGGAAAACGATGCTGGAGAGGTAATAATGGGGGATGACAAAATGGCAGATGAACTTGAGTATTTTGCATCATTCTTCACTGTGGAAGACACTAGCAGTATGGTGGAAGTTCCAGGCGTCAGGGGTCATAAAGTGTGTGAAATTACCATTACTAGGGAGAAGGTTCTTGGGAAGCTGAAAGGTCTGAAGGTAGACAAAGGAGAATCGACTGAAGTTGTGTATTTGGATTTTCAGAAGATCTTTGACAAGGTGTCACACATGAGGCTGCTTAACAAGCTATGAGCTCATGGTATGACGGGAAGGATTCTAGCATGGATAAAGCAAGGTCAGAGAGCAGGATTAAAGGGAGCATTTTCTGGCTATCCGTTGGTGACTAGTGGTGCTCCACAGGGGTCTGTGTTGGGACTGATAGTTTTTATGTTATAGGTCAATGATTTGGATGATGAAATTATAGACAATAGACAATAGGTGCAGAAGTAGACCATTCGGCCCTTCAAGCCTGCACCGCCATTCTGAGATCATGGCTGATCATCTACTATCAATACCCGGTTCCTGCCTTGTCCCCAGATCCTTTGATTCCCTTTGCAGATTATATGAAGATAGGTGGAGGGACAGGTAGTTTTGCGGAAGCTGGGAGGCTACAGAAGGACTTACTGATTAGTAGAACAAACGAAGAAATGGCAGATGGAATATGGTGTCAAGAAATGTATGGTTATGCACTTTGGTAGAAGTAATGAAAGGGTTGACCATTTTCTAAATAGAGAAAATATTCAAAAAACTGGGGTACAAAGGGACTTGGCAGTTCTTGTGCAGGATTCCGTAAAGATTAATTTGCAGGTGAGTCTGTGGTGAGGAAGGCAAATGTGGTGTTAGCATTCATTTCAAGAGGACTAGAATATAAAAGCAAGGGTGTAATGTGAGACTTTATAAAGAACTGGTGAGGCCTCACTTGGATATTGTGAGCAGTTTTGGGCCCCACATCTTAGAAAGGATGAGCTGAAACTGGAGGGGGTTCAGAGGATGTTCATTAAAATGTTTCCAAGTTTGAATGGCTTGTCATATGAAGAACATTTGATGGCTTTGGGCCTGTATTCACTGGAATTCAGAAGAATGAGGGGTGACCTCATTGAAACCGATTGGTGAAAGGCCTTGATCGAGTGGATGTGGAGAGGATGTTTCCTATGGTGATAGAGTCTAAGACCAGAGGACACAGCCTCAGAATAGAGGGGCATCCTTCTAGAACGGAGATGAGGAGGAATTTCTTTAGCCAGAGAGTGGTGAATCTGTGGAATTCTTTGCCACAAGCAGCTGTGGAGGCCAAATTTCTAATGTATTTTTAAGGCAGAGGTTGGTTCTTATGGTTGTTACAGTTGGTAATGAAGACAAGCTCCCACTACCTATTAAATGCCCCCAATGGTGTGCGCCTCAAATAGCCTCTGACAACTAAGTCCACCTCCTGGTCTTCACGTATGGCTTAGGTACAAAGCCTGGCAGAACTGTTTGTACTGACAGGAGGAGGGGCAAAGGCAGGTTACTGGTGCCTTAAAACCAGTTGCTTTGAGCAGATGGGGCTTGTTAGCTGTGGTTGGCAGCTCATCTAGGAGGAGGAAAACTCTGATCTCAAACCTCCACTGCCTTACCCTCTCATGGGGAAGGCTTCGGGAGTAAACCCCAGGGAGAAATCCAGAGCTGGGATCCCTAAGGTAGTGCTGCATTGAGTTCAGTGCTGACTGGAATTCCTGTGACGCTGCTGGAACAAAACTGTATCGGTCTCTCCATTCCTTTGGGTTCATCAGATGTGTGGGGTGGGGGAGCTTGCTACATGAGCAACAGCTTGCTCTCCATATTGTACTGCCTAGGCTTGTGAACACTTGGACAGCTGGGATGCCAACATCCATGGTCAACCCCGACCAATGGAGGCCTCACCTCACAAAGGCAGAAGTTGATAGATTCTTGATTGGTCAGGGCAGGAAGGGATATGGGAGATTGGGGCTGAGAGGAAATATCGATCAGCCATGATGAAATGGCGGAGCAGACGCGATGGGCCAAATAGCCCAATTCTGCTTTTATATCAAATGGTCTTGAAAAAAATAAGATAAAGGGAGAAGAGAGAAAGTAAAGCAAAATGAGGAAGGGAGGTTGAGAGAGAGAAAGCAAAGGGAAGTAATAAAACAGTAATTTAAAGAAGACACAGATCACCCATTTTCCCTGCTACTCTACAGCATTGAAGGTGACCAGCAGAGTTAAAAATGAGCAACTTCTTCAAAACACTTCTAGGGTTAAGATAAGTAAAGTTAGTAATGTCCACATTTTTTTCAGCCCTCTCATTCTGTGCTGTGTTTGATTGTGAACCAATTTATTACAGCTGATAGCTTTCTATCTTTACTGAAGTTTACTTAATCATTTAAAACATACAATTTCCAGGTAAGTATACAGCATTCATACTTTTCCTTCTCAAATATCAGGGCGAATTCAATCAAATTATGATCACTCCCCCCCCCCCCCAACAACGCCCAAGGGTTCTTCTACCTTAAGCTCGCCGATCAATTCTGGTTAATATTGTCAAATAAGGTTTGACAGTAAACTCTGGAGGAACATTGTATCATTTCTTAATGCATACATGCATTTCTAAATGACAATAAATGAGGACTGAGTGTTCTCATAATCTAAGTTGTAAAGCACATGTGAGGTCGGAAAATTTTAAGTATCTCAGCACATACGAAAAATAGGATAAGGAAAAATACACAAAAGCAAGGAAAACTGGCAAAACCCAAATCCCTAAGGACGGTCGATACTGATGGGGAAGTTGGGATTGGATACACTGGCAAAACCCAAATCCCTAAGGACGGTCGATACTGATGGGGAAGTTGGGATTGGATACACTGGCAAAACCCAAATCCCTAAGGACGGTCGATACTGATGGGGAAGTTGGGATTGGATACACTGGCAAAACCCAAATCCCTAAGGACGGTCGATACTGATGGGGAAGTTGGGATTGGTGGTGAGAGCAGACTTTTTCCAAGCTGTGTTCGAGTCTGTTCTAAAGGCCTTGATTTCACTTTCTTCTTGTATTTGCTTTTCACAGGGGATCTGACGGACGCCAAAGAAAGGAACAGGATAGGATCTCATCAATATGAGATTGAGTGGCAAACCTATCAGACTATCCTGAAGAAATCCAGAGTTTTGGAAAAGACCAAGTGGATTGATATCAAAGGAAATCATGGTATGGCAGTCTTCTGTCATCGCCTACCAAATTATATGGCAATTCAATCATAGTGCTTCAAAAGGAGAGTTACAGGTGTCCTTAAACTCTCTGGAACTTTAGAGTTTTACAAGTACTTAGGCCATAACATAAAGGAGCAGAATTAGGCCATTTGACCCATTGAGACTGCACAGTCATTTCATCATGGCTGATACAATTTTCCTTGCTTATTAAAGTGTAAACACTTTGTAAATGAAGGAAATAGAATGCAAGAGGCAAATGACACATTAGTGTAGCTATTAGAGCTGCTATCTCACAGCATTAATAACCAGGGTTCAGTCCTAACCTCTGCTCTCTGTATACAGTTTGCATGTTCTATCTATGATTGGGTTTCCCCTGGGTGCTCTGGTTTCCTCCTACATCCCAAAGGCATGCAGTTTGGTAGTTTAATCGGCTGCTGTAAAGTACTCCTGTGTCTGTGAGTGGGAAGTTGCTGGGAATGTGAAGAGACTAATATGGGATTAGCATAGGATTGGTGTAGATAAGTTGCCACTGAAAGTGGATGAAGGATGGGCTTAACTTAAAACCTTAACTTCTCCGGTCTGGTTTACTGGCACAGATTTAGTGAGATGAAGAGCTTGAATCTGTGCTTCATGATTCTAATTGGTATGCTGCAAACTTTAATGTTAGAAGCTTACAAATTCACAGCAACGGTATTCTCCAGTGAACCACCTAGCTGGTGTTGGTGTTTCTCCCAATATCATGGTGATGCCCACCACCCTCCAGACACAACCTCTCCTTGTGACCCAGCTGCCTGAATCACTGGATGCAAATCAGAGCTTTGTATAGAAATTATGGGAAGCAATGAAAGCTGGCTGTGAACTCTGGCTGAATACTTTCTTTCTGCAAAGGATGTTGTGATTCAAATAAAGAAGATGGTATTAATCAGAAATGAAATATTGTAAGCTGCTTTCAGGATGTGGTTGGGAATTTGAGCATCAGGGTTTGGGAGAGTTGGAATTCTAAAATGCTTTATTTTCAGATTAATTATTTGCATCACACTTCACTATCTCAAACCTGTTTCAGCCCTACAACTTCACACCTTGTCTCTCAGAATCTCTGCATTTGTCAGTCACTGTTCATTTTGAGTGCAACCCCACGCCATTTGGCAGTCATGTCTACAGGTCTCTCTTCCTCCATCAGTATCACCTCATTTAAGACACTCATTAGAATATACCACTTCAATCAAATTTTGTTGTAGATTTTTTTTGTATTTACATTTTGTCTTAATAATCCCTAAGAACCTATGGATTTTTATTATGTTAAAAGTGCAATATAAATGCCTACCATGATACAGTCTTCCTCTTTCTTACCACAGATGCTTTCAATATTCCATCACTTGAGAGTGTCAATAACTACTACAGGTATTGTGCTTAAAAGTATCTAAAATTTGGTATTTAATGAATGATGTGTTTTTTATTCATTCTCGGGCTGGGAATTGTGATGAATATTGGTGGAAAAAATACATTCAGCTCTCCTTTCTTGGAAAATGAACGACTGAGTCTCACCTCAGATGTTTTCTCTCTTCATTTTCCTTGTACAAGTATCACCTCTAGCTAAAACCAGCAGTAAGTTTGCATTGAGCTGTCTATTCTCACTCTAGCTACTCACGTGGGTGCACAAGTGTGGGAACAAAGAAGTTACTGTGTTTAAGTTTCATACTTGATGGGAAAATACCTGTCTCTCAAGTGGCTTTTCATGACAGTACAAATGAAAGGGTGGGGCAGTAATAGAGTACTTCAGGCAACCAGAAGGAGGAGGCTTGTGAACTGAGTCGGGCTGCAGGGTTGGGGATTGCATGGTGTTGTGGGGAAGTATTAAATGCATTGGAAATTCTTGCATAACTTAGTGAAATAATACTTGCTTGACAACTGTTAGAAATATGTCTTTCAGAGGTTAGCACTCATGTTTGTTATGGTGCTCTTAGAGAGCAATCCCATGCAGCAGACCTTACCTATAACATTGCGGTTTTGTTTTTCATCCCTCTGAGAAAATACTGAAGCTGCATCTATTTTACTCTCAGGCAGAACATTCAAATTCTTCATTGTGTATGTTTCTCTTGCATGTGTTTTTTGAAAGACATCAAAATATGCCATTTGTACAACAAAAATGTGGAGGTTGTTGAGGGAGCACTTGTTGGGGGTTCTTGGTCAGTTTGTCCATTTGAGGTAGGGAAAGGATGGAAGGGTGAGTGAATAAGGTTTAGGAAGCAAGGATCAGTCAGGGCTCTGGAGGTTTACCAGGTGGCCAGGAAGCAGTTGAAGAATAGATATAGGAGAGCTAGAAGTGAATGAGAAAGCCTTGATGAGTAAGATTAAGGAAAAGCCCAAGGCATTTTACTTGTATAGTGGTGCTGTAAAGTTTGTGAACTCCGTAGAATTTTCTCTATTTCTACATAAGTATGGCCTAAAGTGTGATCAGATCTTAACGTAAGTCCTAAAACTAGATAAAGAGAATCAAATTTAATAAATAACACAAAAAACTTCTTTTGGAAGAAGTATGTGAACCTCCAGGGTAATGCCTTCTCCAAAAGCTCTTTGGAGTCGGGTGTTCCGGTCAATGAGATGAGATTGGAGGTGTAGGTTATAGAGGTGCTTTGCCCTATAAAAAAGACACCCTAAGTCAGGTTACTGACAGAGCCTGCTCTTCTCAAGAAAGATCTGTTTACATGCGCCATACCTCAATCTTTCAGAGGACCTTAGAAGAAGAATTGTAGAGATGCATGAAGCTGGAAAAGGCTACAAGAGCATTTCTAAAGACCTGTGTGTCCATCAGTCCACAGTAAGAGAGATTGTCTACAGGAGGAAATTAAGTACTGTTGCTACTCTCCCTAGGAGTGGGCGTCCTGCAAAGATCACACCAAGAGCACAATGTGCAATGCTGAAGGAGGTGAAAAAGAACCCAGGGTTAACATCAAAAGACCTGCAGAGATCTCTAGAACTTGCTGAAGTCTCTTCACAGGTCCACAATAAGAAAAACTCTGAACAAGAATGGTGTTCATGGAAGGATGCCATGGTGGAAACCACTGTTCCCAAAAAAACATTGCTGCACATCTCAAGTTTACAGGGGGCCTCCTGGATGTTCCATGATGCTTCTGGGACAATGTTCTGTAGACAGATGAGACAAAATTTGAATCTTTTGGCCGAAATACACATTGCTGTGTTTGGAGGGAAAAGGGCGCTGCACACCAACATCAAAACCTCATCCCAACTGTGAAGCATGGTGGAAGCAGCATCATGGTTCGGGTTGCTTTGCTGCCTTAGGGCCTGGACAGCTTACAATCATTTGAAGGCACAATGAATTCAAAATTGTATCAAGACATTTTCTAGGAGAATGTCAGGTAGCAGTCCGTCACCTGAAGCTTAATAGAAGTTAGATAATGCAATAAGACAATGACCCGAAAGATGAGTAAGTCAACAGCAGAATGGTTTAAGAAGAATATGTGTGATTTGGAATGGCCGAGTCAAAGTCCTGACCTTAATCTTATAGAAATGTTGTGCAAGCAGGTCATGTAAAGAAGTCCACCAACATCTAGAGTTGAAGTAATTTCATAAGGAGGAATGGCTGACAATTCCTCCAAGCTGACATGCAGGACTGATCAACAGTTACTGGAAACATTTGGCTGAAGTTACTGCTGTACAAGGGGGGGGGGTCACCCTGGGTTCTGAAAGCAAAAGTTCACATAAATTTTCCAGCAAATGCATGTAATATTGGATCAATTTTCTCAACAAATGTTTTTTGTGTTATTTATTTAGTTGGGTTTTCTTTGTCTCGTTTTAGAACTTGCGTGAAGATCTGATGCAGGTCATATGCAGAAATAGAGAAAATATTACGGGGTTCGCAAACTTTCTAGCACCACTTTATGTGAAAAAACGAGGGATGACCAGAGTAAGGGTAGGACTGGTAGGAGAGGAAGCATGTTCCTGGAGTCAGAGGAGGTTGGTGGAGGTACTTAGTGAATACTTTGCTTCAGTATTCATCAGTGAGGGGGAACTTGACGATTGTGAGGACAGTGTAAAGCAGGCTGATATACTGAAACATGATTTTAAGAAAGAAGATGTGCATTAGGATAGATAGGTCCCTGGGGCCAGACAGGGTTTGTCCTAAGTTACTAATGGAAGCAAGGGAAGAAATTGTAGCACCTTTGGTGATAGTGGCAAATGTTATTCCTTTGTTTTAAAACAAGAATGTAGGGATAATCTTGGGAATTAGACCAATCAGTCCTACTTCAGTGGTTGGCAAATTATTGCAAGGTTCTAGAGGAGGGGTTCCCAACTTTTTAATGCAATGGGCACCTAGATTTAACTGAGGGGTCTGTGGACCCCAGGTTGGGAACCTCTTTTCCAGAGACAAGCATTTGGAGAAGCATAGTCTGCTAATGGATCGTCAAGATGGCTTCGTGAGGGGCAGGTTATGCTTTAATGACCCTGAGTGAAGTCTTTGAGAATGTGACAAAGCACGTTAAGGAAAGTAGAGCAGTGGATTTGGCGTATATAGATTTTGGTAAGGCATTTAAGGTTCCCCATGGTCGGCTCATTCAGAAAGTTAAGTATGAGATCCAGGGAAACTTGGCTGTGTGGATGCACTGTAGAACTGGCTTTGTCTGCTCACAGAAGACGGAGAGTGGCTATAGATAGAGTATATTCTGCCTGGAGATCGTTGACCTGTGTGTTCCAGCAGATCTGTTCTAGACCCTTGCTCTTTGTGATTTTTTTAATATATACATAAATGACTTTGAGGAAATGGAAGGGTGGGTTAGTTAGTTTGCAGATGACATGGAAGTTGGTGGAGTTGTGCAAAGTGTTGTAGGATGCAGCAGAACATTGACAGGATGCAGAGCTGGGTTAAGAAGTGGCAGATAGAGTTCAACCCAGAAAAGTGTGAAGTGATTCATATGGCAGATTGAATTAGAAGGCAGAATACAGGGTTAATGACAGGAATCTTGGAAGTATAGAGGAACAGGGGGATCTTGGTATTCACGTCCATAGATCCGTCAAAGTTACAGCATAAGTTGATAGGGTTGTTACAAAGGCATATAGTGTGTTGGCCTTCAGTAATTGAGAGACTGAGTTCAAGAGCTGCAAGATTATGTTCCAGCTCTATAAAACCCTGATTAGACCACATTTGGAATATTGTGTTTAGTTCTGGTTGCCTCATTACAAGAAGGATGTGGAAGCTTTAGACAGGGAGCTGAGGAGATTTGCTGGGGTGCTGCCTGGACTAGAGGGCATGACATACGAAGGTAGAGATGTACAATATGATTAGAAGCATAGATCATGGACAGCCAGAGTCCTTTTGCTGAAATGACTAATATGAGGGGGCTTAACTTTAAGATGTTTGGAAGAAAGTATGGGTAGATGTCAGATTTAGGCTTTTTTAATCAGAGACAACGCATGGAACACCCCGGTGGGTGATGGACACCTGGATGATAGCTCCCCATTTTTCTATGTACGAGGGAAAGATTAGATTGATCTTTGAGTAGTTTAAAAAGTCATTATGACATGTGGGCCAAAGGGCCCTGTACTATGCGGTAATGTTCTGTGTTATCTGACCTTCATCTGTTAAAAACAGTTTCCCTCTATTTATCTTATTAAAGCTTTTTAAACTATTTGTATCAAGTTTCTTCCCAGCCTTCTGTATTATAAGGAGAAAGTAGTAGTTTCTACCATCTATGTAACTTTAATCCAATTTTATTTGGATTATAACACAACCTCTTCAACTTGGAAGGAGGAAGGAGCATCACTTCCAAGTTCCCTTCCAAGTCACATATAACCTTGACCTGGGTCAATACAACTATTTCTTCTCAGTCAAATCCTGAAAGTTCCTTCCTAATAGTTCTGTGAAACATCTTGTAGAACTTCAGGAAGATGGCTAGGAACAAGCAGTAAATATCGGTCCTTCAAGCAATGTCCACATTTTGTGGAAAGTAACTGAAAAGAAATGCTTCCTTTTTCCTCGAATAATTGGTTGAATTACTTTGGTACTCTTGTAGAGTCACATAGTACAAAAACAGACCCTTTCAGTTTACCATATCTATGCCGGCCACCAGAAACCTATCTATATTAATCCAATTTAGCAGCTCTTGATTTTTAGCTATCTATACCATTTGTAGTTCAAATCCTCATGTAAATTCTTTTTAAATGTCTTGACAGTACCCGACTCCACCACCCATTCAGGCTGTGTGTTCTAGATTCCAGCTGCCTTCTGCATTTAAAAAAAAACTTCCTCCTGAGATCTTCTCTTGGGTTACAAGTTGATTACTCCATGGATTTGGCAGCACAGGTAGATAAGTTAATAAAGAAGGTCTGTGACATACTTGCCTTTATTGGTCAGAGTATTGAGTGAAAAAAAAGTTTGAAAGTCATGTTGCAATTGTATGTAACTTTGGTTAGACCACATTTAGAGTAGTGTGTGGAGTTCTGGTCACCGCATTACAGGAAGGGTATGAAGGCCTTGAAGAGAGTGCAGAAGAGGTTCACAAATGTGTGGGCTTGAATGAGAGAATAGCTAGTGAGAGGCTTTTTTTCCCCCTGGGTGGAAATGTCAAATACTTGAGGGTGTAGATTTAAAGAGAGAGGGGCAAAGTTTAAAGGAGATTTATGGGGCAATTTTTTTTAAACAAGGAGTGGTAGGTGCCTGAAATGCGCATGGTGGATGCTGATATAGCAAATGAATAGGCAGAGTATGGAGGGATATAAACCATTTGCAAATAGGATTAGTTTCAATTGGCATGATGGTTGGCACAGACAGAGTGCACTGAAGTACTCTTCCTTTTTTGTTATTGTTCTGTGTTTAAAGTTATAACTGATGCTCCATCTCAGGCAACGTTCTGCTGATTCTCTTCTACACTCTTTCATGCAAACGTAGCAAGGCAACCAGACGTACATAATACTTGGCTATTATGAATGCTTTATAATATTTTATAACCTCCCAGCTCTTGTATTCTATGCATGGTGAATGAAGGCAAGTATCCCTTATGCCTTCTTGATCACATTATTTACCTGTGCTTCCATCTTCAACAATCCTGGCACACGTAGATTCCTGTTTCTCCATAGACCCCTACCATTTGTTGTATTTCTCTTGACATTTTTAGTCTTCCCCTCCCCTCCTCAAATGTATCAGGGCAAAATTCCATCTCCTGTTGCTCTCCACATTTGACTATTTGATCAATGTAATCCTTTAGTTTGATGCCTTACTGTTGATGCTACAGTTTTGGTGCTTCTGAAACTTCTACATCCATATCCTGATTGATAGTTTGTATAATAAACCATATGGATTCCAGCATTGATCCATGTGTGATTTTCTCTCCAAAGCCTTCATGTTATTTCTGGGGTTTTGTACCCTGGTGTTGATACAATGTAGATTGGGCACAGTTTCTACCCTTTCTGCTGCCTACATCTGTTTGTAAACTGGAAAACAAAATATTGGAAATTTGGAATGAAAAACTGAAAATGCTCAGCAGGTCAGGCAGTATCTATGTAGAGTGAAACAGTCAATTTTTCATGTCTGCCTGACAATTCCAACATTATTATTTCCTTTTATTTTAAACTGCTCTGCTCACCCGTCCTGTTAATTGTAAAGATTTATATGCACCCTGAGTTTCTTTACTCATATTCTTTTAAGATTGACCTTGTAGTTTGTATTATATTATTCCTTTCCTTTCAACCATGTTATAAATTTTCACTTGCATGTGAGTTACCATTCTACCAGATCCCCAGCTCACCATTTGTATAGTTTTGTGATATTGGCAGATTTTGAAATTGTGCCCAAGTGTAGTTCATTAACATGTGGATACAGGAGCAAGGAGATTATTAACATGTGGATACAGGAGCAAGGAGATTAAGTTATTGACCAAGCAGAATATGTCCTCAAATAGTGGCTCAAAGCCAAATAGGTTCTTTAATAGTCTCCACAGGAGAATATATCCAGGTTGGCCTGCACAGAATTCCAGAATCAATAATATGATTGATACTTAATTGCCTCCTCATTTCACAGGCAACTGGGAATAGACAATAAACAATCATTTTGCTAATAACATTTACTTCCCATGAATGAAATAAGATAAAAATCAAAGCCAGCAGTGGTCATGGAAACAGACCCTGTAGCCTATTGCTCCTGTCCCAAATATTTGCAACGATATGATATTAATACCTTTTCTTTTTTTTTTCTTTTCTTTCTAAATCTTTTTATTAATATTAGTAATATGGACAGAATACAGATGATATATTGATAAAGAAATTACCAACATACACATTCCATTACATATGAAAAAAAAACATACATAATAGTTACAATATAAATGAGTTTACCAAGACATAAGCCATAAGATATATGTATGGACATAGTAAATCTAAATATTTCATAATGTATAATATAAAAAAAACAGAAAAAAGAAAGAAAAAAAACAAAAAAAAATTATATAATGCAAAACTAACTAATCTAATCTAATAACTATAACTAATAAGTAATATAAAAGAAAGAAAAACAAACAAAAGAGAAGGAGAAAAAAAAAGTGGGCTGTTTATAATATCTCACAAAAATAAGTATTCATCAATGCCGTCACTTCCGGTCCTCTCAAAATACATAAGCTAAAAGCTAGGAAATCAAATGTACTTGGCACAGGGTCATATTACATCATATGAAAATGTTGAATAAATGGTCTCCATAACTTTTCAAATTTAATAGAAGTCTCAAAAGTACCACTTCTAATTTTTTCTAAATTTAAACATAACATAGTTTGAGAGAACTAATTAAATACAGTGGGAGGATCAATTTCTTTCCAATTCAACAATATAGATCTTCTAGCCATCAGAGTTAGAAATGCAATCATTCGACGGGCTGAAGAAGATAAATGCTGTGAATCTAACATTGGTAAACCAAAAATTGCGGTAATAGGATGAGGTTGTAAATCAATATTCAAAACCGCAGAAATAATATCAAAAATATCTTTCCAATATTTCTCCAAAAATGAACACGACCAAAACATGTGAGTTAAAGACGCAATTTCAGAATGACATCTATCACAAATAGGACTTATATGAGAGTAAAAATGAGCTAATTTATCCTTGGACATATGGGCCCTATGTACAACCTTAAATTGTATTAGTGAATGTTTGGCACATAACGATGATGTATTAACTAATTGAAGAATTCTATCCCAATTCTCACTAGAAATACTAAAACTAAGCTCTCTTTCCCAATCCTGTTTAGTCTTATAAAGGGGCTCTGAACGTAAATACCTTTTCATATTCACCCCACATTCACATCAACTCATCCCACATTCTACCACTCAATGGGGCAATTTACAACAATTAATCTCCCACCTTGCACATTTTTAGAATATGGAAGAAAACCTGGGGGGGAAACCCACTCCATATAAAGAGTAAAAGGGAACGGAGAGTTGATATTGACCACTGGAAAGTGATGCTGGTGAGGTAGTAATAGGGGACAAAGAAATGGCAGATGAACTTAATGGGTACTTTACATCCGTCTTCCCTGTGGAAGACACTGGCAGTGTGCCGGAGGTCCATGAGTGTCAGGGAGCAGGAGTGAATGCCATTGCTATTACAAAGGAAAAAGTGCTAGACAAACTCAATGGTCTTAAGATGGATGTGCCACCTGGGACAGATAAGCTACATCCCAGAGTCCTGAGGGAGGTTACTGAAGAGATAATGGATGAGTTGGTCATGATCTTTAAAGAATTAAGAGAAATCTTGCCTGACAAATTTGTTAGTTCTTCGAGGAATTAACAAGCAGGGTGTACAAAGGAGAGGCGGTGGATGCCATTTACTTGGATTTTCAGAAAGCATTTGGTAAGGTGCCACACGTGAGGTTGCTTAACAAGACAAAATCTTCTAGCATTACAGTAAAGATGCTGGCATGAATAGAGGGATGACTGACAGGCAGGAGAGAGAGTGGGAATAAAGGGGACATTTTCTGGTTGGCTGTCAGTGATTAATGGTGTTTTTCAGGGATCAGATTTAGGACTGCTACTTTTCACATTGTCAGTGATTTAGAAAATGGAATTGATGGCTTTGTGGGAAAGTTGAGGGATGATACAAAGATAGGGGGTGGGTTAAGTAGTCCTAAGGAAGCAATGCGATTGCAGCAGGACTTGGGCAAATTGGAAAATGGGCAAAAAAAGTGGCAGATGGAATACAGTGTTAGGAAATGTGTGATAATGCATTTTGGTAAAAGGAACCAGTGTGGACTATCATCTAAATGGGGAGAAGGTTCAAACAGCAGAGGTCCAGAGTGACTTGGGAGTCCTCATGCAAGCCTCCCAGAAGGTTAATTTACAGGTTGAGTCTGTAGTAAAGAGGGCAAATGCAATGTTAGCATTTATTTCCAAGGAAATAGAAGCAGAATATAAAAGCAAAGAGAAAAAAGGCTCAGCATTATAAGACACTAGGCAGGATGTACTTGGAATATTGTCAACAGTTCTGGGCCCCATATCTTTAGGACAGAGATAAAGAGGAATTTTTTTTTTGCCAGAAATTAGTAAATCTGTGGAATGCTCTGCCACAGACTGCGGTGGAGGCCAAGTCCGTGGGAATATATAAGGTGGAAATTGATCGTTTCCTGATCGGTCAGGGCATCAAAGGATATGGAGAGAAGGCATGTATATGGGGTTGAGTGGGATCCGGGATCAGCCGTGCTGGAATGATGACACAGACTTAATGGGCTGAATGGCCTAATTCTGTTCTTTCTTATGGTTATCAGAGGGAGAACATTCAACTTCCGCAGAGATGGCACCTGGCTATTAGTACATGAGACAATGGCTTTACTAGCTAGGCTACTATTGTCGTCCTGAACCTTTTTACCCCAAATATCAACTTTGCTATTGCATATATAGAATCCCTTGTACAAAATACAAACTGAACTTCTCCATCCTTGCTATTATCCCACAAAACCTTTGTCTCTGTATCTCTCATTGGTGGGGGAGAGTTTGTGGTGTTTCTAGAGTCTGAGAATGCGGGGGTGGGACACAGTAGGCTTTAACACCATAAATCAGTGAGTTGTTTCGTTTATATTTCCCCTCTCGCTGAGTAACTCCTCTCTGTCCCTTTATTAGGGGAAGAGGGCGAAAGAGCCTGTGGTATGTTGAATTGTTGTACTGCAGATTGTATCTTTCATGGGGGCTTTGCTACTGCTTTCTTAGAGGGTGTTGATGCTTTTTTTGCTGAAATAAGTGGGTGTGGGTGAGGGAGGGTCATTGCTTTGCTGCTGCTTGTGTGCGGAAGGGGGAGTTCGGAAGGCTTTGGGGTTTGAATGTTTTAACCGTCACTCACTCTTCTGTTTGTGGATATCTGTGAAGAACAAGAATTTCAGGTTGTATATCGTAAACATTCTTTGATATTCAGTGGAGCTATAGGTTCTTAGGATGTAAATTTCCATATTCTGGCACATAGATGTTAGAAAAATGGAGGGCAATGTAGGAGAGAAGGGTTAGATTGATTTTGGGGTAGATTAAAATGTCGGCACAACATTGTGGATCAAAGAACCTGTGCTGTGCTGTGATATTCCATGTCCTATCCATTAAAAGCTGCATTGTAATATGGATGACTCGGTGCTTGGAAGTGGATGGCGGATTAAAATTAGGTAAAAGTGACAGGGTTATAGGGAAACCAGCTCCAGACATTGATATGCACTTCCCATGTTGGCAAACGTCCTGAGAGAGACATACTTTAATAAATTTATTTTGAACAATATCTCCTCCACAATCTGCATCAGCACAGGTGCACCATTTACCCTTACCTTGTTTGGCAGCCTCACATGCAGCATCTTGTCAAAGGCATTCTAAAAATCCAAGTTAACAACAGCCACTGATTTGCCTTTGTTTATCCTGCTTGTTACTTCCTCAAAGAGTTCCAGCAGACTTCTCAGGTGACATCTCCCCTTACAGAAGCCATGCTGATTGGCTTGTTTTATGTGCTTCCAAGTACCCTGAAACCACCTCCTTAATAACGGGAAAAAACATTTCCAAACACTGAAATCAGGCTAGACAGTGTATAATTTTCTGGGTTTTTTTGCCACCTTCTCTTAAAGTGTGGAATGACATTTGTGACTTTTCCAGCCCTCTAGAACTATTCCTGACTGTCCTAATGCTTCTACAAATTTATTCAGCTACAGTACTGTATTTGTCAATGTGGAGCGGAGAGCGAGTTTGTGGGAGCAAAAGATGCTGGAATCGCAAGTGTTGTGTGCTGCAAGAGGGACGTGGGACAGGTGGCTGAGAAGCAGTGGCAGGTGTTAACACCAAAGACACCTTTTTCTTTTGATTAAGCAACTCTACCTTCAACGTCTCAATTCAATCCTGAGTGCCGCCACCTTTTTAATCCCACAATCCCCTCCCCCCTTCATCTGGCATGCATGCGCATAACGGGGAAGTACGTATGCTTACTAAATACTTAAGTAATCCAAATGAACAGAACTCAAAAATCTCCCCCTCTTTTTTTATGTATATAATTTTTAAAAGTGTAAAGACAATATCCATTAGGGCATGAGAATTAGTTCTAACCTATGAAGAACCAATTCTTAAGGTACCAAATGCTTTCACCAACAGCACAAGAGCTGGAGCTCCCTTGTTGTTCCTTTGTAGTTGACTGCAGCACAAGATGAATTTTCTGTGCTTGGACAAGTTCTTTGGTGCTGCTTATCTCTAGATGAAGCCTCTTTTCTGTAACTGACAGTGATTTGATGGCATCAACCAAAGAGTAGTTGTCTGTGACACAAGTTATTTGTAAACTGCTCTTCTTTGGATCACCATAGAGAAGTTCAGAATAGAGTGTGGCCAGATAAACAGCATTGTCAATACCTTCAGACATTGTAAAGGTTTCTTTTGCCAGTGTACTTCGTACAACTCTTTGGATCCTTTTTGATTGCCAATAGAGAGGTGAAAATCTTCCCTCTTCCCCCATCAGTACAATAAAATGACCCCTTGAGTCCCTCCATCAGGAAGATTTCCAAGTGACGCTTCACTGAAGACAATGAGCCTCACTGAGCTCTTTTCCAAGCTGTTGAAAATTTGACCACTTTTTCCAGATTGAATTCTGCGCACTGTCTTGTTTGCGTCATGTAAAGTTTGTATTATGGCATTTTTTGTGCTGGATGCCAAGTTGCAGGCAAAACATGATGTCAGGTCTGTTCTGCATTGCCACAATTAAATCTGACCTATCTTTGACCTAAGTTGCTCAGCTTCAGCTTCACTGAGGGGTGCATCCTGTTGTGTGGCATGTGAGGATTTCATGTGGATTGTCTGAAGATTCTTCATATAACTTTCTTGCTGGAGTTGTACAGTAATGTTAAAAGCAAGGTTGTCTATCTCTACATAAGCAGAATCTGTCATGTTCCTTGCGCTCAACCTGAAAGGCTGACTTTAGCTGAGGGATAACTGTTGTGACAAAGTTTTATGAGCCTCCCCATATGAAATCATCTACATGATATGCAAGTACTCCAATCACATGACATTAAGAATCTTGCCAGTGGAAAAAAAAGCTGGATCCACTTGTGACCTCTTTTCACCTGTTTTCAACATTTCCTTGACCTTTTTATACCAGTAAAGTGATGCATCTGCTAGACCACGCACACCTTTTGAGTTTCCACGGTGTTCCTTCACTTCTGGCTTCAGCTGGGGGTGGGGGCGGGTGGAGGTTTAATGTAAATGTCACGTGACAGCTCCATTCCCTGTAGGAATGTGGATTTTATGTCCATGCAGTGGGTTTGCCAATGCTTTTGATGTATCACTGAGAGAAGTAGTTGGAGATACTCTGATGCACATGTTGGTGAGTTTTTTGGAATTCTTTTATATTCAGTTCTTCAAAACCTCCAGCTACCAGATCTGCTTTTGGTGTAATTCCTGTCTGGGTTTCTTATAGGGTGCACACTCATCTTGTAGACTCTGTCTTTTGGCAATGTCTCTGGCTTCCTCAACACTCCAATATTTCTGCAACTTCTGATTTCATCCTGTTTTGCAGATTCCAACAACACCTCTTTAGTTACTAGGACATCTTCATCTTGATATTTCTCAGATGGTATATACTTGATTCAGTATGAAGTCTGTCTACACATGACATGTCAATTGACCCTGTTGTCCCAACAACTGTGACTGGTTCTAGGTAATTCAAGTTGTGCCAACTTTTGTTTCTTCCAGCTGCTTTGTCTGCTCATCCTATGACTTTGACTTTGTATGAGATACCAGTGTTTTGGTCTAAAAATCTCAGTTTGTCTTGTTTTAAGTCTAAAACTTCATGTTGTCTTTATACTTGATAATTTCTGTACAGGCAAGTCTGAGTCCCCAACTGCACTGTCTTCCACACTGTCTGTGCCACTGTCGAGCAACTATGTTGGGTCCTTAGCTGCACTCTCCTCATCTCTGTCTGTGCTATGTGACCGTGTGCCAGGTAAGTGCTTTTCATTTTCTGTATCGTTCTCCATGGAGCTCTGATGGTCTTCACTTTGTGCTTTTTGTAGTCTGGAACGATGCACTCTCACATATGTACCTCCATGTCTCATGAATAACACAACTCTATCCTGATCAATGACGACTCCAGGGCCTTTCTCTTCTGTACGGTCTGCTCTTTTGTAATACACATTGTCCCCTGTATCATATTTGTCATCTGTAGGACAGACCTGTGCCCTCAATGCTCTTCGAATTCTCTCTGAACACTCTACTTCAGTGAAAGCCTTCCTTGATACATGCAGTTCTGAAATGTGTTTCCCAACCCAGTCACTCCTTGTTGTGCACTCTAGAGCAGGTGGCGTGTTAACCAGTACAGAGGGAAAGGTTTGGATTGAGGCCAAACACCAATTGATACAATAAAGGCCCAGTCCAGGGCTATGTTCCAATCACAGCTATTCCTTTTCTTTACCTTCAGCATTAGTGTCGCTCTAGAAGTCCATTACTCCAAGGACTGTATGCTGCTGTTGTATTTGTTTCAATGTTAAAATGTTCTGCCGTATCTCTGAATTCATCATTAATTCACCACCATTATCACTGAATACTTTCCGAGGTGGGCCAAGGACACTTAGCCAGAATGGATGAAGGTTTTTACTATCTCTGAGTGTCTCCTTGTATTTACAATGCTACCAGCACTGAAACATGTGAGCTCATCAATGACCTGGAGATACCACACCCCTTGCTCCAGTTCATGTAAATCTATGGCTACTGTTCCATTGTTTTCAGATGCTAGTGGCAGACCAACCATGGGCTTGGGCGTGGGCTTTCCGAACTTTTGGCGTGTCAGGCAGCTGTTAATTACCTGTCAATTAAGAATGGAAAAATAATTTGTTTCCTGAACTCCAGAGCAGTTTCTGAAGTCTATCTATTGAAGTGTGTCCAAACTGCTTGTGAAGTTTAGGCAACACTTTGCATTTCTCATGTTTCGTGTGACAGTTAGTACTTTATTCTCCCACTGGTTCTCAGTAATGTCTTTATCAAGAGTGTTCACACAGTAACGTCCAAGGCTGGTGAGCTCACGAGACATTGGCTGTTGAAGCATCATTGCTAGGTCATGCTCTGTATCCAGTACTTGTCCTGCTTTATTTAGGGAAGGTTTACTCAAGAGTAATGGAATGTTCACTGATACCACCTCCATTTCAATGTAACATTTTATCTACCCTGTTTTTGCAGGAATTTTCACTCTTCTGGTGGAATGTACAATCTTTCCATCTCCAAATTTCAATGCATTGTTACTAGGTGTATCTGTGTTCACTGGTTTATTCACTTCATTCTGGTTTAGTTCACTTACATAGCTTTCAGGCCATTTTCTTCCCACACTGTGTGCATGCATGCTATATCAGTAACAGCAGATCCTGGAGATTCTATCATCAAAATCTCTGCCTCAGATATCTCTGCATTAGTGAGTGATTCCTTCACAAACAATGTGATATGACACTCTTCTACTACTTCAGATTTGTTATTTTCTTCTGTTAGTTTAACTTGTTCATTTCTGTCTGGACAGTTTCTTGCCCAGTAGTAAATTTTTTGATATGATACACTTTTCTAATGGTACCATTGTCTGGTCACTCTGGGAACTACACTTGCTATACTCTTGTTTCTGCTCAGTGAAATATGTCATTTCCTGAATCAAACTAATTCTGACTGTTGTCTTAGCAGCCTTTTCACCAAAAATTCTCTTCAGTGCTAATTTCATAGATCGAAAAGTAAGTTTTCTGCATGCAGTTTACAGTAGCTATTTGTCCTTCATGTCTAGACACGCAATATGCAACAATTCAAAACCCATAACAGCGTCAGGAGGTTCCATTTGTATCTACGCATGCAAGTGTACTTTTGTTCAAAATCAATAATATCAGCCATATTTTTAGAATTGTCTCTGTAAATATTGTCAAAGTCTGAATATACTTCATAAATCCAGTCCTTTTCTTCCTCCAGAAAATAGTCAAGTGTATTTATTAATGTATTCATTCCATCATCTTTGTTCAGATCTTCCACCGAAATTCCCATCTTGGTCTCTTCCGCTCTCCCAAAAAGCAACAGCCAAGGCTTGCTGCTGCTTCTCCAGTTCCGTAACATGAATCCATATTCCAATTTCATTTTTTCAGCTATCTTAAGGTTTGCTGTCATCAAATGCTGGTGGGATCCTATAATTGGAAACCATCCTCTACTACCACTGTTGACACCCAAACAACAAGGACACATTTTTCTTTTGTTTAAACAACTTACTTTCAACATTTCAATTCAATCCTGAGAGCTACTACTTTCTTATTCCACAATCCCATTTTCCTTTGGCACGTGAATAACAGGATAAGTGAACATGTCTACTAAATACTTAGATAATCCAAATGAACAGAACTGAACAGCAGAGTGCAGGGAGTGGTGGTGTGGTCTGGGTGTAGACAAAACCAGCCCTGAGACTTGAGGTAAAGTCACTTGATTCCAAACAGTTGTTTTTTTGATCATTACAGCATGTCTTTCTTCCACTTCCCCTTTTCCCAACCATGATTCCCCTCTCCCTGCCCCCTTCCCACTCTCAATCCACAATAGAGAATCGTAGCAGAATCTGGTTTATCATCACTCACATATGTTATGGAATTTGTTTTTTTTTTGCAACAGTACAGTGCAATACACACAATTATTACAGTACTGTGCAAAAGTCTTAGATACCCTTGAGAGATATATATACATATATGTGCTTAAGACTTTTGCACAGTACTGTACAAGGCTCTGGAAGAGCACCATTCGATACCGTCCTACTTAGTTACCCTTTGTATGAACTTTAATAGTGCTAATCAGTGAGAACAAAGTGGGATAGAAGCCTTTTGATCTTCTCCATCACCCATGAATTTACTGATACGAGTATGTCAAGCAATGTTGGATTGGAATGATTTTCTCTCCCCCCTCCCCCCCCCCCACCACCCCTCTTCTTCTGAACTTCAGAAATAACCTGGTGACTTGACAGTATAACATCACTAATATTTCACCAAGATGCAGCTGACTTGTTTTATCATAAGGGATTGAAATATGTGAAAGCTAAAAAACTGACTTACTTAACTACTTAAGTAGTTGGTTTTACAGATTTATGAACTGGAAGAATACTGATACAGGGTTCCATAAAAATACAATAGAGACCCAAATCATCACTCACATCATTAATTTCTTTTACAGTAACAGTACAATGCAATACATAAGATTACTACAGTACTGTGCTAAAGTCTTGGGTGTCTTAGCTTTATGCATGTGCCTAAGACTTTTTCACAATACTGTACCTCTTTCAGAACCATGGGGTGTCATCCTTCTGGTCCAGATGACTTATCCACCTTCAGACCTTTCAGCTTCCCAAGCACCTTCTCCTACACTCACACCTGCTCCCCAACTCTCTTTAATTTCTGGCATGTTACTAGTGTCTTCCACAGTGAAGACTGATGTAAATGTTGATCAAGCATTTTTTTGTTCCTTGTTACAAACTCTTCAGTGTCATTTTTCAATGGTCTGGTATCCACTCTTGCCTCTCTTTTATTCTCTGTATCTGAAAAATCTGGTATCCTCCCATTATTTATTGGCTAGCTTACCTTCATTTTTCATAGTGTCCCCTTATAGCTTGTTTAGTTGCCTTCAATTGATTTTTAAAGGCTTCCTTATCTAGCTTCCGGCCAAACTTTTAACATATTGTTTTACCTCTCTTTTGCTTTTATGCTGTCTTTTTGCTTCTCTTGTCAATCACGATTGTCTCATCCTCCTCTTAGAATGCTGCTCCCTCTTTGGGATGAAATGATCCAGTGACTTCCGAGATACTCTTCAAAACTCCTGCCACTTCTATTTTACTGTCATCCCTGCTGGCGTATCCTTTCAGTCAACTTTGGCTAGTTTCTCTCTCGTGCCTGTGTTCATCCTATTATGTATATGCCAGCTTGCCACAGAGCAATTCCATCAGTTCCATTTTATTTCTTTGTAGCCCTACAGTTTATTCTCAGTCTGGTGCCCATCAACTGCCTTTTAAATCTTTAGCCAATTAAGGGTTTGATCAAGCAATGTACTTACCTTTGTGGGGTATTGTTGGAGGACACCAGAGCACCTGTGGGAATTCACATAGTTACAGAAAATGTGCAAATGCCACACAGACAGTATTGTAGATCGGGATTTAATTCAGGCCTCTGGAACTGTGTGGGAACACTACAAATTGCTGGGTTGAGGTCAATTAGGTTTTACGTCGGGGCTAAACTTCTATCATGGCAGTTCAGTTATTCATTTCACAAGGATACCATCACCATTGAAGTACACATAGAAACATCTGAACTAGAAGCAGGTGCAACACCCCCTTCCCTCCCATCCCCCCCCAAATGCTTTGCTTTTTAATACGAATTTGATCCATCTGCTTGTAACCTCATCTTTCAGCATCTCGTTTATAGAACATAGAACGCTAACACTACATATGTTTGAATTACGGAAAATAGCAGAAAATAATGGAAATACTCAGCTGATTGAATATCATAGGGCTGTACAACTCGGAAGCACACCTGTTGGCCCAATATAATCCAAGTGCCTATCTGAACTCATCCCATTTGTCTGTGTTTGGTCCAAATCCCTTCAGACCTTACCGTTCATGTATCTGCATCAATCATTTCCTCTGGCAGCTCTTTCCACTTGCCCAACAGCAGATGCCATTTCATTGGCTCAACCCTGGAACATGTGGACAGTGAAGGAGCATACATCAGGATCATCTGATGGACTACAGCTCAGCATTCAATACCATCATCCCCTCAAAACTAATCAATAAGCTCAAAGAACGAGGATTCAATACCCCCTTGTGTAACTGGATCCTCTGTTTCGTCACTTGCAGACACTAGCCAGTTCAGATTGGCAACAACATTTCCACGATCTCCATCAGCACAGATGCACCACAAGGCTGTGTGCTTAGTCCCTTGCTATATTTGCTTTTTACTATGACCATGAGGCTGAGCACAACTCCAGTGCCATATTTGAGTTGGCTGACACCGGCACTGTCCTCATCAGGGGATCAGAGAAGGAGAGGATCAGTAACTTTAAATTTCTTGACTGTACCTCTTCCTTTCACGTTCTCTATTTAATTCTTATTTATTTATTATTATTATTTCTTTCTTTTTGAATTTGCACAGTTTGTTGTCTTTTGTACATTGGCTGTTCGTCCTCTTGGGTATGGTCCTTCATTGATTTTATTGTGTTTCTTATACTTGCGGAGTATGCCTTGCAAGAAAATGAATCTTGGGGTTATATGTGGTGACGTATATGTACTTTGATAATAAATTGACTTTGAACCTTCCGTGGGGAGAGAGGTTGCCCCTCAAGTTCCCTTCAAATTGTGCCCATCTTACTTTGAACTTGTGCCCTGTAGTTTCAGACTCCCCTTACTCAGAGAAAGTGACTGGCACCTCATCATTCTGTAATTTATAAAGCTTGTATAAGGTCATCTCCTCTGCCTCCTAAGCTCTAGGGAAAACAGTTCATAAGACATAGGAGCAAAATTATGCCATTTCGTACATCAAGTTTGCTCCAACATACAATCATGGCTGATCCTTTTTTCCTCTCCTTAGACCCACTCCCCAGCCTTCTCCCTGTAACCTTTGATGCCATGCCTAATCAAGAACCTATCGAGCTCTGTCCTAAATACACCCAATGAGTTGTCCTCCACAGCTGTCTGTGGCCACAAATTCACCACCCTCTGGCTAAAGAAATTTTTTCGTATCTCTGTTTTAAATGAATGCCCCTCTATCCCGAAGCTGTGCCCTCTTGTCCTAGACTCCCCTCATGTTGGGAAACATCCTTTCCTCACCTACTTTGTCTAGGCCTTTCAACTTTCAGAAGGTTTCGTTGAGATACCCTCTCATCCTTCTAAGTTCCAGTGAGTACAGAACCAGAGCTTTCAAATGTTCCTCGTATGATAACCCATTCATTCCCAGAATCATCCTTGTGAACCTCCTCTGAATCCTCTCCAGTGTCAGTGCATCTTTTCTTAGATGAGGAGTTGATAACTGTTCCCAATACTCAAGGTGAGGCCTCACCAGAGCCTTGTAAAGCTTCAGCATCACATGCCTGCTCTTGTATTGTAGACCTCTTGAAATGAATTTACTTTTCTCACCGACTGATTCTACCTGCAAATTTAGTCCCAGCCTATCCACTCCCAGCAACATTTTAACACCCTTTACAACTTAATCATATCCTCCTGGAATGCCAGAACTGTACACAGTAATCCAACTGCAGTCTTGCCAGCATCTGGTACAGCTGTAAACTGTATTCCATTCACTGACTGATGAGGGTAAGTATGACATGCCTTCTTCACCACCTAGATTGCTTCTCTTTTTCTTTTTGAATGAAGGAACTACAAACCCCATTTCCAGAAAAGTTGGGATATTTTCCAAAATGCAATAAAAACAAAAATCTGTCATATGTTAATTCACGTGAACCTTTATTTAACTGACAAAAGTACAAAGAAAAGATTTTCAATAGTTTTACTGACCAACTTAATTGTATTTTGTAAATATACACAAATTTAGAATTTGATGGCTGCAACACACTCAACAAAAGTTGGGACAGAGTTAAAATAAGATTGAAAAGTGCACAGAATATTCAAATAACACCGGTTTGGAAGACTCCACATTAAGCAGGCTAATTGGTAGCAAGTGAGGTATCATGACTGGGTATAAAAGTAGCATCCATCAAAGGCTCAGTCTTTGCAAGCAAGGATGGGTCATGGCTCACCCCTTTGTGCGAGAATTGTTAGTCAGTTCAAAAGGAACATTTCCCAATGCAAGATTGCAGAGAATTTAGGTCTTTCAACATCTAGTATATAATATTGTGAAAAGCTTCAGAGAATTCAGAGACATCTCAGTGAGTAAAGGACAAGATCGGAAACCACTGTTGAACGTGCGTGATCTTCAAGCCCTCAGGCGGCATGCTAATGTGACAATTATAGCCACCTGGGCTCAGGAGTACTTCGGAAAACCATTGTCACTTAACACAGTCAGTCGCTGCATCCAGAAATGCAACTTGAAACTGTATTACACAAGGAGGAAGCCATACATCAACTCAATGCAGAAACGCCGGCGTGTTCTCTGGGCCCAAGCTCATCTCAGATGGACCGAAAGACTGTGGAACCATGTGCTGTGGTCAGATGAGTCCACATTTCAACTAGTTTTCGGAAAAAACGTCAAGTTCTCCGTGCCAAAGATGAAAACGACCATCTTGATTGTTATCAGTGAAAGGTGCAAAAGCCAGCATCTGTGATGGTATGGGGGTGCATCAGTGCCCACAGCATGGGTGAGTTGCATGTATGTGAAGGTACCATTGACTCTGAGGCGTATATTAGGATTTTAGAGAGACATATGTTGCCATCAAGGTGACATCTCTTCCCGGGACGTCCATGCTTCTTTCAGCAGGACAATGCCAGACCACATTCTGCACGGGCTACAACAGCGTGGCTTTGTAGACACAGAGTGCGTGTGCTTGACTGGCCTGCTGCCAGTCCAGGTCTATCTCCTATTGAAAGTGTATGGCGCATCATGAAGAGGAGGATCAGACAATGGAGACCACGGACTGTTGAGCAGCTGAAGTCTTATATCAAGCAAGAATGGACAAAATTTCCAATTGCAAATCTACTACAATTAGTATCCTCAGTTCCAAAACAATTAAAAAGTGATATTAAAAGGAAAGGTGATGTAACACAACGGTAAACATGCCTCTGTCCCAACTTTTGTTGAGTGTGTTGCAGCCATCAAATTCTAAATTTGTATATATTTACAAAATACAATTAAGTTGGTCAGTAAAACTATTGAAAATCTTTTCTTTGTACTTTTGTCAGTTAAATGAAGGTTCACGTGAATTAACATATGACAGATTTTTGTTTTTATTGCATTTTGGAAAATATCCCAACTTTTCTGGAAATGGGGTCTGTATATTGGACCAGTAACAAATGTGTGGGCTGCAGTGTTTCATATAATTCATGATTACTAACACATGATTTTGTATAACAATTAAAATAAACTCCCTGGGACTGACTTTATAAAAACATAATTAATACATATCATAACTAACAGCTTTATACTGTTCTGTCCACAGGAAATACTCAGCATTTAAAAGGGAAGGTTCCTTCCATTATGTACATCAGACTCATTTTGGAAATTACTCCTTCATCTGTGTCGATGCCACTCCAAGCCCTGGCCCCAAAAGACCATTCAATTTCTTTGGGTTGTTGAATCAGGTGAGAAACACGTGGATATACAGTATATGGGTGAAATTGTGTCAGGGCAATGTGGAGAGTTTTATGTTGGAAAGCAGGCACTTATTTGAAAATTCCACTGGAAGGTCAGGAGGCGAATTTCCTAAAGAGTGTTCAGGCACCGAGTAAGGTGCTCAACTTTGTTCTGCCGAGAGTTAAACCAAAATGTAAGGTGCTCAACTTTGTTCTGCCGAGAGTTAAACCAAAATGTAAGGTGCTCAACTTTGTTCTGCCGAGAGTTAAACCAAAATGTAAGGTGCTCAACTTTGTTCTGCCGAGAGTTAAACCAAAATGTAAGGTGCTCAACTTTGTTCTGCCGAGAGTTAAACCAAAATGTAAGGTGCTCAACTTTGTTCTGCCGAGAGTTAAACCAAAATGCAACTGCATAGCTCCTGGGTAGGACTGTAGGAACGTCTGATTTTGAAACTTGACTTCACATTCTCAGACAGCTTCACTGGAAGCTGTGTTGTACCTCTCATTCTTTTGAGTATCAGTCAGCAATAACTGACCCAAGTAAGATGGTAATGATCCAGGAAGAAATATGGAAATACATTTGTTCTTTCAGCTGGTCTTAGAAGTTCTTCAAGATATAGTAGCAAAAGCAGGCCATTTGGCCTATCGAGTCTGTTCCGCTATTCAATCATGGCTGATCCAATTCTTCCAGTCATCCCAACTCACCTGCCTTCTCCCCATAGCCTTTGATACCCTGGCTAATCAAGAACTTATCCATTTCTGCCTTAAATGCACCCAATGACTTTGCCTTCACAGCCGCTCATGGCAACAAATTCCACAGATCTACCACCCTCCAACTAAAGTAATTTCTCCACATCTTTGTAACTACTTTTGTATCCAATGCCTACTCTTCATCAGTATCTTTATTTCACCACCATTCCTTAATATTTCTGGAATCAAGCTGCTGCGTTTCAGCAGTTCAGAGATCCCAAACGTAGCTGTTATTGTAAACCTTACATTACATCCCAGGCACTCCTACTGACCTTGACCCTGGAGTTTCCCAATTTGATCTGGCAGGCCTGCCTACCTCACATGTGTTGATTCATCCCTTTGTATATTTACAGCAGTTGACAATGATATTCTACTAATGATGAAAATAGCCTATTTATTATGAGGAAGGAATAAATAGAACATGCATTGAATGAAATAAAAAAAAATTTAAATTTAGTACCGTCCACAGTCTTAGATGTCTCAAAGTGCTTCACAGCCAGTGAAGCATTGTGAAGTGTAGTCCCTGTTGTAACATTGGAAAGTGTGAGATTTGACACAGCAAGCTCTCAAAATCATTAATATTGCAAAGATGAACTTATCTGTTTAAGTGAGATTGATTAAACTGGAATGTGCTGTGTTCGAGTCCCAAATGACTGAAGAATATAATTGAGACTGCCAATTCTATTGCAGTGTTCTACCATTGAAGGTATTGTATTTCTTAAGGAAAAACCCCTCATTCCTCCCAGCCAAATGTGCATGCTTGAAAGGCAGGAATCAAATAAAAGCAAAGGGTTTATTCAGTTGGAATCAACATTTATTCTTTGGATACCGGAAGCAAAGTGATTTTATTGCTTTTTTTGAACTTTGGTGTGCCAGTATTGGCTTATACATTTCTCAGTATTTTATCAGTGACTGTACAACTGCAGTCATACACTAGATGCAGTCCTTTTGGGCATCCTGCAATTGTCAACTACAAATATATATTCCTTCTCTTTGCTGTGTGGGCATCAGCTTGCAAGCCAAAGCACGTATCACTGCAATGCAGTCAACTGCATCTTACAAATTCCAGTTTAAGGATACAGTCTGCTCTAAAGGGCTGGGATGAGGAGTCATGTAGCTGGAAAGTGTATCTGGTTAGGAGCTTAGCAAGTTATAATTTAGGAATATATGTTCTTCACAGAACAAGATGGCTGAATTATCAAAGCTAGCCTCTGAAGCAGTCTACAGTAATCAAACCATTTGGTTTAGCCATTATACTACTTCCACAATCATCTCAGCATCTCCTGGAATACGGCGAATCATGAGGTAAGGACTTTTAAAATTTCACTTGATTGATTTTGGAATACTAAGATGATTTGCCTCTGAATCAGTGCCTTTGATTCAATAGATCATTGTTGATCTGTGCCTGTCTGAGTTCCATAATCCTTAATATCAGACCTAATATAAATCAATCAAACAAAGTACTGACATTTTTACTTTCAGCAACAATTGTGGTTTGTTCAAAGGTTTCTCCATGAAGTTACATAATGACTTTGTTTTAATGTTGATTTGATGCCCTCCTGTTCTACATTTACTTACCAGAAGAAATAGTTTCTTATCACCTGCATTGTTAGCTCCTTTGATTATCATCTCAATTACATTATTCCCCAATCTTTTGTACTCCAGGGAATACAAGCTAGTTTTAAAATTTTGTTTTACATTTTAAGTGGAAAGTGTTTTACATTTTAACTGGGAATGCAATGGCTGCGTCAGCATTTTCAGAGAGAAAAACTAAATTCGCATTCAGTAGGTGAGCTGGATTTCAACAGTCATTATTCAAATGGTTTAAAGTGCTGTATATCTGGTTTGCTTTGCAGTGATTTCTATTTAGTGTATAATTAAACGCAGGCCATGACACAGGAATACATCCAACAACAGGGTAACAAACACTGAATGGACCCACACAATGTATATGGGACAGTGTGACAGTGTCACTGTTGTGCAGAAGAAGCAGGCATTTCCCACTGCACCCCCCACCAACCTGAATAAGCAGATGTTCTTCATCCTGGTAGTTCTTAGTTTGGATGTGTCTTTAACTGACATTTTGGCATTATGACAGCTTGGGAACTGATAAATCTAAATGCTCGTGTAGCTCAAGTTCAGATTTAAACATTCTTGTTCTTCCCTCATTCTAATGACTGTTGCAGTAAAGATCAATAACTTCTGAGGCCTAGAGAATATTGGCAAAAAAAATGGAAGAAACAAAATCATATGGCATTAAGAGACCATTTGGTCCATTGTACCTGTGCAGACCTTTGAAAGATATGTCCACTTAGTTTCACTTTATTGGTTATGTTGTAGCTCTGTGATAACACCATAAAGAGAAAGAAAGATTTAGGAAGAGGATGATTAAGGTTTAGGAAGCAAGAATCAGACAGGGCTTTAGAAAATTACAAGGTAGCCATGAAGGAGCTGAAGAATGGACTTAAGGAGAGCTCGAAAGGGGCAAGTAGGATTAAGGAAAACGCCAAGGTGAAGAACAGGAAGGTGACTAGAGTGATGGTAGGACTGATCATGGATAGAAGAGGAAATGTGTGCCTGGAGTTGGAGAAGCTAGGAGACATCCTGAATGAATACTTTCCTTTCATGTTTACCAGTGAGAGGGACATAAACATTTGTAAAGCAGGCTGATGTTGTGAGACATATCAATGTTAGGAAAGTGGATGTTTTGAAACTTTTGAAAAACATTAGAATAGACAAGTTCCTGTGGCTATAAGGGATATACCCCAAATTACTGCTTGGAGCGATGGAAGAGATTACTGCACAGGTGGTGATGATCTTTATGTTCTCATTGGCCACAGTAGTGGTATCAGGTTATTGGAGGAAGGTAAATGTTATTCCTTTGTTCAAAAAAGGGAGTAAGGATCCCTAGGAATTTTTGACTAGTGAGAGGGGAAACTCTGAGAGAATTCTCATAGACGGGATTTATGAGAAGCATGTCCGATTATGAATAGGCTGTGAGGGGCAGGTCATGCCTTATGAGCCTGATTGAATTTTTTTGAGAATGTGACAAAACAGATTGCTGAAGGTAGAGCAGTAAATGTGTGTATGGATTTTAAATGGCATTCAACCATGGTAGGCTCATTCAGAAAGTCAAGAGTTTTGGGGTCCAGGGGAACTTGGCCTTGTGACGGAGAGTGGTCAAGATGGAGCGTATTCTCCTTGGAAGTCGGTGACCCGTAGTTTTCTACAGAGATCTGTTCTGAGACCGCTAACCTTTGTGAATTTTATAAATGACTTGGATGAAGAAGTGGAAGGGTGGGTTAATAAATTTGCAGATGACACAAAGGTTGGTGGTGTGGGTAGTGTAGAAGGTCGTCGTAGGTTGCAACGGGACATTGACAGGTGCAGAGCTGGACTGAGAAGTGGCAAATGAAGTTCAAGCCGAAGATGTGTGAAGTGATTCGCTTTGGAAGGTCAACACTGAAGGCAGAATACAGGGTTAATGGCATGATTTTAGCAATGTGGAGGAGCAGAGGGATCTTGGGGACTACATCCATAGATTCCTCGAAGTTATGGGCAAATTGATAGGTGTGTTGGCTGAGTTCAAGAGCCATGAGATAATGTGGTTCCATAAAGCCCTGGTTAGACCATACTTGGGATATTATGTCAGTTCTGGTCACCTCATTATAGGAAGGGTGCTGATTGTAAGTCCAATCAGCACCAAAAAGACCGAAGTTATGTACCAGCCCGCACCTGGAAAGCCCTACCAGGAACCACACATCACAGTAAAGGGGTAGTAGCTACTGGCAGTTGACAGCTTTACTTATCTGGGCAGTACTCTATCACGAGCGGTGAACATAGATGCAGAGATCAGCAACAGAATTGCCAAAGCCAGTGCCGCCTTTGGGAGACTCCGTGAGAATGTATGGGAGCGGAGAGGACTCAGCCTTACCACCAAGCTGAAGGTCTACCGAGCAGTGGTTCTCACCACCTTCCTCTATGCCAGCGAGACCTGGACTGTCTACAGCAGACACGCTAAACAGCTCAACCACTTCCACTTGAGCTGCCTCTGCAGACTTCCCCACGTACAATGGCAGGACAAAGTCCCAGACACGGAGGTCCTGGAGTGGGTTAGCACCCACAGTGTCTGCACCCACCTACAGAAAGCCCAAGCCGGATGGGCTGGCCATATCGTCAAGATGTCTGACAGTCGACTACCAGAACAGCTGCTGTATGGAGAGCTGAGCCAGGGCAAGCACTCAGTTGGAGGGCAGAAGAAACGTTTCAAAGACTGCCTCAAAGTGTCCCTCAAAAGACCTCAACATCAATCCCAGTAGCTGGGAATTGCTTGCTCTGGACCGCCCAACCTGGTGGAGCAGGACCACTAAAGGAGTGTATGCAGCAGAAATCAGACGCACCGCAGAGGCTCAGAGGAAATGCACCACACTAAAGGCTCGAGCTACCTCCACTTCCACTGCAGCACCTACCCCCATGTGTCCCACATGTGGGTGAGCTTTCAGGGCCCGGATTGGCCTCACCAGTCACCTCCGGACCCACAGTCACAAACCCTCCTCCTGACTGAAGTCGTGGTCATCTTTGACTCTGAAGGACGAATAACAACAACAACATAGGAAGGGTGTAGAAACTTTAGAGAGGGTGCAGAAGAAACCTTTTTATGTGGATAGGTTGAGTGAGCTAGGGCTTTTTGAAGTGAAGAAGAATGAGAGTTGACTAGACTGGGATGTACAAGATGATAAGCATAACTGGAGTGGATAGCCAGAGACTTTTTCACAGGGTGGAAATGGCTAATACTAGGGGGCACAATTTTGAGGTGGTTTGAGGAAAGTATAGGGGAGATAATCAGTTTCTCTTTCACACAGAGTGGTGAGTGTTTGGAATGCTCTGCCAGAGATGGTGGTAGAGGTCGATACATTCAGGGCATTTAAGAAACACTTAAGTCGACACTTGGATGAAAGAAAAATGGAGAACTAAGTGGGAAGAAGGGGTTGGTTTGATCTTAAAGTAAATTAAGAGATTGGCACATCATGGGCCAGATGGCCTACACTGTGGTGTAGTTTTGTAATTGGCTGGAAGTTGTGAATTCAAATGTTGCCAGCATTCAAGGCCAGTCAAGCATTAAGTCATGGGATTATCCAGCACAGAAACAAGCCCTTGTGCCCAACTGGTCAGTTAAACTTTTCCTATTCATATACAAATGTATATATATATATATTCATATACAAATTTGTTTATTCATATGCAAATGTCTTTTAAACTGTCATAAATGTACTCTATCACTTCCTCTGTCAGCTCCTTCCATATATACACCACCTCTGCGTGAAAAGATTACTCCTCAGTTATCTTGCTTTAATCTGTGCCCTCAAGCTTTCGACTCCCCTGCCTTGAGGAAAGGACTGTGCTATTCACCTTGTCTATGCCCATTATGATTTTGTAACCCTCTACACGAGGTCATCCTTCAGCATCCTATGCTTCAGGGACACTGGTCCTAGCCTACTCGGAAATATAAACCCTCTTATCCCAGTAATATCCTCATAAATCATTTTTGTACCTTTGCAGTTTGATGATATTGTGGCGACCCATTTCCTGGCGTATCCGAACCGACTCACAATTAGATAGCCTACGGGGGTTTGCGAGCACAGAGCTTTGGAGCCTCTGCGCCATGGGGGGCCGGTTGACAGAGGCTTAAAAGTGAGGCTGAAGTTTTCGAATAAAGTTTTTTCCTTCGACTGCAGTTACCGACTCCGTGTCGTAATTTTAGCGCTGCGTGTAGCACACCGCTACAATATCATTCCTATTACAAGGTGACAAGAACTGTACATAGTTCTCCAAATGTAGCTTACCAATATCTTGCATGGCTGTAACATGAGATCCTAACTCTTGTATTCAATAGTCTAACCCAGGGGTCGGCAACGTTTACCACTGAAAGAGCCAATATGGACCCATTTCCCACAGAAAAGAAAACACTGGGAGCCACAAAATGAAATAACACTGCATACAACGGGTTTTTTTTGCCTTTATGCTATGTATAAACAAACTATAATGTGTTGCATTTATGAAATTGATGAACTCCTGCAGAGAAAACGAAATTACATTTCTGCATGCAACAAAAACATTTTGAACTCCGAAAAAAAGACGTTGGGTTGAAGGTTACTCCGTAGTTAGCCTACCTTGGATCGAAAAATTAAAAGAAATCGCGCACTGGCGGGCGTCAGGCATTGGCAGTGGTGATGTATATTAATAGCGATAAAAAACACATTGTAGCGGTGTAGCGCTACACGCAGCGCTAAAATAAAGACTGCAGTCAAAGGTAACTTTATTCGAACTAAACAGCCTTGCTTTAAAGCCTCCCTCAACCCGTCCCCGTGGGCGCGGATGCTCCAAAAGACACGTACTCACAAACCCCCGTAGGCTATCTCCCTTAGTCGGAACGGTAGCTAATTGTGAGCCGGTTCGGATGTGCCAGGAAACGGTGTCTCCGCAAAGTTTTCATATTGTACAAGATCACCATAATCTTCAAATTTCGAATTACATTTCAAAAGCTAACAAACCACGGGGAGCCGCATCACAGAGATCAAAGAGCCGCATGTGGCTCTGGAGCCGCAGGTTGCCGACCTCTGGTCTAACCAATGAAGGAAAGCTGTTAAATGCCTTCACCAACCCGTCTAACTGTGCTGCCACTATCTTCATACCTGGGCGCCTCTGCTGTGCAGCACTCTCCAGGGCCCTACCATTTATCTGCTTTGTCATATCACAATGTAATACCTCACATTTATCTGAATCAAGCTTCATCTGCCATTCCTCAGCCAGTTGGTCTGTAAATTAGAAAATTATTTTAATCCGGTAGAACTAATGTGGAATGACACATTAAAGTGACCACATGCGTTAAGCAATTCCAGAAGGAGGGACTACTTCTCAACAGTTCTTTTAGTGAGTCAACCACATTAATCCTTCACTTGTGAAAATGATGTACTGCAAATTCAGTGGGCTAATATCCTAGTGGAACACACCAGTGGAAAGCTATCACATAGAAACGAATTTGATGCCTTTGGTGTTTCTTTAAATATTTCTCATTCCCTCTACTTTGGACATGTGAAAGTATTTGTGAAATGTAGCTGATTAGGGTTGAACAGAGAAGGCTGCCACTTTCAGTTGTCAGTGCAGTATCTGAACGCCCGAGGGGAGAATGGAAGGAGTGCCAATGAAATGATTTGGCTGACTAGATGCCATTTCTAACATACATTATGTAAGGAGAGCGGATACAACGTTCACACCTGTTCCTCTGTAGGTGTGAACAACATATTGACATTAATGGCTGCCTCACTGAGGTAGATACTAACAAGTATTTAACTAGCACATTTTGATAGAAGGAAAGTATTACTTTTGGTGGCTGATATTATGTGTTGTATTGGACTTGATGTGGAACATCACTTCAGCCTAACTGTACGCTAGACTTGAAAAGATGCTGAAAGCCATGTCATTTGCCAGAAACAAGTTAATACTCAAGTATCCTCTTCGTCGTATGGGAATGCACCTGATTTAAAACAGGCATCGATCACCATAGACATACATGAGTTAACATTTTTCAGGCTGCAGATTTAAAGTACTGTGGTTCCAATTGCATGTCTGGGTCACCGACACTTTGCAGGATCTGGTGGACTCGGGAATTGTACTGTTCAGTATAATCAGTAAAGCCGAGTTGTTCGTCTTCCCCAGATAATGGGGACTAGGGCCATTTTTGACCATCTTTCCAAATGGATAAAATAGAGCACAAGACAGTAATGAAACCAGCATGTACTTTGGCCACTTTAATGATTACAATAGCCCCTGGACATTGTCAACTCTAAAAGGGTATTCTGATACTAGACTGATGTTTAGCAACTCCTTATTTATTTTTGCAAATAGAAATCCCTGCTGCATTTGACCCTTCCTCACTCCAGCCCCTGGATATCTCTGATATCCATCCCTGGATGCCCCTTCGATCTGGGCATTTTTCTTTAACCCCACCTCACTGCAGCCCTTGTGATCTCTGACTTGCCACTCCAGTTTCCCCTACCTCCACACCCCCTTCCATCTTGGCTCCATTTGCCTTTGGTGCACACACCACTGAAACCCCCAGTTTTACTGGCTCCCACTCCTTCTCTCTACCCCCCCCCCCCCAAATGGATGACCCCAGAGCAGTGTGGGCAAGATATCCTATGAACTGAGGCGATTCTGCCTGCATAAAGCCCAAGGAGTAGGGGTTGTGGGTAGAAGTAGAAGGTGACTGGGGACTGGGTCAGGACAAAGTAGTAAGTTGGGAAATGGCTGAAGGGGAGTGTGTCCAGTTTGAGAATAATAGGTAAACCCTTTCCTATTATCATTCAGGATGGGATCAAGGAAGGATCTCATAGATCAGCATTGCTATGGTCAAATGTGGTCACCCTGCTCAGGATGCAGAAAACCTGACCTCTACCATGTGGAAAATTGGTGAGCTCAAGCCCAGTGGCTCTCACTACAGAGTAAAAATAAATGTCGTCATTGAACTTTATGTAGATAGCATATGACAGATCACAATGAGTTCCTCAGTGCAGTAAAGGTCCAGAATTTGAAAACCTGACAAGGTGCCACACATGTGGCGGCTTAACATTCTATGAGCCCATGGTATTACAGGAAAGATTGTAGCATGGATAAAGCAGTGGCTGATTGGCAGGAGCTAAAGAGTAGAAATAAAAGGAGCCTTTTCTGACTGGCTGTCGGTGACTAGTGATGTTCCACAGGGGTCTGTGTTGAGTTTTTTTAGTTGTATGCCAATGACTTGGGTGATGGAATTGATGGCTTTGATTCAGATTCAGTTTATTGTCATTTAGAAACCACAAATACAATGCAGTTAAAAAATGAGACAACGTTCCCCCAGAATGATATCACAAAAGCGTATGACAAAACAGACTAAACTAGAAAATCCACATAACGTTTGGCAATCCCCGATCCAGAGTCCGGAGAGACTGCTGAGTATTAATATCGCGCTACCTTCTTAGCGCGTTCCCTGGAAAGGAGCTCCAAATCCACCAGACAAACAAGACCAAAAACTAAAGCTACAAGACCTGCACAAAACCACATAGTTACAACAGTGCAAACAATAGCATAATTGATTAAAAAAAAAGACTATGGGCACAGTAAAATAGTCCAAAGATGTTAAAGGACTATAAGTTCAAAAGAAATCACCACACAGTTTCCACAAGTCCCCAAGGTCCCGACAGACTCGCCATCCCACGCCGGCGGCAGAAGGGAATACCCCCGCTATGGACTTGCACGGCACCGCCCGACTTAGCCTCGCAGACGCAGCACACAACTAAAGCTCCGTCGAACCCAGCCTCGCAGATGCAGCACACACCGAAAGCGACCTGACCGCAGCGGACTCCGAGTCCGTCGAACCTCCGAGCCGACAACCATCCTCTCCGGCACAGCTTCTTCGAGCACCATCCTCTGCCGAGCGTATTAAGATGGCCCTAACAACGGCCATCGGCAATGCGACCCCGAGGACTGGGGGCCTGTTCTTCCCAGCAGAGTCCCGGACCTCACAGCAGCAGCAGCAGCAAAGAGGGTCATCTTGGAGATTTCCCGATGTTTCTCCGTGCTCCCACGTCTGTTTTCAATCGATTATGATTGCGCACGGCACCCCGCTTCACACATAATAGATAATCAGCTCCGGAGCTTGTTGCAAAGTTTTCAGATGATATAAAGATAGGTGGAGGGGCTGGTAGTTTTGAGGAAGTAGGCTACAGAAGGACTTAGACAGATAAGGAGAATGGGCAAAGAAATGGCTGATGGAACATAGTCTTGGGAAATGTGTGGTCATGCACTTTAGAAGATTCCAGGATTGAATGGCTTGTCATAAGAATAGTGTTTGATGGCTCTGGGCCTATATTCACTAGAATTCAGAAGAATGAGGGGTGACCTAATTGAAACCTATTGAATGGTGAAGGTCTTGATAGAGTGGAAGTGGAGAGGATGTTTCCTCTGGTGGCAGAGTCTAAGACCAGAGGGGATAGCCTCATTATTTAAGCAAGAAAGAGGGAGAGCAGTAGTCAAGAAAATGCAGGAATATGTAATAAAGGGTAAGCTAGAAAAAAATACTGGGAGTCTGTAAAATTGACGTGTATTTATGAAAAGGAAATTGTCGTCTATTCTACCAGTCACATAGATTTGTTAACCTATTAGAATTCAACACTGATGATGTGCATGGTAGAATATATACACCTACCCTCCATCCATTAGATAAAACAGGATCTCCCAGCAGCCACCCATTTTAATTTCACTTCTCATTCCCGTTCTGATATATGATATATATACAAGGGGACTTGTGGATGAGCTTGCTGTATTTAGATCTTCCGAAGACTTCCTGTAAGGTCTGGTTAACAAAGTTCAAACACGTGGAACCCGGGGTAAGTGTATTGGCATGGATTGAAAATTAGTTAAGAGACAGAAAGATCGACAGACTGTGATTGGTGAGGAAAAGCAGAGATTAGTTTTTGGCTATTCACAGTATATTTCAGCAGTTTCGTTAAAGAGATCAAGTGTCACATTTTTCCTGAAGAATTAAAACTAAGTGGGATTGTAAGTAGGGAGGAGGATATAAATCTTAAGGGGCTACAGATTGAGTGAGGAAGGATTTGGTTGATGGAATACATTTTGGAAAAATGTGAAGCCATCCACTTTGGTTTCTCAGACTGAAAAACAGTATCTTTTAAATAGGAGTGATTGGATAATGTTGATGTTCAAAGGAAATCTGGGTGTACTTGTATACACATCACAGAAAACCAACATGCAGGTGCTGTAAGTGATTACCAAAGCAAACGGTATGTTTGTCTTACTTGTGAGAAGATTTGAGCATAAATATGTTTGTGCAAAAATCTTTAAGATAGTCCTGGACTGAGTATGACTTGCTCCTTCTCCAATTCTTTGGGTGATAAGGTGGCTAAAGAGACCACAGACACTATCCAAGTGGAGAAGGTAGTGGCCAATGGGCATGTGTGTAGATTGTGAAATGGTCCGTTCCTCTGCTGTTTACGCTGGGATTCTTTGTGCTCTCAAGGTTCTCAGTCATCCTGAATGCTTTTTTGAGTGTTTATGGGCCAGGCATTCCATAAGACAATTCCTTGGAGTTGAGTTGGTGCATTTTCTTTTGAACTCCCATCTTTGAATCTTTTTCTCTGCCTGCTAATTTTTTCCTTTTACTGAGTGCTTTAGGAGTTTGGTGTTTGGCATGCAAATGTTCTGGCTTGCCCAATGGAGCGTAATTAGGGATATTAGCCTGAGGATACTGCTGACAGTGTTTGCGTATTCTTTAGAAGATTTTGCAGAGGCAGTATTCGGGGTAGTAGGTGAAGTTTCTGGAGTGCAGGGATCACCGTGACCCAGTAGATTCCAAGTTCCAAGCAGGAATTGAGGTCTCAACCTTCAGACACTTCCTTCAAAACACCAAAAGCTGTGTTGTTTCATCCAAGGTAGTTGTGAATTTCATTATTGTTTGGTTTAGTTGAAAAGTGATTTCCCAGATGAGGGAAATGGTCTGCATTTTCTAGGCTGCTCCATAAATCTTTTTTTTGTCAGGGTACAGCTTAGTACCCATTAGTATCTTGTCTTGTGGACAGAGTAATGAGTTGACAGTGCACCTCAGTCTAGTCACCATAGCTCAGAAGTTTCCAATTAGTTCTATAGATCAGCTCCATTCTTGTGGAATGTTGGAGGCAAAATGCAGCAATGTAGCTGGAGAGGTTGGGGACAAAGAGATGTCTGGGTGATAATGCAGCCTTACAACTGGTTCTGTTGTAGATACATTAGTTAGAATCTCTGTAGTATATGGCTTTGATAATAAGTTTACTTAGATCTTTGGAGAAGGTCATCTTTAGTAGCTTGTGCTGCTCCCTGCATTTGGAGTTGTGCAGTCCATTGACTTTGGATGGACAGAATCCACACTGAAAGGGGATGGTTGATGAGGAGCTTAGTTGATTTTACATGGTGCAGGATCTTGGTGAGCCTATAATCCGTAGTATTCTGCAGATTTTTGGTCTCCTACTTAAATAAAAGAATGTGCTTGTGATGGGACAGCACAGCAAAACTTCACCAGACTGTTCCCCAGGATGGTGGGTTTGCTGAATGATGGTTAAGCCATTATTCTCCAGAGTGTAGAAGGGGGATTCTTACTGCAATATATTTTTACTGGGCTTGATGAATGGATGTAGGAAGAATGTGTTCCCTGGCTGAGGATCCTAAAAAGTAGAAATGATAATCTCAGAGTAAGGGGTAGGACATAAAAGAGTGAGATAGGGAGACATTCCTTTGGAGTGGTGAATCATTGGAATTTTCTGTCCTGGAGATCTGTGGAGGCTCAGACATTGAGTTTATTCATGGATAGATTTCTGGATATTGTGAGAATCAAGGGATATAAGGATAGTTCAGGAAAATAGAACTGAGATATAGAATCAGCCATGATCTGGACAATTCTAAGTAATGTGTCTATGACAGAGCCAATCTTGGTGATGGCCAGTCTTAGGACTGCATTGTCACCTGGACCTTTTTTTATCTCCAATCTTTCACAATCTTTTATGCTCGCTTTGACCGGCAAAATATGGAGGCACCTTCACAAACTCCCACAGCTCCCAACGATCTTGTGATTTCAGTCTCCGAGATCAACGTGAGAGCATCGTTCAGGGTGGTGAACACACAGAAAGTATCTGGCTGAGTACTGAAGACCTGTGCTGATTAACTGCTGAAGCATTTACTGATATCTTTAACCTCTTGCTTCAGAAGTGTTGAGTTATCTGTCTGCATCAGTCATACTAGTACCATCTTCCTGCTACACTGGACCCTTTCCAGTTCACTTATCACACAAATTGGTCCACTGGTGATGCCTTCATCCCAGCATTCCACTCCATCCTATCCCACCTGGAAAATGGTGCCTCACATGCCAGCAAACTGTTTACTAATTTACAACTTGGTGTTTAATACAGTCATCAGTCAGAAGCTGGTGGGTAAATTGTCCTCACTGAGTCTCAATACCCCACTCTGTAATTGGATATTGGATTTATCGGCAGAAAGGTCACTGTAGTGGCCAATTCTAACCAAACCAAATTGCCACTGCCAGCAACCCCACAGATTTGTTATACTTGTATCACATGCCCTCAGCTCCAATAATGATTGTTCCAAAAGTTGAATCCTTTGTTCAGTCCTTTATTAGCAATTAGTAAATATACAATCTTGAAGCAATGAAACTTAATGTACCATATGACTATATGATTATATATGTACAATATTTGAAATACATCTTATGGAAATGTTTGATGAACTTCAAGAAAAAAATAAATTACAGAAAAAAGAAACTTATGATACAGGAATTGCAAAGCATCGGGGGATTGTGAGGGTTGCTGAGGAGGTTTCTCTTCTACCCATCCAAGACACCAGGACCCTTAGCAATGTCAATAATCCCTCTCATCCGTCCAACAATCTCTTTGACCCCCTCCTCCCCACTCCACCATTAGCCAGGAGATATTGTAGCATTAGGACAGAAAATGTTAGGATGAGAAACAGCTGCTTTCCTCAGGCTGTAAGACTACTGAACTTCCTGCCAACACCCAGGTCTCATCACATACTGTTTACTTTTTAACTTGTGTCATAATGCATCTTATTATTTATGGTAACATTACTTTGTGTTGTGCATCTTGGTCCAGAGAAATGGTTTACATGTGTACAATTGAATGACGAAAACTGAACTTGAAGAAGAGTGTGGTAACCTGCCTCATTGACAGTTGTCTAGTAGCACTTACAGTAAAGCACTGAGAAATGCTTTTAGAGGAGGACGATGAAATATATCAACTCCTGTCTGACGGGTGACTTGGATCTGCACTTTTTTGCCTACCGTCACAACAGGTCAACAGGAGATACCATTTCATAGGCTCTTCACTCAATCATGGAACATCCAGGCAGTGAAGATGCGTACATCAGGGTGCTCTTGATTGTAGCACAGCTCCAATGCCATAATTACCTTTTGCTAACAGCACCACTGTTGGCTGAATCAAAGATGTTGACAAAGCAGGACACAGGAGGAAGATTGAAAATCTGGAATGAGTGGTGCCACAACAACAACACAACTCAACATTAGCAAAGCCAGAGAACTGTTTACTGACTACAGGAGGAGGAAATCGGAGGTCCCTGAGCGAGTGCCTATTAGGAAATCAAAGGTGGAGAGTGTCAGCCACTTTAAATTCCTCAGTGTTATCATTTCAGAGGAAGTGTTCTGGGTCTTGTAGATAAGTGCCATTACAAAGAAAACACGGCAGTGCCTCTAGTTTCTCAGAAGTTTGCAAAGATTTGGCATGCCATTTAAAACTTTGACAAGCCTCTATAAACTTTTGTAGATGCATGGTGATCAGAGTATACTGATTGGTTGTATCATGGCCTGGTATGAAAACTTCAATGCCCTTGAAGAGGAAAGTCAACAAAAAGTAGTGGAGACTGCCCAGTCCATCATGGGTAAAGCCCTTCCCACTACTGAGCAAACCTAAATGGAGTGATCTCACAGGAAAGCTGCATTTATCATCAAGGATCCCCCACTCCACCATACAGGACATGCTTTGCTTTTTTTTTCTCGCTGCTGCATCAGGAAGAAGGTACTGGAGCCTCAGGACCCACACCACCAGGTTCAGAAACACTTATTACCCCTCAACTATTAGACTCCTGAACCATTGTTGCTAACTTCACTCACTCCAACACTGAGCTGATTCCACAACTTATGAACTCAGTTTCAAGGACTACAACTCATGTTCTCAGTATTTACTTCTTATTATTTTGATTTTTCTTTATGTATGTGGACAATTTGTTGTCTTTTGCACATTGGTTGTTTGTCCATCTTTGTATGCAGTTTTTCATTGATTGTATTGTGTTTTCTGTATTTACTGTGAATGCCCACCAGAAAATGAATTTCAGGGTTGTACATGGTGACATATACGTACTTTGATAATAAATCTACTTTGAATAGCAGAGCAGAATCTAAGGGCCATATTGTCTGCTTCTGTTCATTCGTATATTGTGTGACTTTCTAAGGAGCTTGAAAAATGAGCTTACTTGGTATCATCTCCAGTGTCCCATTGCCTTCTTACAAGCTTCATCACAGTTCTATTGCTCTGAGTTGCAATCAAATGCTGGTAAGCTACACCTCAGTCTTAAATTATTCCAGTTCTTAATTGTAGAAACTAAGAGATATTCCAGAAGAAAGCTGCACAATTTAATCTGGAAATTAAACTAATCTCCTTCAAAGTTGTAACTTGGTCACAATGGCCCAAATGGTCTCTATTGTTTCAGGAATCAGATTTTTCTTTTTCTTGCCTAATCTCTCCTTTGCTCATGTACTGAATGAAGGTGCTGGCTTGTATTGTGACATAGCTTCACATTCCTCCAGTTCCTTCTCTCCATACTCATAATTTAAAATTTAGACATTGCAATAAAGCCACCCGTTTATTCCAATGCTTCACCCCTCAAGAATTTCTGACTTCCTGTCAGGCAACAAGGATTTGCATCACTCTCAGGTAAGCACTTAAAGCTGGCCATCTGAAGATGCTTGGATAAACAGCTAAATATTGAAGAACAGGGTGCATTAAGTTTAAAAAAAAAAGATTTTCTCTGATTCACTGCTGAATATGTTTGAGAACCACTTAGTGTTTAGCTTATAGTTAGATACAAATATAGATCTCTGGATAAGTAATTTGGAAATGTCAGAACTTTGATTACTTGGACTGCTAGAACTAATTGTCCACTTTTTGAAGTGCAGATCCATGGTAGAAACTTAATTCAGCTTTTCTCTGAAAAGGCTGATGGACCCTACATGCTCACTGTGCAGTTTCTTTTAATATTCAGAACTTTAAATATTTTTAAAATATTTAATATTGTTATGAATTCCCGTAACTGGATCACTTACCAGCAAAGATAGAGAGGTCCATTGAAGTCAGATGGTACTATTTTTTAAAGTATTTATTGATAAAGGGCACAAAAATAAGATTAATGCAAACATACAGATAATATACGTCGTCAATACTAAATCTAAGCGCAGGTATAATAATAATCAATAAGAAATAACTATCGTTGTCTAGGGGTTAATGTATTGTCCGATGGAAAGATAACAGTCACTATCAGTTCGTCCAAGCTGCAGCGTTGTTGGGTTTAAAAGTGATGCAGTTTAAACTTGCCCCAGGTCTTTTATGATGCCAATCCGTTGAGTCAGGGGAGCGGGCTTCCCCGTTGTTAGCTAAAAGCTGTTTTCCGTGGTTCCAGCCACCGATTCCAGCCACGGAATCAAACGCACGTGGCTTCCTTCAGATGACTTCCTGCTGTTACGTGGTCGCTTAATGTTTCTTCTGGTGCGTCTGAAGGGGTTGTTCCCCAGACTCTCTTTTATACTTCCTCACGGGGTCTCCGATGTCAATCAGGTTGAGATGATGCAATCCCTCAACCAGCCCACTCAACCAGCCCATTGAGGGGCTTCAATGAATAGTACAGTACTCAATACACAACTTGGTCTTCCGGAGACAATGGCCATGTCCCGTAGCTTTACACGCCGGGGTAACGAGCCAGCCTGCACGACTCTTTTCCCCTTTCCTGGGCCCCTTGACCCAACCCAACAGCGATCTGGCGATTCTCACAAAGGAGGGGGCTACGGATGTAACAATATTCTGTGATCATTTAAGATGTTTATTGAAAGGAATTTATACTGCAGAGAAATCATTTCCTTTGAATGAGCTGAGAGGGCAAAGACATCCAAGCTCCTCAGTTTGCTTCATTAAGGAGATGATGAGGCTGGGAGTCAGTTGAAGATTTCAGAGGTTAGACTGAGAAGCTTTTTGAAATGCCAAAGGATATGCAGGATAATAAATGTTTTCAGAATTGGCCAATAGAGTTTTATCTGGTCAAGAGAGCTGTTGCACACTGAGAGTCAACTCTAAAGGGGCAGAAATGGCAGCATCCTTAATAGTGCTGATATTCAGAGAGATCTTGGGGTATGAGTCCATTGTTCCCTGAATGTGGTAGACTAGTTGATGGGATAGTAAATAAGGTATATGGCATGCTTGCCTTTATTTGTTTGGGTATTGAGTTCAAGAGATGGGAACTTGTGCTACTAATTTATAACACTCTGTAGACTCCATTTGGAGTATTACATTCACATCTGGCCACCCTATTACAGGAAGGATGTGAAGGTTTTAGAGAGGGTGCAAAACAGAATGACCCGGAAGCTGTCTGGATTCAAGGGCATGTGATAAAGGAGAGGTTGGACAAACTTGGGTTGTTTTCTCTGGAGCATGGAGGCTGAAAGAAGACCTCCCATATGGGAGACCAAATGAAGGATCTTGGCCTTGGTTAGTGACTCATTATCAGAATTGCATTGTCCTACTTCAATTACTGATAGATTTATTTGAGAGAAGTACACCATGAATAGGTTGAGCACCGTGATTCATTTAACGTGCCCTCAAGGTTCCAGGTCTGAATGTCCTTTTCCTCACTATAAACATTCAAATGTTAAAAGGGTTGAGTGGTGGGGAGGAGAGGAGCAAACTATACCTGTGCATGAGCTCATTGCATTAACTTTTCCTCTCTTTCACAGTTCTGCCATTGCATACCTCTGTGGACATCTCCATACATTAGGAGGCTTCATGCCTGTTCTACATAGCAGGCATGAACATGGGACATTCGAACTGGAGCTGGCTGACTGGATGGACAACCGGAGGTTAGAGTCTGAAATAACTCATTTAAGACTGTACTTCAGAAAAGCTTTGGAAATATATTCTTATCTCAAAGCTTGAACTTGATTCACTGCTTCAATAGTCCATCGCTGAGATTTTTATGCTCTTTCAATATATTATTACAGCAATGTATTAGTGAACTGAATTTGGAAGACCAAATTGACCTTGGTGATAAGCAGCTACCCCAGTTAGCCAAAGTTTCATATTCATCCTTCTTGGCACTTTCTCCAACACCTTGACAACCTCTAGTTATTTAATTCAGCTGACATCCTTATCCTTCAAGGTCTGGCATGATTTGAGAGGTGCTGTTGAACAATAAGTCATGATACTCCCACTTAGAGACTAACTTGCAATTTACTGCCTTTTTTGAGAATGCTTCATTCTATTTATGACACGTGAATGTGAGTCATCAGTAGTACAGTATTGTGGAAGTAAGTTTAAACTAGGGAGTTCCCAAATTTTGCTTACTTGTCATTAATGTATTGTGAAAGCCTTACAAGGGAACTCTGAGGTCCTGTTCCACTGATGTCCTTGGGTCGATGTAACAGGTCTTCTGATGGTTAGGAGCACAATGGGCACCAGGAGGGTGGAATAGTTATTTATATTCCCAACCATTGAGCATATCTACGTGAAACACTGTCATAGAAGAACAGCATCCATTATCAAAGATCCTCACCACCCAGGCCATGCTGTTTTCTCGCTGCTGCCATCAGGTAGAAGGTACAGTGGTCTTAGTACTTGCTCTTCCAGGTTCAAGAACAGTTCCTACCTCTCAACCATCAGGCTCTTGAACAAAGAGGATAACTACACTCACCTTTTGAGATGATTTTACTTTAAGCACTGTTTCTCATGCTCTCGTTATTTACTGCTACTTATTTATATTTATATTTGCACAGTTTGTTGTCTTCTGTGCTCTTGTTTTTCAATTGCTCCTATTTACAGTTAATATTCTATAGGCTTGCTGAGTGTGCCTGCAAGAAAAATAATCTCGAGTTGTATGTGGTGACATGTATGTACTCTGATAATAAATTTTACTTTGAACTTTTTTGAACTTTATAAGTTGATAGTAGAACATAAAGTGAGTTAAGGAGTATGGTTCTGAAGACTGTTTAATGCATAAGATTGAGCAAAAAGTACCAAATTAAGTAAGTTCCCAATCAGTAAGAATGTAGAGAGGAAACACACACATCTTTGTATTCTGTGGACGAGGAGTTCAGAGGAGCTTGTCTCCAAGTAGCAGAGTAGGGAAGGAGGAGGCTGCAGCGGTTAAAGAAAGAAAGCAGCCTTAGTAGTAGGGAAGAGTAGACTTTGGGTTCAGTGTGATTCAAGACTTTTCACTAGAGTCTGATGGCTGTCAATGAACAAAGGTGGTGGGGTGAGCCAGAGAAGATAGTACAGTGTTCTGTTGATTTTGAAAGTTGTAGAATATTTGAGTAATCCTGATCTTAGTTTTGAGGTGTGCAAGTGGCAAAGTTGGTGGTTAGTAATGGGGGTTTGCCATTAGCAAACAACTAAAGGGTGAAGCATAACCCTGCCAAGAGACAGGGTGCAGGAGATGTTGTTTGGAGAGAAGGGATGGTATAATAGGTTCCACCACAGGTGTGGCTATAGATGGGGAAACTACTTCTAGTATGCACAGGGGAAGAGATTCCAGGAACAAGCAGTGACACAGAGGAGAGGTGCCTAACAGAGACTAACTGCAACATTAAAGGTAGCAGTAGGTCTGAGAAAGAAATTGAGCAACATGCTCATGAATTGAACTTGAGCAATTCCTTTCCTAATAGATGACCCCCACAATTATAGGCAGTTGATACCAGCTAATTCATTAGCAATCAGGAATAGAGAAGAACCTTCTTGGTTTTTTTTTACTTGGCTAGTTGGCATGCCTTCTGCTAGGAAGATAAATTTGTCTCCTGAACATACCTGAAATAATTTGCTTTTCTACCATAGTTTCTTTAGTCTTAACTGTGAAGTTAGAACCTTCCAAATTCTGCATTCTTGTTGGTTTGCTCTTGGCAGGTACCGTGTGTTGGTGTTTGACCATGATCTATTTAGTTTTGTGGATCTGAAGTTCGACAAGTGGCCTGTAATTGTCATCACTAATCCAAAATCCACTCTATATAGTAGCCCTGTACATGAACCACTGGGAAAGATCAGGCACTCTACACACATCAGGTATGAGCTAATCTATCTGCAGTTATATTGCTTCTGGCTGTCTTTTCACTCTAAACAAGTCTAGAGCCAAACAATTTTAATTTCGGTTGTGTGACAGGTACAAGAACTGAGCTTAGCCATTCTTTAACATACTGTAGATTCCTGCTTGCATTCAACAATTATTTTCTGTTTAAAATAACAATGTGGGCAGTCAAGCCTTGTATTTGTGTGTTTTTTTTAATACCCAGTTGATACGGCAATTGGGGCCTCTTCTAATACACGTATAGCCTTTGGCTCAACTGATCTGTAATTTCTGATAAAAGCAAAACCTTTTTGTCCCATATCCCTTAAAAATTTTTCCTAACCATGTACTTGTATTGTTAATGCACCTACCTCAACCACTTCCTCTGGCAACTCATTCCATATAGATTACCCTCTGTGTAGAAAAAAAAACTCCCCTATGGTCCCTATTAAGTCTCTCCCTTCCCACCCTAAATCTATGTCCTCTACTTGATTTCCCAACCCAGTGAAAAAGACTAAATGATTTCCCCCTATCTGTGTCCTTTATGATTTTATGCATCCTATAATATCACCTCATTCTCTTACGATCCAATGAATAAACCTCCATAACTCAGTCCCTAAGTCTCAGTAACATCCTCTTAAATCTCCTCTGCGTTTTTACCAGCATAATAGCATTCTTAAGGCAGGCTGACCAAAACTAAACACAATATTCCAACATCATGCCCAACTGCAATATATCATCCCAATTTTTATAGCATCCTAACTGATGAAGACCAGTATTGCAAAAGCACCCTTTACCAACCTGTGTGCCCGTGAGGCCACTTTTAGGGAACCATGTTGTACTCCTAGGTCCCTGTCTGACAACACTCCTCAGGGCCTTGCCATTCATTGTGAAAGTCCTAACTTGATTTGTCTTTTAAAAGTATCATGCTTTGCAAGTAACTGAATTAAACACCATTTACCATTCCTCAGCCCACTCATCCAGTTGATGAAGGTTGTACTGTAATCCGTGGCAAATTACGTCTTATCTAAATACTGCTTAAATGTTGTGAAATTAACTGCCAGCAGTGTGTACCAGATATCAACCACACTCTGATCAAAGGAAATCTTCCATATATCCTCCTAAAAATCTCCTTCCCTTAAACAAAGGACGGTCAGGTTTTCTATACTACTGCCAAGGGTAAAAAATTTTCTTCTGTCTGCCATTTCTATACCGCTCAATTTTGTATACCCCCATCAGGTGTAGCCAGAATCACATTGGATCTAAGTAGAACAAACCCAGTCCGTCCATTCGCTCCACCAGGCAACATCTTGGTGATTCTGTTCTGGGCATATTCTTTTATTCAATGTTTCTGGTCCACAAGCACAACACTGTAAAGGCAGTGGTACTTGAACCCTGGTTGAGAGGCAATGGCTGATCCCAGAACAGTTATTTAAAGAGTGAGTGAAGAGTCACACTTGCACACCTGTGATTTCAGACAACATTAGAACAAACTTCAATGTATTGAGATTTGTAGGCAATTTCCTGAATATTTCCATCATGACTGCACTGTTCCACTGGATCAGGCAGTACCTGCTGAGGGAATCTGAATTAACATTTGAGACAGGTGATACTCAGAACTAAATAATGTTGACAATGGAACAGGTTTCTAGTAAATATAGAGGTAAGGGAAGAACCAAAGGATAGTTCAATGATCAGATGGAATGCTGAAGGCTTTAACAAAAGAGATGATGCTACAAGATGCTAAGGAAGGATTCAGGTCTTCCCTCAGCCTTTTCCACTCAAAGGAAAACAAACCCAGCTATCCTGCCTCTCCTCATAAATATTCCATTCCAGCCACATCCTGGTGAAGCTTCTGTGCACTCTTTCCAGTGCAACAAGTACTTCCTTATAGTGTGGTGACCAGAATTCCACAAGGTATACTAGCTATCGTCTCATTAATAATCTCTTTGCTCTTGTATTTTATAACCTGGCTAATGAAGTCGAGAATCCCTTATGCCGTCTTCATTTGTCTTGCTGTTCTGCCACCTTCAGAAATTCTTAATTTATACTTCAGGGTCCCTTGTGTTTCTCAGTACTCCCTTAGGCCCTTCCACTTACTCTGTTTGTCCTACCATTGTTAGTTCTCCCAAGGTGCATTATCGTGTCGTTCTTAGGACGAACTTCTGTTTTCCTATTTGACCAACAGATCAGTATAATCCTGTACCCTATGGCTATTCTCTTCATTAGCTCTGAGAATTTTTCCATATATCTGTTCTGAAAAAAGATGTGAATGTAATTCCAGCTTCACTAAGGATTATTTTGGAAGATTATGTCTATTTGATAGTGACCTCTTGTGAATACTTAAAATATGAAGTCCAGTTTGGGTCCTAAATAATAATACTGAAGCTTGGAACTCTTCACTTCAATTCTAACTGCAAAGACCAGCTGACGATTTCCAAAATGGCACTGATAAATGATGACTCTTTGTGTGCAGCTGGATGGGAGTCATCAAATATTCCTGTTTAGTGATACTACAGCTGAAATCCAATCACAGCCATGGGGACTTCAGTTTTAAGACTATTTAAAATACAATTGATTCTCAAAATCTGATACTCAAGCAGCAGACTTAAGACGAGAGTGCCTTTCCCCTTTAAGAAAAAGAAAGCGGGGAAGCATGTTGGGGTACAGGTATGATTGAAACACAGTGACCTTAGACCCCCCCCCCCCCACATCATCCTGCAGGCAAATATATAGTCTCTGGAAAATAAAATTGAAGACCTCAGAGTGAGATTGCAGTACCAGGACGACATCTGGGACTGGTGTGTACTTTGCTTAATGGAAACATGGCTCCCTCCCACTAGTTTGGATGGAGTGCTGCAGCCTGAGGGCTTCACATCCACTGAAAAGACAGGTCACCTTTTGAGTCTGCTGAAAATAGAGGAGGTGGAATATGCTTCATCAATAACTCATCATAGTGCCTCAATCTTGCTCACCCGACCTGGTACATCTAGCAGTCAAGTGTCATCCATTTTATCTGCCAAAGGAATTTTCTACTGTCAACCCTGTAGTGGTGTACTTTCCACCTCTGGCCAAAGTCAGGCAGGCACTGGAGGTGCAGAGCAATTTTCCACCTGCTCTTTCCAATTCAGGCAGGCACTGGAGGAGCTGAGCGTCACAATCAACAAGCACGAAACTGATACCTTTCCTATCTTTGCGGGGTTCTCAATCAGGCCAGCTTGAAGAAGTCTCTGAACAACACATCACCGTGGAACCAGAGGAGCCAACACACTTGACCACTGTTACACCACCATCAAGAAGACTTACAGTACCTGCCTGTACTTTGGAAGGTCCAAACAACTAGCTTCTACTCCTAGCATACAGACAGAGACTGGAGCACCAGTGGTGAGGAACAAGAAAGTACAGTCAAGGGAGACAGAAGCACTTAGAGAACTGCTCTGCGTCAGTGGACGAGACAATATTCAGGAATTCATCTTTAAATCTGAATGAAAATGCTACAGTCACTGACTTCATCAAGACCTGTATAGATGAGTGTGTACCTTTGAGAACATACCAGACATAACCCAAAACAAAAGCCATAGCTGAACCAGAAGATCATAGTCTGCTGAGAGTTGGATCTGTGGTATTCAAAACTGGTGATCCAGAACTATTCAAGAAGTTCAGGTATGACCCTCTGATGGCTATTTTAAGAGCAATTCTGATCGTAGGGACAGGTTTGGATGCACGTCAGCTCTGGCAGGGTTTGCCTTTCAAGTTTGTTTTGAAAGCAAGAATAAAACTACACCATTCAAATCCCTGCAGCATCTGGCAACCCCAAGGGAAGCCAATGTCAGAACATCTTTCAAGAGAGTGAACCCTCATAAGGGTTCAAGCCCCGATAGTTTTCCTGCTAGGGCACAGAAAACCTGTGCCAACCAACTGGCAGGAGTGTTCAAGGACATTTTCAATTCCTCACTACCACAATCAGAGGTTCCCACCTGCTTCAAAAGGATGACAATCATACCAGTGCCCAAAAACAGCAGGGTAAGCTGCCTCAATGCCTATTGCCCAGTGGCACTCACAGCTACTGTAATGAAGTGCTTTGAGAGGTTGGCCATTGCCAGAATCAACTCCTGCCTAAGGAAGGATCTGGACCCATTGCAATTTGTCTGTCACCACAATAAGTCTACAGTGGTTGCAATCCATACAGTCTTGGATCACCTGGATAATAGCAATGCCTATGTCAGACTGCTGTTTATTGATTACAGCTCAGCATTGAACACCATCATACCCTCAGTTCTAATCAACAAGCTCCAAAACCTGGGCCTCTGTACCTCTGCAGCTGGATGCTTGACTTCCTCATGTGGATACTACAGTTAGTGCAGATCGGAAATAACATCTTCTCCTTGCTGACAATTAACACTAATGCACCTCAAGAAAAAAATACGTAGTGAGGTTCATTCTACATTCAAAAGTCTGATGGCAGAGGGGAAGAAGCTGTTCTTGAGTGTTCACCCCACTCTTTACACTCTCTGCATCCATGATTGCATGGCTAGGCACAGTTCAAATGCTGTCTATAAATTTGCTGATTTCACAACCAATATTGGCAGAATTCGGAATCTCAGATGGTGACAAGGAGGCATACAGGAGCAAGATAGATCAACTGGTTGAGTGGTGTTGCAACATCCTTGCACTCAACATCAGTCAGACCAAGGAATTGATTGTAGATTTCAGGAAGGGGAACACACACCAGTCTTCATCAAGGGATCAGCAGTGGAAAGGGTGAGCATTTTTAAGTTCCTGGGTGTCAACATCTGTGAAGATCTATAGATGTAATTATAAAGAGGGCATGACAGTGGCTATATTTCATTAGGAGTTTGAGGAGACTTGGTATGTCACAAAAGACTCTCCCAAATTTCTACAGATGTATCATGGAGAGCATTTGAACTGGTTGCATAGTCATCTGGTTTGGTAGGGCCACTGCACATGATTGGAAGAAGCTGCAGAAAGTTGTAAACTCAGCCAGCTCCATGGTGAGTGTTTGCCTTCCCAGCTTCAAGGCCACCTTCAAATGACGATGCCTCAAAAAGGTTGCATCCATCGTTGAGGACCCTCATTGAGGAGGAGGTACAGAAGCTGAAGGCACAAACTCAGGAAGAGCTTCTTCCCCTCTGCCGTCAGATTTCTGAATGGACAATGAACCCATGTACACTACTTCCCTATATATCTTGCTTTTTTTTTTGCTCTCTTTTGGCACTAATTTAATTTAGTTTTAATATTTATTATAATTTATAGTTTTTTAATTATTATGTATTACATTGTACTGCTGCCACAAAACACCAAATTTCACGACAAATGCCAGTAATAGTAAACCTGATTCTGAGATCCCCTGCATAGATTAATTCTGTTCCTCTGTCCTTTGTGTAATGAGGAGCAATTGATGTCTATAAGAAAGCCACAATATCACTGAGGTCTTATGTGGATATACAATGAATTCCAGTTATTTGGGACACCAGTATGTTTTGACCCAATTAAGCAGCTGCCCCAATTAGCCGAAATTTTGTGAAAATTGTAAAAAGTGTAAAAGAGACAAACTACTGTTTAACTGAATAACAAATTATGTATTTAAATGAAATACAGACCAAATTAATGCACTACTAATAATACTATAGTACTATTAACTGTATTAGTTCCTAATAGTTATCAATGGAGGAATTCATCCATATAACCATATAACAATCACAGCACGGAAACAGGCCATCTCGGCCCTCCTAGTCCGTGCCGAACTCTTAATCTCACCTAGTCCCACCTACCCGCACTCAGCCCATAACCCTCCACTCCTTTCCTGTCCATATACCTATCCAATTTTACCTTAAATGACACAACTGAACTGGCCTCTACTACTTCTACAGGAAGCTCATTCCACACAGCTATCACTCTTTGAGTAAAGAAATATCCCCTCGTGTTTCCCTTAAACTTCTGCCCCCTAACTCTCAAATCATGTCTTCTCGTTTGAATCTCCCCTACTCTCAATGGAAACAGCCCATTCACGTCAACTCTATCTATCCCTCTCAAAATTTTAAATACCCCGATCAAATCCCCCCTCAACCTTCTACGCTCCAATGAATAGAGACCTAACTTGTTCAACCTTTCTCTGTAACTTAATTGCTGAAACCCAGGTAACATCCTAGTAAGTCGTCTCTGCACTCTCTCTAATTTATTGATATCTTTCCTATAATTCGGTGACCAGAACTGCACACAATATTCTAAATTTGGCCTTACCAATGCCTTGTACAATTTTAACATTACATCCCAACTTCTGTACTCAATGCTTTGATTTATAAAGGCCAGCGTTCCAAAAGCCTTCTTCACCACTCTATCTACATGAGACTCCACCTTCAGGGAACTATGCTCTGTTATTCCTAGATCTCTCTGTTCCACTGCATTCCTCAATGCCCTACCATTTACCCTGTATGTTCTATTTGGATTATTCCTGCCAAAATGTAGAACCTCACACTTCTCAACATTAAACTCCATCTGCCAATGTTCAGCCCATTCTTCTAACTGGCATAAATCTCCCTGCAAGCTTTGAAAACCCACCTCATTATCCACAACACCTCCTACCTTAGTATCATCGGCATACTTACTAATCCAATTTACCACAGTCTATACTGTGGTGTTCTTTTCATTGACTGTAAATGAAGAAAGTCAGCATAAACACCTAGTAGATAATGAACTGCCTTCATATAATGCTGTTGCCGATTGCCTTCTCCAAATCTTCATTTTCATTATAACATTCGAGATGATTGTTGATCTATTCAAATTCTTCCTAGTTTGAGTAGTGAAGTTGTTCCATTTTCATTCACAGCCAATGCTTGAAACTGCAGCGAGCAAAACAGTTTTGAATTGTCTTACTGCTTGTTTCTCACCAACTACGAGTGACAAAAATCGCTGATTTTTGAACCCAAATGACACTATTTGGACACTGTTCGGCAACAGCCTCCTGTCCCAATTAAGGGGCATAGTCCTAAATGATGAAGGGCATCCTGGCTATTTTTTTGAATTAGTTTTTGTTCTTTAAGTGTTGTCCCAGAGGAGTAGCTGACTTGATTAAATGATGGCCCAATTAACTGGCATTCACTGTAAACAAAATGACCAACTGGGTATAATAAGCCTTTCCTTTGTCAAAGCCATGTAACCTACTAACTAGTATTAAACCCATTTATTGTTCTCTACCTCTACAGTCATGCAGGTTACCACAGGAAGATATACTTTGGAAACAGAGCAGAATACCACAGTAACTGATGCTGCAACTCATAGTCACTAATTGTCATTGGATTTAATCTAGATTACTTCAGGCCCACGTAGTTGGTGGAATGGCTGTATAAAATAATTTCCCTCATCTCCTCTGATTTGCTTGTCACTTATAATCTGTGTTGTTTGATTACTACCTCACCTACCATAGGACTAGCTTTTCCTCTTTGACCATCAAAGCTCCATATCTTTCTGATCGCATCTTGTATCATTGTGAGCTTTTGTATGCAGTGGAAAACTGTAAATGAAAATCGAGTATCAGTTTAACTGGGTTCCTCATTACTGGCACCAATCTGTTAGGTTCTCTCTTCTTTGACCCTCAAAGTCCTGCTGTTGAGCATACAACAGTACAGCACAGGACAGGCCCTTCATCCCAGCATGTCTGAGCCAATCATGTCAGTTTAAAGTAATCCATCTGCCCTTATGTGGTCTGTTTGCCTCTGTGGCTTCCCTGATTTTTAAACATGCCATTGTAGGTATCGGCTTCCACCACTTTCTGCAGCATGTTTCAGGTACTAACCACTCCCCTTGTATAACAAAAAATGCCTTGCAAATCTCCTTTAAAGTTTCCCCCTTTCAACTAAATCTATTCTCTGTAGTATTTGAAATTTCCAACTGACATTCCAACTTCTTTATAATTTTATAAGCTTCTACCAGGTTGCCCCTCAGCTTGCCAGGGAAAACAATATAAACTTATCAGACCTCCTCTTGTAGCTGATACTCTTTCATTCTGCAACATCCTGGTGAACGTCTTCTGCATAACGTCCACATCATTCCTGTAATGTGGCAACCTGAACTCCACAGAATGGTTCAAATGTGGCCTAACCGAAGTTTTATATGTAACTTGCCCACTTTCATACTCAATGTTCTGACCAATGAGTATTGAACATGGTTTTGATCTTCTTTACCATCCTATTTCCTGATTATTGACATACTGATTGAGTATGCTGATTATTGAGTATGAGATTATTATTATGATTATTGAGTATGAGATTGTATTGAGATTATTGAGTATGCTGATTATTGAGTATCAGCACACGTCTCCCTGACCTTTCCATCACCCATGTCCTTCACCTTAATGAATAGCAATGCAAATTAAGGACCTCACCCTCTTCCTGTTTCTCTAGGCACAGATTTCAACTTTTATCCCTGAATGGACCTACGCCTTCCCTCACTTACCTTTTGCTCCTAATATACAAATAAAGTGCTTTGGGATTCTTTTAATCCCATTTGTTAAGGACATTTCATGGACCTTTGACCTCCTCATTTCTTGAATAAGTTCTTTCCTACTTCCTTTAAACTCCTAATGGCTCTTGTTTGATTTCAGTTTCCTAAATCTTACATATACAGTATTTCAATTTGTTTTTTGACTAAACTTACAGTATCACTTGTCATGCAAGGTTCCTGAACCTTATCATCCTTACCTTTCATCTACACAGGAGAATGCTGGTCCTCATTCTACAACTTCTGTTCAAGATTCCCACATTAGTATCAGATTTGCCCTTAAATAATGTTTTCTGTTCCTGCCTATTATTTTTGTAATTAGCCATTCTCCAATTTAGTATTTTTACCTGTAACTGATCTTGTCCTCCCTGTAACGATCTTAAAATACTAGTCATTGCTCCCTAACAGAAACTTCAATAATCTGGCCTGGCTCATTCCCTAGTATAGTACCATCTCTATTGTGCTATCTACACATTGTTTCAAGAAACCCTCCTAATACACTGTATAAATTTGCCCCTTCCATGCCCAGGCATTAAAGAAGTGCCAGTCAATATTGGGAATGTTAATATCACCCACAGCAGTACCCCACACAAGATGCAGGAAGAAGTCAGCAAGCGGGCAGCACCTGATGAAGGGTGTTAGCGCAAAACATCAACCATTTACTCTTTTCCGTAGATGATGCCTGGCCTGCTGAGTTCCTCCAGCCTTTAGTGTGTTGCTTGGATGTCTAGCATCTGCAGATTTTCTTGTCTCATTGCAGTAACCCTGTTGTTTCTTGTGTCTTTGCTCATCCTGCCTGCTTATCTATTCCTCTAGCTCCTGTTGGCTATTGAGAAGCCTACAGTATAATAACCTTTCTCTGAGCTCTACTTGTATGTCCCTGCTGAATGAGCCATTCAAGATGCCTTATTGCAGCTGTAACATTTTCTCTAGTCAGTAATGCAGTTTCCCCACCTGTTGCATTCCCCTTTGTCATGTCTGAAGAATCTGCACCCTAAACCTTGAGCTGCCAGTCTTGTCCTTTTCTCAACCAAGTTTCTGTAATGGCTACAGTATCATACTTCCATGTACTAATCCAGGCTCCGTTACACTCCTTGCATTTACATTAAATTTCCTATACTACGTGTGAAGTAGGATCTGGTGGCTGATATTGATGTGTCAATAACAACTGTAGGATTGAATACAGCTTTGTGGTCTAAATACTGTTGGTAACATGGTTTACATTTCCTCATCAGGGTCTTAGCCTTCTCCCCAGCTGAAGTCACTTCAGTTCTCATCAAGATTGATGGTGTCTTAATAGGCAGTGCAGTCCATATCAAAGGTCCACTTCATACACTTCCCTGGAAGGCCAAGGATTACAGTAAAGGAATGCATTTCATTGAAGTCCAAGCACAGGTAACAAAATACATAGTTTTCTTCTACCAAAAGCAAAATACAGCAGAAAGAACTCTGAAATGGGAGAGAGCACTGGTGCTCAGTGGGTCAGGCAGCATTTGTAGAGATGATGTAACATAACTGAATGGCTGAAGGGAAATAGATGTTACTGATCCTGCTGTTGTGGAATCTCAGGCCATTTAATGTGGATTCATTCGTACCTTCTGTCCAATGGTAACAGCAAATAGATGCAAAGAGAAACGCACAGAGTGGGATAATCTTATAAAATCTATGAGGAAGAGACACAACGGTAACATAGCGGTTAGCACGACGCTATTAAAGCTCTGGAGATTGGATATCGGAGTTTAACTCTGGCATCCTCTGTAAGTAAGTTTGTACATTCTTTCCGTGGGCCCATGGGTTTCCTGCGGGTGCTCCAGTTTCCTTCCACAGTTGAAAGACCTACTGGTTTGTAGATTAATTGGTCATTGTAAATTGTTCTGTGATTAGGCTCGGGTTAAATAGGTGGGTGGCTGGTTGGGCTAGATAGGCCTGTTCTACGCTGTATTTCTAAATAAACCATATATAACCATGTAACCATATAACAATCACAGCACGGAAACAGGCCATCTTGGCCCTCCTAGTCCGTGCCGAACCCTTAATCTCACCTAGTCCCACCTACCCGCACTCAGCCCATAACCCTCCACTCCTTTCCTGTCCATATACCTATCCAATTTTACCTTAAATGACACAACTGAACTGGCCTCTACTACTTCTACAGGAAGCTCATTCCACACAGCTATCACTCTTTGAGTAAAGAAATACCCCCTCGTGTTTCCCTTAAACTTCTGCCCCCTAACTCTCAAATCATGTCCTCTAGTTTGAATCTCCCCTACTCTCAATGGAAACAGCCTGTTCACGTCAACTCTATCTATCCTTCTCAAAATTTTAAATACCCCGATCAAATCCCCCCTCAACCTTCTACGCTCCAATGAATAGAGACCTAACTTGTTCAACCTTTCTCTGTAACTTAATTGCTGAAACCCAGGTAACATCCTAGTAAATCGTCTCTGCACTCTCTCTAATTTATTGATATCTTTCCTATAATTCGGTGACCAGAACTGCACACAATATTCCAAATTTGGCCTTACCAATGCCTTGTACAACTTTAGCATTACATCCCAACTTCTGTACTCAATGCTTTGATTTATAAAGGCCAGCGTTCCAAAAGCCCTCTTCACCACCCTATCTACATGAGACTCCACTTTCAGGGAACTATGCACTGTTATTCCTAGATCTCTCTGTTCCTCTGCATTCCTCAATGCCCTACCATTTACCCTGTATGTTCTATTTGGATTATTCCTGCCAAAATGTAGAACCTCACACTTCTCAGCATTAAACTCCATCTGCCAACGTTCAGCCCATTCTTCTAACCGGCATAAATCTCCCTGCAAGCTTTGAAAACCCACCTCATTATCCACAACACCTCCTACCTTAGTATCATCGGCATACTTACTAATCCAATTTACCACCCCATCATCAAGATCATTTATGTATATTACAAACAACATTGGGCCCAAAACAGATCCCTGAGGCACCCCGCTAGTCACCGGCCTCCATCCCGATAAACAATTATCCACCACTACTCTCTGGCATCTCCCATCTAGCCACTGTTGAATCCATTTTATTACTCCAGCATTAATACCTAACGACTGAACCTTCTTAACTAACCTTCCATGTGGAACTTTGTCAAAGGCAATAAGTAAATAAATAAATATTTCATTAGAAATATGAAGTTAGTATTGGTTTATTTTTGTCCCATTTACTGAAATACAATGAAAAGATTTTATTTACATACCATCCAGACTGGTCATTCCATACATATTAAAGAATACAGTGCAGAATATACAGTAGTGTTGCAGTTACAAAGAAAGTACAAGGATTGTTAGAAGCAAGAAAAGTGAGTGAAAAATAAAAACAAGAGTTCTGGGAGAGGACTGGATGCAGAATTAAGCAACACAAGGGAAAGGACGGTCTAGAAATGGCCAAAAACAAGAAGTGGGATTAAAGGAGGTATAAATGGAGGTAGCAGAATGATTACAAATGGAGATCATGGTTGTGATGTGAAATTGTCAAACTTAATGAGTCTGGCAGGTTGTAATCTGCCAAAATTAACAATGAATTGCCATTCCTTGAACATCCATTCATCTCCATTGTAACAATGTAGTAGAACAAAAACATAAGAACTCATGATCGAAGATGATTTACTTCTACTTTGACTTTGAGGAGGCTGGAGAGATCAATGTGAGACCTACAGACACTGCTTGATAGAGTGTGGGTAGTTGATTTGGTGGGTGGGAGGCTCATCCACGAATTATACTGGGTTTTTAGCTGCTTCTGATAAAGAGATTTGAGGTCCTTTGCCATACTAAACGCTCCTTCATTTTGAGTGGTCATATACCAGAGGTTTCCACTATTATTCAAGGAAATTTTGAGAACACCCTTAATCATTTTTACTGTCTCTGGCAGCCTCTTGATGTCACAGAGCTGGGAATAGCATCTGTTTTGAGAATCTGGTGGCTGTGTAATTCATCTCCATTCTTTGGAGGCTGGCCTGGGAGACAAAGCTGATGTTGGCTTAGTACGTCCTTCCAGTACGTTTGAGAGGTTTTGTGGAGACAGAGGGTGGTACATCAATGGTGTTTTAAAGTGCCTGGCCCATACCTTAGAGATGTACAGCAGGGCAGGGAACACTGCAGACAACCAGAGACTCAGCTGACTGGGCAGAGATGTTCTGTAAAGTGGTTGCTTGTAGCAAGACTGTTTGCAGGAATTTGGTGAATGTGGAAATTTGCTGTTGAAAAGAGCAAGAAAGCAAATATCAGGTCACATGATCTTTAAGTGATTTAACGGTCATTGTTTTACACCCTGTTAGTCACTGTGCTCAGCAGTGGCCCCTGCTCCATTATTAGGTGCCAGCAGGATTTTCAGTCCCAAGGCACGTCACTTCCAAATTCTGTTCAGATAACACTCAGTGTCTTCAATATCCAGACTGTACTCCCTAAAGATTAGGAGCTTAGTCGAATTATTATCTTTAATATGGATATAAGAAAACTATTTCTTTGGTTGTAAGACTCTTGGAAAAGGACAGAATTGTAAATCTAGAACTAACTGATATGAAATAAGTAAGAGATGACTTCACACAAAAGAAGCTGCTTCCCCTCCCTCAAAGATTACCAATGCTCATGCAGAATTGGAGTTATGACACTGAGCAAGAGGTGTTTAAAATGTAAAATACTGGAAATAAAAATAGGAGATACTGGAAAGCGCAGAATGTTGGTAATGGAGAAAGAGGGAAGATGAAGAGGTTAGATCAGTAAGTGGACTCTGCCCCAGTCTTCCCACCCACACCTGCACCTTAACACATTTCGTTTTTTTCAATATTCCCCAGTTCTGATAAAATTTTGTTTGTTCTGAAATAACAACTTTCTTTTTCTCTCCACTCTATCTACTTAGAGTTTTACTTAGAGCTTCCACCATTTTTTAAAATCAATATTGGTCAGCTAAGGCTATTGAGAGAGCATATGAAGAAAGGTGAGGTTGAGGTACAGAGTGGCTGTGATCTGACACATCCTTCCAACTTGCAGTTGGACTAAACTTTATTCAAATAAGCCCTACTCTTTTTCATCCAAAAAGGTAAGTTCACATAAAGTTCTGCTGCCCATAGTAACTTGCATCAGGTACAGTTAATCTGTCATCCCTTTGTTCACTAACCAAATGGATTGCCAGTCCAACAATGCCTTTTAGTTGTTCTTGGTGTTTATGATTATTTAGTATTTACTCTATCTTCAAGAACTGCACATTTCCAAGGTTAGCATACAAAGCCTACAGCACAATACAAGCCCTTCGGCCCACAAAGCTGTGCTGAGCATGTCCTTAACTTAGAACTACCTAGGCTTACCCATAGCCCTCTAATTTTCTAAGCTCCATGTACCCATCTAGGAGTCTCTTAAAAGGCCCTATTATTGGCAAAAACAATAGGGTCTTTTAAGAGACTCCTGGATGGCTACATGGAGCTTAGAAAAATAGAGGGCTACGGGTAAAGCCTAGGTAGTTCTAAGTTAAGTACATGTTCGGCACAGCTTTATGGGCCAAAGGGCCTGTATTGTGCTGTAGGTTTTCTGTGTTTCTATTTCTGCCTCCACGACTGCCGCCAGCAGCCCATTCCATGCACTCACTGCTCTCTGCATAAAAAAACTTACCCTTGACCTCTCCTCTGTACCTACTTCCAATCACCTTGAAATATGCTCTCTCATGCTAGCCATTTCAGCCCTGGGGAAAAAGCCTCTGATTATCCACACAATCAATGCCTCTCGTTATCTTGTAGACCTCTATCAGGTCACCTCTCATCTTCTGTCACTCTAAGGAGAAAAGGCTGAGTTCACTCAACCTATTCTCATAAGGCACGCTCCCCAATCCAGGCAACATCCTTATAGATCTCCTCTGCATCCTTTCTATGGTTTCCTTGTCCTTGCTGTAGCGAGGCAACCAGAAATGAGCTCAGAACTCCAAATGGGGTCTGACCAGGATCCTATATAGCTACAACATTACTCTTAGTTCTTAAACTCAATCCCACAATTGATGAAGGCCCATGCACTGTATGCCTTCTTAACCTGTGTAGCAGCTTTGAGCGTCCTATGGACTCGGACCCTAAGATCCCTCTGATCCTCCTCACTGTCAAGAATCTTACCATTAATGCTATATTCTGCCATCATATTTGACCTACCAAAATGAACCACCTCACACTTATCTGGGTTGAACTCCATCTGCCACTTCTCAGCCCAGTTTTGCATCATATCAATCTTGCGCTGTAACCTCTGACAGCCCTCCACCCTATCCACGGCATCCCCAACATTTGTGTCATCAGCAAACTTACTAACCCATCCCTCCACTTCCTCATCTAGGTCATTTATAAAAATCACAGAGAGTAGGGGTCCCAGAACAGATCCCTGAGGCACACCACTAGTCACTGACCTCCATGCAGAATATGACCCATCTACAACCACTCTTTGCTTTCTGTGGGCAAGCCAGTTCTGGATCCACAAAGCAATGTCCCCTTGGTCCCATGCCTCTTTACTTTTTCAATAAGCCTTGCATGGGGTACCTTATCAAATGCCTTGCTGAAATCCATATACACTACATCTACGGCTCTACCTTCATCAATGTGTTTAGTCACATCCTCAAAAAATTCAATCAGGCTCGTAAGGCATAACCTGCCTCTCAGGATCTTCCCCATCAACTTACCAATCACTGAAGTAAGACTCAATGGTCTATAATTTCCTGGGCTATCTCTACTGCCTTTCTTGAATAAGGGAACAACATCCGCAACCCTCCAATCCACCAGAACCTCTCCCGTCCCCATTGATGATGCAAACATCATCACCAGAGGCTCAGCAATCTCCTCCCTCACTTCCCACGGTAACCTGGGGTACATCCCATTCGGTCCTGGCAACTTATCCAACTGGATGGTTTCCAAAATATCGAGCACATCCTCTTCCTTAATATCTACATGCTCAAGCTTAATCCCGTCTGCCAAGACCTTCTCATGGCCCCTTCTGGCTCTCCTAATTTCATTCTTAAACTCCTTCCTTGTTAGCCTTATAATCTTCTAGATCTCTATCATTACCTAGTTTTTTTAACCTTTCGTAAGCTCTTCTTCTCGACTAGATTTACAACAACCTTTGTACACCACGGTTCCTGTACCCTACCATCCTTTCCCTGTCTCATTGGAATGTACCTATGCAGAACTCCACGCATATATCCCCTGAACATTTGCTTGTTTACTCGCCATGACCTTTAGTCTCCAATGCAGTCTGTAACATTGAGAGTGTGTATAATCCTGATCAATATCATTTGTATATACTTGCAGTTTGTATTGAAAATACTCACATCCAGATCATTAATGTAAGCACTAACCAGCAGTAATCCCAAAGGTGATTCTTGCAGAATGTTATTCTTAATATCAGACGTACTGTTAAGTGTTGCAAAGCAGGAAGTGTGACAGACAGTTTGCACCCAGCAGGTTCCCACAGACAGTAATGTGGTAAACAAGATAAACTGTTGTTGGTTGCAAAATGAATGTAGTCTAGAAACCATAATAAAAATTAGAGTATGAGAAAGCAGTGTCATATATTTCAACAAATAATTGCGATGGTAAAAGGAGGGTTCTAGTAAATGAAAAGCAAAAAAAGATTGGCTTGCAGGGACAGCAAATGGCTAATGGAATGCTGGCCTTCATTGCAAGGGATGTGGAGTATAGGAACTGGGTGAGTTGATGCAGTGGTGGGAGTCCCACTTGCTTTCTATATTTGAGTAGCAGTGCAGAGAAAGTTTGCCACTTTGTTTTCTGGGAAAAGGGGGTTAATGCATGATGAAAAGTTGAGCTTGTACACATTGGACTATTTAAGAAAGAGAGATGATCCTATTGAAACATTCAGGGTCCTAAGGAGATTTAGCGGGTGTATGCTTTCCTCCATGGAGTTCTCTACACCTGTGCATTCATGTTCAGAATGGGGGGGGGGGGGGTTCACCCATTTCAGGTGGAGGTGGTGTTCTTGTTCATGAATTTTCCCAATTCACTATCCAAAGAGCTGTGGAGACACAGAGTTGTTGAATATGTTCAAGTCATAATGAGAAGCGAGTCAAAGCATGTGGAGAGAGTGTGAGGAAGTGGTGCTGAGTTCAAGACTGGATCAGCTCATCACACTGATTAAGAAAGCAGGTTGGACGGCTGACTTCACTTCTTTTCCTGTTCTCTGTAATGAGGCTGGAACCAATTACTTCTGCTATTTGAGAACCCTACCATTGACTCTGTTCCTGTTGTAGAGACCTTTGAGAGTTTGATGCCTTTCCAGGTGATGATCCTCCATTTTGAGTGATCATGGGATGAAAATTCCTAAAAGTTGAAGATGGTGTTCCAGTTTTTCAAGATGGTCTGAGAGTTATATAACTAGACACAAATACCCATGAACACTGTCAAATGACTAGCATTCCTCAGGGATGATGATGCAAAACTTGTATCAACAGTCATACACAGCACATGGAACGTATAGCATACATACAATTAAGATGGTAGTAAACAAGTAGTCACAGAAAAACTTCAGAGTCCTGCTCTGGGCGGTTGCAACAGGCAACGTTGTGGTATGCGAGCCAGGTCCATGTGACAATAGAGGGCAAACAGCTCCCTGCCTCGGTCTTGCCAATGAACCAGCGAATGGAAGTTGCTGTATTCTACATTACCAATCTTCAACAGGGCCCATCTGATTGTGGTTAGGGCATCAGTGTTTGGGACATTGTTCTGGGAGAAGCCACGGATGTTTGTTCACATCTAGCCAATGGATTTGTGGAATTTTACTGAGGTAAACACTGGTGTGATAACAGGAGTAATCTGAAACCCTCTCTGCCTCAAGTAGATGAAAAAAATCCCACTATTACCAGAAAAAAATGTAGTTCTCCTTAATATTCTGACCAGTATGCATTCTCAACTAATTTAGGAGTGTGTTGTCACAAAGGCGTTGCTGGGTTGCAAATCTTACTCTATGTCGTCTTCTACATTTTCCTGAATTACATCAGTAACAGGGCCTTAAAATGCTCTTCATTGCCAAAAGAGAATATTTGTAAATTGAATGGTGTCATAGGCAAAGGCAGATTTATATTTTAATTAATCCCCCAGACTACTATGGGGACAGATAGCTTTCTTTATACAAGGATGTTAATTTTGTTCCATGGTCTGTATTAGCTATGGAAGCATTGAAGACATGCAAATTGCACCAGATCATTTGAGAGACAGGGTAACTCTGATAGTGGGTAAGAATAATTAGTCAGTGCTGAAATGGACACAATCCAGTCTTTTGAAAAATAACTGAAATTGCTCCTGAGTAATATTTTAATAAATATTTTATTAATAATGACTGTATTCCATGCCAGTTAAAAGCAAGACCAGTAAAGATGGGGAGAACCAGCTTTGAATAACTGAGGGGAAAAGAAAAGCATCAAACTAAAAGCTCATGCAACACACACGTAATGTTGGTGGAACTTAGCAGGTCAGGCAGCATCTAAGAAAATGGTCGATGTTTTGGGGCAAGACCTTCTTCAGGATCTAACCAATTTTAGAATTTTTCAAGGAAGTTATGAGGAAAGTTACTGAAGGAAAGGCAGTTGTATATTGTCTACATGGTTTTCAGCAAGGCATTTGACAAGGTCCTGCATGGGAGGTTGGTTTACAAGGTTCAATCGCTCAGCATTTATGATAATTGGATTAGACATCGGATTTGCAGGAGAACCAAGAGAGTGGTAGTAGATGGTTGTCTTTCTGACTGGAAGCCTGTGACTAGTGGGGTGCTGCAAGGATTGGTGCTGGGTCCATTGTTGTCTGTCATCTTTCTCAGTGATCTGGATGATAATGTGGTTAACTGGACCAGCAAATTTGTGGATGACACCAAATTGGGGGTGTAGGGGACAGCAAAGAAGACTGTTATGTCTTGCAGTGGAATTTGGATCAGCTAGAAAAATGGGCTGGAAAATGACAGATGGAATTTAATGCAAATAAGTGTGAGGTGTTGCGCTTTGAGAGAACCAACCAGGGTGGGTCTTGCACAGTAGAGCACCGAGGAAGGTGGTAGAACAAAGGGATCTGGGAATACAGGTCCATAGTTCATTGAAAGTGGTGTCATATGTAGGTAGGGTCATAAGAAAGCTTTTGGCACATTGGCCTGTATTGACTACAGGAGATTGGATGTTATATTGAAGTTGTATAAAACTTGCTAAGGCCCAATTTGGAGTATTATGTGCAGTTTTAGTCACCTACCTTCAGGAAAGATGTAAATAAGGTTGAAAGAGTGCAGAGAAAGTTTACAAGGTTGTTGCCGGGTCTGGAAGACCTGAGTTTTAGGGAATGATTGAATATGTTAGGACTTTATTCCTTGTTACATAGAAGACTGAGGGGAGATTTAATGGAAGTATACAAAATTTTGAGGGGTATAGATAGGGTAAATGTAAGCAGGTTTTTTCCACTGAGACTAAAACTAGAGGTCAAATCACAAACAAGAAAATTTGCAGATGCTGGAAATCCAAGCAACACACAGAAAATGCTGGAGGAACTCAACAGGCCAGGCAGCATCTATGGAAAAGAGTACAGTTGATGTTTCAGGCCGAGACATGAAACATCGACTGTGTTGCTAAAACTAGAGGTCATGGGTTATGGGTGAAAGGTGAAATGTTTAAGAGGAACACGGGGGAAACTTTTTCATTTGGAGTATGGTGAGAGTTTGGAACGAGCAGCTAGTGCAAATGATGGATGCGGTTTTTGATTTCAATGTTTAAGAGAAGTTTGGATAGGTACATGGATGGTTGGGGTATGATGGGCTATGGTCCTGGTGCAGGTTGATGGGAGTAGGCAGTTTAAATGGCTCAGCATGGACTAGATGGGCAGAAAGGCCTGTTTCTATGCTGCAGTTTTATATCACTTTATGGAGATGAAGAGATACTGCTTTTCCCAGAGAGTAATGAATCTGTGGAATTCTCAACCCAAGGAAGCACCAGAAGCCATCTCATTAAGTATATTTAAGACACAGTTAGATTTTTGCATAATAGTGGCATTAAGGATTATGGGGAAAAGGCAGTTCTGTGGAGCTGAGTCCATATCTGAATCAGCGATGATCTTACTGAATGGTGGAGCAGGCTTATTAGGCCCGACGGCCTATTGCTCCAGTTTCTTCTGTTCTTACGTAAAGGAAATCTGCACTAGCCTCAGAGATTTATTTCATCCTTGTTCACATCCTGTTAGGTCTTAGTCACAGCAGGTCTAAGGGAAAAGGGAGAGAGAAATTGATCTCAAATCCAAACCTTGATTGCTCTGTAGGAAAGAGCAATCAAGGTTTAACTGAAGTCCCCGAGACTTGAATTGTTTTAGACTATTGGGGAAAAGGATAGTGCCTTGTGTCTGAGGACAGTAAGCCTTCAAGACTGAATGTCCTCATTAGGAAGCAGAGGGAGATAACTGTCAAAGGAAATGCCAAAAAAAATAGAAAAAATGTTTTTTCAATATGAACTTTCTACACAAGATGCTGAATTTGTTAAAATATGCTCCCCATATTTTAAATCATACTTTGGCTTTATAAAATTGTTGAATCATTTAAGAGCCAGTGTCGTTTCCCTATTTTCCATGGAGCTTTGATGCTCTAGTTGGACTTTTCCCTCAGCAATAGACATGTTGACAAGTCCTTTGATGGTTGATTGGGTTACAGCAATGGCTTGAGAAGTCATTTGCAGTCAGATCCAAGGAGAAGCTCATCACACCCTATATCTGCTTGTCAGTTTGGAATCAATTTAACCTGGAGATATATCTGTTTGTCAGTGGCATTGGTATAGTTCAGGCTCGCTTCCCTTAAACAGAAGTGACTTCGGGAAGCTACTCATATTTGCTGTTTCCCAAACACACTGAATCACTTCTTTTCCTGTTCTCAGGACAAAGCTGGACGAACCACGATTACAGGCCATAAGTTTACAATGGAAGAGATTGAGCTGCTCACTTTTGACATTATGGCTTCATTCATCCTCCAGTCTTCTCACTATATCATGGTAAGCATAACCAGTGACTGTAGAAAGACGGCAAGAGTCTGTTTTGCACCTTAAGAGTCCCCATTGTAGAATGGTACCAGAGAAGATGTGGGAAACAGTAGGAATTAGAATGTGTGGGCCTCCTGCAATGTGATTCAGTACCACTCCCTCTTATAATATACGAGGCTTAAACAAAGTCAATTAGCATTGAGTTGACTGAGATTAGTGGAGAAATTGAATACACATATTGAATGGCAGATATTCAATAATTCAAAGATCTCATAAATTATAATCAGACACAAAAACAAAGCTGCAAAAATTAACCAATTGTGTCCAACTGGCTGAGAAAAATATTAAATTATGTGAGGTGAAAATGTTGCTAAAATGAGAAAGGATTGTGCTGACATCAAGAGTTCAAAGGATGGTTAGGGAGAAAAATTGCCATCATTCTGTAATTTGCTCTGATTCACTGTCACTCTGCTGCTTACTTTTATCTTGAGGGAGTTCTTTTCTGCAAATTAATAAATATTGTTTTCTCTTAGTTTTTGTTTTATTTTACATATTGATTTTTTTTTGTTTTATGGTTCATTGTAGTTTTGTTATGTACATGAAAAAATAGGAGATTCAATAGTGGAGTATGCACTCCAGGCCCTACTGTGCAGCCTGGTACAATAGTGTCACATGAGCAGAGGAAATCATGTGCACCCTTCATCGGGTTATCAGTGTTTGCATATCAAGGCATTGAAACATTGGTATCAGCCAGTCCTTGCAATCTTTCAGAATTATTTAAATGCTTTTCAACTGCTGATCATTAAGTAGTGGCACAGGGCCTGGCAGTGCATGGTGTGACAGTCAGCCATCATTTGCCTTTGTGTTACCTGCTCCCGCTCGTGTAGATGTGGCACAAGGACATGCAGAGCTGCACAGAGCATGTCCAATGTAATCTAGCCATTATTGGTAAATAATTATCATGGATCCAAGGCATGCCACAATTCGGTCTCACAAAGACAAAAAGATGTAGGAGAAGAATTATAAATCCAGTCCATTTTGTCTGCACCACCATTTGATCATAGCTGATTTAATTTCACTCTCAATCTCATTTTCTTGCCTTCTCCCCATAACCTTTGATGCCCTTACTAATAAAGAACTTGTCAACCACTGCTTTAAATATCCCCAATGATTTGGCATCCGCAGCCATCTATGGCAATGGATTCCACAGGTTCCCCATCCTATGGCTCAAGAAATTCCTCCTCATCTCTGTTCAAAATGGGCATCCTAGACTCTTTCATCATTGGAAGCATCTTCTCTGTGTCCACTATCTTGGCCTTTCAATATTCAATAGGTTTCAATGAGATCCACCCCCCATTCTTTTAAACTCCAGCGAGTACAGGCAAAGAACCATTAAATGCTCCTCATTCATTAACCTTTTCGTTCCCAGGATCATGCTTATGAACCTCCTTTGGACATTCCCCAACACCAGCACATCCTTTCTTAAATATGGGGCCCCACACTTGCTTACAGTTCTCCAGATGTGATCTGACCAATCCCTTATAAAGCATTAATTACATCCTTGCTTTTATATTCTAGTTCTCTCGAAATACTGAACATTCCATTTGCCTTCTTTACCATTGACTCAACGTGCAAGTTAATTTTTAGGGAATCCTACACTAAGACTCCAAGTCCTTTCTGCACTTCCAACTTCTGATCGATTATTGATTAGTTGGTGGCATTGAAGCCCAAAATACCGTGAATTGCATATTTCATAATGATGTGACTTTATTTTTTGCAGCTCAGAGTTATCTTTATTTTGGTCCTTCTGGCTAATATCCTTGTAATCATTGCCTTCCGATACCTGACAAAGCCACAGCTTAAAGGTAAATTTGTGTGCTTTACAGTTTGGTGCTAATTCTATTCATTATGCAGGTTATGTCTAAAACCTCTGTTGATTTGAGAGACTCTGGCTGATAGACAACAATAGGTTTTGAGTGAGCTACATACTCAAATGATAGACAAATCATTAAAATTATGAATGACTGTATATTTTCAGGTGATTCATATTCTGCATCTTGGCAAATCAACATTACCGGTTTTTAAAAAATGTTTATTTTTAAGTACATTGCATAAGACTTTTGTGCAGCACTGTAGTAATTTTATGGCTATTAGCACTGGCACTGGCAGTGCTATGGCTATGGCACTGCTGCCATTAGAAAAATAAGCAAATTTCTTGATATATATGAGTGATGATAAACTAGATGAGTCTGTATTGTGGATTGAGAATAGGAAGGGGTCAGGGAGAGGGGAATCATGGTTGGGAAAAGGGGAGGGGAGGGGAGAGGGAGCAGGAAGTACCAGAGAGATATTCTGTAACGATCAATAAACCAATTCCTTGCAATCAAATGACTTTACCTTGGCTCTCAGGGCTGGGTCTGTCTGTACCCGTGTCACCCCAAACTCTGGCACTGTTCCTTTGCCACTTGTCCTACAGTGCTCCACCCTCGCCATTCCCAACATTCTTTGCTCCACGTTGACAAAAACAGTACTATGCAAAAGTCTTAGGCACCCTAGCTAATTATATGTACTGAAGACTTTTGCACAGTATTGTATCTCAATCCCTTGTGATAAAACAAGCCTAACTGCATCTTGTGAGATATCAGTGATGTTACACTGGCAAGTCACTAAGTTACTTCTCAAGTTGTCTGCATGTTATATACATATATATATCTGTGTGGGCGATGGAGAACATCAAATGTCACACAATGAGTAGCTAAATGGCAGGGTATTAAATTGTGCTGTCTGTGAAAGGCCACTCTACCCCTGCATTTCTGACAACCACGGGAAACCTTCACTCTTGTGTATTAAACATCTTTTTACTTCTGCTTGAAAAATATTTATAAATCGTCTTAAGTGGCCAACTCAAGGAAGATAATTACAATTATTCACAATTCTCTGAGGTAATTTTGCCTTGTCCCTAGATCTGAATTCTCCCACCAGAGGAAAATCCTTTTCATATCCACCCTGTCAGGACCAATCAAGTCATCTCTCACTCATCTAAACTACAGTGATGCAAGTCAGCTATTAAGCTTCTGGTTAATCTTTAATCTATTTCAAAGACTAGTACAGCCTGATGTGGCCTCAGCAATGTCCTGCAGAAATGAAGCATAATCTCGCTCCTTCCACATTCATTTTGCCTGTCAATAACACTATTAACTGAGCTGTCCAGAAAATAGAGGAGGGTACAATTCTAACATTTAAAATGTTGGGATAGGGTCATAGGTAAGAAAGGTTTAGAGAAACATGATTCAAACACAGGCAAATGGGATCAGTGTAGCTCGGTAACTTGGTTGCTCTGAATGAGTTGAATCGAAAGGTTTGTTTCCATTGCTGTACAGCTATAAAAGTCTGTGCTTTTCTTTTAAATGTTTCCTCTCAAAATGGACAATTTCATATGTTAACAAACAACACGCACAAAATGCTGGTGGAACGCAGCAGGCCAGGCAGCATCTATAGAAAGAAGTACAGTCGACATTTTGGGTCGAGACCCTTCGTAAGGACTAACGGAAAAAAGAGATAGCAAGAGATTTGAAACTGGGAGGTTGAGGGGGAGACCCGAAATGATAGGAGAAGCCAGAAGAGGGAGGGATGAAGCTAAGAGCTGGGAAGTTCATTGGTAAAAGGGATACAAGGCTAGAGAAGGGGGTGTCATAGGACAGAAGGCCTTGGAAGAAAGAAAGGGGGAAGGGAGCACTAGAGGAAGATGGAGAACAGGCAAGGGGTTATTGTGAGGGAAAGAGAGAGACAAAAAAAAAGGATGGGGTAAGAAGGGGAAGAGGGGCATTAACAGAAGTTAGAGAAATCTATGTTCATGCCATCAGGTTGGAGGCTACCCAGACTGAATATAAAGTATTGTTCCTCCAACCTGAGTATGGCTTCATCTCAACAGTAGAGGAGGCCATGGATTGACATATCGGAATGGGAAATGGGACGTGGAATTAAAATGTGTGGCCACTGGGAGATCCTGCTTCCTCTAGCAGACAGAGTGTAGGTGTTCAGCGAAACGGTCTCCCAGTCTGCCTACCTCCTACCACCCCAGCCTCTGGGTCCAACATATAATTCTCCGTAAATTCCGCCACCTCCAACGGGATCCCACCACCAAGCACATCTTTCCCTCCCTCTCTGCTTTCTGCAGGGATCACTCCCTATGTGACTTCCTTGTCCATTCGTTTCCTCCCCCCCCCCCCCCCCCCATCCCTTCCCACCAATCTCCCTTCTGGCACTTATCCTTGTATCGGAACAAGTGCTACACCTGCCCTTAAACTTCCTCCCTCACCACCAGACAGTCCTTCCAGGTGAGGTGACACTTTACCTGTGAGTCTGTTGGTGTGATATACTGTGTTTGATGCTCCCCGTGCGGCCTTCTATATATTGGTGAGACCTGACGCAGACTGGGAGACCATTTTGCTGAACACCTACACTTTGTCTGCCAGAGAAAGCAGAATCTCCCAGTGGCCACACATTTTAATTCCACGTCCCATTTCCCATTACGATATGTCAATCCATGGCCTCCTCTACTGTCGAGATGAAGCCATACTCAAGTTGGAGGAACAACACCTTATATTCAGTCTGGGTAGCTCCAACCTGATGGCATGAACATAGATTTCTCTAACTTCCGTTAACGCCCTTCCTCCCCTTCTTACCCCATCCTTATTTTTTTTCTCTCTCTTTCCCTCTCACAATAATTCCTTACCTGTTCTCCATCTTCCTCTAGTGTTCCCCTCCCCTTTTCTTTCTTTCAAGGCCTTCTGTCTTACGATACTCCCCCCTTCTTGAGCCTTGTATCCCTTTTGCCAAACAACTTTCCAGCTCTAGGCTTCATCCCTCCTCCTCCTGTCTTCTCCTATCATTTTGGGTCTCCCCCTCCCACTTTCAAATCTCTTACTATCTCATTTTTCTGTTAGTCTTGATGAAGGGTTTCGACCCGAAACGTCGACTGTACTTCTTCCTATAGATGCTGCCTGGCCTGCTGTGTTCCACCAGCATTTTGTGTGTGTTGCTTAAATTTACAGCATCTGCAGATTTCCTCGTGTTTGCAAATTTCATATGTTCTTACTTTATGTTCACTTTGCTAAATCTACACCTATACACTATTCATGTCCCTTATGTCTTCTGTAAAATTTGACTTCCTAGCTATCTTTGTGCTACCTGAAAATGCAGCAACCATATCTTGATGTCTTTATCCATTTGTGTAAAATATAGAAGTAGGAATTCTCAGCACTGATTCCTGTCACACACCATTTGTTGCATCCTGCCAACCAGTCATGACTTGCAGAGTGCGGGTACAAGTAATAGGGAAAATGTAATAAAATATCATCAGGCTACATTTAAAGTATTGTCTGCACAGCATTAGTCTCCATTGGATGGGGCACAGAGGAGGGTGGCACGGTAGCACAGTGGTTAACACAACACTTTACAGTACCAGTAATCGGGGTTCAATTCCTGCCGCTGTCTGTAAGCAATTTGTACGTTCTCCCTGTGACCACGCGGGTTTCCTTTAGGTGTTCCTGTTTCCTCCTATATTCCAAAGACGTACAGATTAGTAGGTCATTGTAAAACTGTCCTGTGATTAGGCAAGGGTGTTCCTGGGCAGTGTGGCTTTAAGGGCCTATTCAACACTATATCTCAAAAAAAACCAATCGGTTAATTAATTTACTAGACCTGGTAAGGACATGTTCTCTTCAGAAAGATTATAAAGGTAAGGCAATTTGACTGAAGTGCTGGATCCTGAGATATTTTGTCAAAATAGATACAGAAAGGACGTTACCTTTCTGCTCAAATCTTGAACTAGGTGTCAGTTTAGAAAATACAAAGTTTAAGCCTCTATGGGCTGAGATGAAATAGAAGCTTCTTCATCCAGATGGTTACAAAATTTTGGAATTGCAAGAGGACTGTGCAGACATAGTCGTTAAGTATTTTCAAAATCAATTAATAGGTATTGTGTGAATCAAAAGTCTGTGCAGGGACAAGAGACCATAATAAAAGATTGGCCATGATCTTGTTCATTGGTGTAGAAAGGCTGAATATGGCCTACCCTTTTTCTATTTCTATTTCTTTTATTCTTAAAGCTTCCATCATCGCACTCCACCTACTATTATCTCACCACAGGCACACCATTAGAGACTGAGGCATTCACCAAAGATTTTCTGATGTGGTGTGAGATTTCTACGGCTTAGAAGGATGCAAGTTGTGTACCATCAGTACAGGGTGGAAGTCCTGTAGCACCCTTCCTGACAGCATTACCACTGAACCTCCAGCAGGAGCTTTGTGTGGCAGCATCTCCTCAGAGTTTGGGTGCATGATTAAACACTGCCCTGCCAGTAACACTCTAGCTGGATGTCAGAAAGGAAAGTGTATTTTGATGCAGTCAGCTGTCCTGCTATTGACTGAATTGACTCAAAAGATGGTGGAAGCCAATTCAGTCAAAAAAACTTTAAAGCAGAATTGGACGTACACTTCCAAGTCAAGTCAATTGTTACTGTCATTTCGACCATAACTGCTGGTACAGTACACAGTAAAAATGAGACAATGTTTTTCAGGACCATAGTGCTACATGAAACAGTACAAAAACTACACTGAACTACGTAAAAACAACACAGAAAATACTACACTAGACTACAGACCTACCCAGGACTGCATAAAGTGCACAAAACAATGCAGGCATTACAATAAATAATAAACAAGACAATAGGTACAGTAGAGGGCAGGAAGTTGGCATCAGTCCAGGCTCTGGGTATTGAGGAGTCTGATGGCTTGGGGAGAAGAAACTGTTACATAGTCTGGTTGTGAGAGCCCGAATGCTTCGGTGCCTTTTCTCAGATGGCAGGAGGGAGAAGAGTTTCTAGGAGGGTCCTTCATAATGCTGTTTGTTTTGAGGATGCAGTGTGTCGTGTAAATGTCTGTAACAGTGGGAAGAGAGACCCCGATGATCTTAGCTGACCTCACTATCCGCTGCAGGGTCTTGCGATCTGAGATTGTGCAATTTCCAAACCAGGCAGTGATGCAGCTGCTCAGGATGCTCTCAATACAACCCCTGTAGAATGTGATGAGGATGGGGGTGGGAGATGGACTTCCCTCAGCCTTTGCCGAAGTAGAGACGCTGAGCAAAGTCCATCTCCCACCCCCCCCCCCCATCCTCATCACTTGAAAAGGTATTGTGCAAAGCTACTGATTAATGCAACAGTTTTGACCATTGACTCAGTGGCCTTTTCTGCTCTGCTTCCTTGAAGTTCTCTTAAAACTTAAGATTGGTTTAATTTCTTGTAAAACAGTTTCGATCACTTTTCCCCTTCAGAGAGCCCTGGTTTCTTCACTCTTGCGAACTTTTCATTCCATGTATTCTCTAAGACCAACGTACTCTATTATCCTGTCTTGCTGTTCACATGCTACATAGGAGTGGGTGAGTATTTTAATAACCTTTTCTAAACAAGTGCTGCAGTATTGTCATGTATTCTACATGATAAGCAATATTTGTCAAATTCCTTCCCTAATGGATTATGCCTAATGTTTTGCATGATTCTCAGCTCCTCCTTCCATGCATCCAGATTCCCAACTATAGTATATGTAATCCTGGGACTTATCATAAGGACTTGAATCTAATTTAAACAATCCACTCTAATTCAGTAACTGTACACATAAAAACCAAATCTAACCAATTATTCAAGTAACTCAGAGGTTTGAGGGCTGAAGAACTGGAGGTGACTGAGGTAGAGTACACAGGGGGACTTGAACACAAAGGAGAATTTTTAAATTGTATGATTAAAGATTTTTGAGACAGCATTTTCCTTTGGACCGTTCAAAAACGGTTGGTGGTTGGCATCCATCTGTCTCAAAAAACAATGTGTGATGATCATCATCACTACAAGCCTGGGTAGAAGGTATGGAGATCCTGAGATGCTCAATCGTCAAGCTTCTCTCCTCAGCCTCACCAATGTAGCCCAAAGGAAAGCTTATGAAGCAATACGTTTGGCACCAGCTTGACTGCACAAACTGCCAGAAGGATGTTCAATGACGTCCAGCCACCTTAGGGGCTCCACTCCGGATTTGCTGTCTGGGTTTACTCCCATAGCCTTCCCAAGGCTGCCCACAAGGCAGTGCGGCTACTTACCCGCAGTTGGGGATCTAGTTCACAAGAACCGGGGTGTGTCCACACACCAGTGGGCATGCGTGCTACGTGTGCAGGGACCAGACCTCCTCCCCATCCTCTGTAGTTCAGCCCGAGCTCAGTTTCTGTTTGTCGCTAGCGAGGAGGCACTACATGAAGCTTGCTGATGGAGAGGCTACGTACTGGCAGAGGGAGACTTACACATTCAGCTCTCCTTTTCACAAGACTGCTACCCAGCGGTGGAAGTTGAAAGTGAGATTGACAAGCACCACCCACTACACTACCACACTTGTCGTCGTCATCATGGTTATCCCTCGAGGTCGAGGATGATGGTTTTCGTTCCGTTTCCACAAGAGCGAAGACACCTGTGCGTGTATTTGTTTAACATGTACTTGATGTTGTACTCCAAGAAGCACACGATACTTCACAAGTCAACCAACTGATTCCGAGGGCATGGAAACCACGATGATTGGAGCTGATGGACTTGTTGCAGCCTTCATCTGCCTTCACCGCCGTTGAGTTCAAAGTAACTTCATCCGCCTGTTCCACCATTGAGATCTTGGTTGGATTGTTCTTTGTCAGGGACCTCACCCTCGACCTTACTGCCATGGGTGACCCTACCAGGAGCATAGCTCCAGGTGGCATCGCTCTCAGGATCTCAGGGCCACACAAGCTTCTCCACCACAACAAGGTGACAATCCACGGGGAGACTACCACACTAGACATAGCACACAGCCATTTTGACACCATTCAAAAATAAGAACATAAGAGATAGGAGCAGGAGTAGGCCAATCGGCCCCTCAAGCCTGCTCCGCCATTCAACAAGATCATGGCTGATTCAATCTTAACTCTAGTTATCACTGAATCCCACAAGGCAACAGTGCCAACCAACAGGGCACCATGCCACCCATTTTATTTTATTATTCATCCCGCCCAAACCCATGTGATCACCCGGGGAAAAAAAAACGATTTGCCAATTGAGGAGAAAAAGTCTGGAAAATTCCTCTCCGACCCATCCAAGCTATCGAAAACTGGCCCAGGAGATCACATGGCTGATCTAAACCTAGCCTCATGTCCACTTACCTGCTCGCTCACCGTATCCCCTAATGCCATTTTTATCCAGGTAAATGTCTATCTCCATTTTGAATTTATTGAGTGTAGTAGCTTCCACAACTCTCTGGGGCAGTAAATTCCACAGCCCCACTACCCTCTGAGTGAAGAAATTTCTCCTCATCTCAGTCCTGGAACGGCATCCCCTTATTTTAAGATTATGCCCCCTAGTCCTAGTTTCACCCATCATTGGGAACATTCTCCCCGCATCCACCCGATCAAGCCTCTTCACAATCTTATATGTTTCAATAAGATCGCCTCTCATTCTTCGGAACTCCAATGAGTAGAGTCCCAATCTACTCAACCTCTCATCATACATCAACCCACCCATCCCCGGAATTAACCTAGTGAACCTTCTCTGCACTGCCTCGAGAGCCAGTATGTCCAGAACTGCACGCAATACTCCAGGTGTGGTCTCACCAATACCCGGTACAACTGCAGTAAGACCTCCCTGTTCTTATATTCCATCCCCCTAGCAATAAAAGCCAGCATTCCATTGCCCTTCTTGACCACCTGCTGCACTTGCATACTAACTTTTTGTGTTTCCTGCACCAGGACCCCCAGATCCCTTTGCACAGAAGCACTTTCCAGTTTCTCTCCATTTAGATAATAACTTGCTCTATTATTTTTCCTGCCAAAGTGCAAGACTTCACACTTGTCAGTATTATATTTCATCTGCCAAATGCCTGCCCAATCACTCAGCCTATCTATGTCCCCCTGCAGGGTTTCATAGTGGTTATAATATTCAAATATATAATTAAAATTGCAATTAGTTCATCCATTTCAGATCTTAAGGTCAGATACAGATTGCAAAACAAAATATAAGTTTATAAAAGTTCATAAATTTGATTGAATTTTTATTTTCATCACATTTTGTATTTATTTATTTCGTGATACAGTGTGGAGTCGGCCCTTCTGGCCCTTTGAGCTACATTGCCCCAGCAACCCCGAAAAACCTGATTAACTCTAACCTCATCACAGAACAATTTACATTGACCAATTAACCCACTCGGTACGCCTTTTAACTGTGGGAGGAAACTGAAGGACACGGATCAAACCTACACATTCCACAGGGAGAACGTACAAAGACTTCTTACAGACTGGCACTGGAATTGAACTCTGAACTCTGGGATGCCCTGAGCTGTAATAGCATTGCTATTGTGGCACCTGTGTATGATATAAAGCATTAAAAAACTGTGATCAATTATAATGTCTAAATATTCAGTTGTAGCAATATTGCAATCCAATTTATTCTTGATTTAAAGAATGAAATTAAACACAGAGAGAAGAGAGACTGCAGATGCTGGAAACCTGGATCAACATACACATAACACTGGAGGAATTCAGCAGGTCAAGTTACATCTATAGAGGAAAATGAACAATTGATATTTTGGGCGGAGATGCTTTATCATGATCCCTCATTGTCAACTTTCATTTCCCTCCATAGGTGCCACCTGACCTGCTGAGTTCTAGCATTTTGTGTGTTTTTATCAAAATTAACCTATAGTTGTACATATGTCTTCTTTGGTGTCCATCATTTGCTTCTTGTATCTTTTCTGTCCTGATGGTTTCAATCCCAGGATTTTAAGGGAATCAGATGGGGAATTTTTCAAATGCATGGATCCTAGTACCTCAGAATGAATCAACAAAAGACAAAAGATAGCAAGCCCTACTAAATTGTAGAGATATAGTAATTTAAAATCAACACAACATATAATTAGTACTATCGCAAACTATAATTTTTATTATTGTTAAAAAGAGGGAATCAGCACAATTTGGGCCCATTAAGCATTTTTAAAACATTTACAGAAACAGTAGACATTGGATCAAAAATTACACTAAAGGAAGATGATGTTGATCATCCCAAAAACCTAATATTGATCCAGGACCAGGGACTTAGCAGAAGTAACTTACTCAAAATAGCAAAGAGAAAATAATGACACCAAGAAGCAACAAAATCCCATGTTTGAAGTGAAATAGGTGTATGGGAACATTGCAGGTACCATGACTATAATTATTTTTGTTTCCATAGATGGTAAATTGCTCTGGTCCAAAAGAGACATTTTAAGATGTTGAGGGAAGCTGGACTGGGAAAATGCTGAGAGGATGTTTCTTTAGTGGGAGATAAACAAGGAAAGCAACATGAAATTAGTGGTCTGTAATTAAGTATGGAGTGACCTTAAACTGTAAAAATATTTGCTAGTCAGGATAGATTTGTAAAGGGATATTTGATTAACTAGAAATGTGATTGAAGTGGTTGACAGAATGATTATGGTTGTTATATACTGTATACCCCAAGGATACAGGGGCAGGGGTCCAAACTATTCACTGCATTTATGAGGAACTTAAGTACATAACAATATATCTCCAAGTTTTCCAAAGAAGAAAAAGGGTGTAACTGCAAATAATATAAATTAGAGCTGAAAGTAAAAAAGATAATTAAACAGAAAATAAGGAAAAGTGTTATGACAAACTGTCTTCAATGTCAGCAAGTGTGAGATCATGTATTTTAAACTGAAATTATATTTTCATAAATTCTGAAGGTATATGGTGTGAAAGCAAATTTCACTGGCAAATGCAAAAAATCAAAAAAGATTAATTAGATCTAGGCTAAGTTTTGATGGGAAATGATTGGTGAAGAGAGAAGAGATTTTGTTTGGGGAATCTAGGATGCAGACAAAAAATTTACAGACTTTTAGTACTTAACACTTCCACATGTGGCATTGTGGAAGTATGTAACCCACTTTTAATAACAGCCAGTTAATGCCAGGCCAGCTGTTAAAGCTAATAAACTTATTTTAACCGAAGATGGAAGCCATATTCATGGCAGTTAGATCACAGATCAAGCATGATCTGGGTCTTGGGGTTAATTAGCTTAATAATAGCCTATGATATTTCTTGCAGAAGTTCTCTTTGCAGAGATGATGCAATGGTTTGAAAGGGAATAAATACTTCCCAGTATTTCCACTGTCTTGTAATGCAGTTGATGTAAAACCTCCAGCACTCACTTTTACCATTCTGCAGGGCCTTGGTTCATCGGTGAGATAGTTGATGGCTACTTTGGAGCTTGCTTTGTCTTTGGTATCGTAGTTGACGGTCACTTCTTGGAGGGAGGTCTGACTTTTTTCATTGGAATCCTTCAGGTAAATGGACAACTTCTTGAAAATTGTAAACAAGGCCACTCACTACATTTAAATGCTAAAATAACATTTATAATGGTGTATAATAACATTCTGGTGTATGGAGCATGATTTTGGTAGAGTAAGAGAGGAAATATTTTCCTCTAGCTGGATGATGGGTAATTGAAAAAGTAATTGGCAAAAGAAACAAAACTGATTAAAAATAGAGCTGTTTAGGTACTTCCACTCCCTGTCTGGTCTAGACAATAGACAATAGGTGCAGAAGTAGACCATTCGGCCCCTCCAGTCTGCACCGCCATTCTGAGATCATGGCTGATCATTCACTATCAATACCCAGTCCCTGCCTTGTCCCCATATCCCTTGATTCCCCTATCCATCAGATATCTATCCAGCTCCTTCTTGAAAGCATCCAGAGAATTGGCCTCCACCGTCTTCCGAGGCAGTGCATTCCACACCTCCACAACTCTCTGGGAGAAGAAGCTCTTCCTCAACTCTGTTTTAAATAACTGACCTCTTATTCTCAATGTCTGTTACATTGTAGGCTGCAGCTTTCAGCTGCTCATCCAGGTATTTGTTTTAAATGAGGTGATGGTGAGTTCAGATAGGAAGTCTTTTTCAATTCCTCTCTAATGCATCTACTAATTCACCATTGTAGTTACTTGCACCTTTTCCAAGGGAAATGCATCCTTGTTCACCCTCTCAGAAGTTACACACCTCATAAATTTCTCTTCAGTTTGCTTAATTCCAAAATATAATTCTGGCCTAATATGTTCTCAGTACAGTAATTCTCCAGGCCATTACCATTCTTGTAAATTTTCCTTGCATCTTCTCCTGGGGTGCCATGAGGAAATTTTTAGAATCAATTTTTAAAGCACTAAGCTAAAGAATATGATTTCAAATTTGACTTTTACAATCAGAGAAAATTAATTTAAGCTGAAATACCTGAAAATGGCTGAAAGTAACATATAAAAAGTGGGTATTAGTCTTATCTGCACATGCCCATCATCTGAAGGAGAAAAATGCCATGAAACTGTTTGATTATTATAAGAATCATTACTGATCATTAATGCTCTTTAAGGATGGAAATCTGCTCCTAACTTGGTCTGGCCTGTGCATCGTGTCACAGTGTTTACTAACAGGACAAACTAGTTTACCACCACTTTCTGACATCTGCTCCCATTGGTATCGTATCCTGCCAGAGGCATCCCACTAGATATCATTGGGAGCAGATAGCCTCCAAGCTGAAATAAAATGCTGGCACAGAGCATTAACCATAAGATATAGGAGCAGGATTAAGAATTAGGCCATTTGGCCCATCAAGTCTACTCCACAATTCAATCATGGCTGATCCTTCCCCCCCTTCACCCCCTCAGCTCCACTCCCCAACCTTTGATGCTGTGTCCAATGAAGAACCTATCAAGCTTTGCCTTAAATACACCCAACAACTTGGCCTCCTCAGCTGCACCTCTGGCTAAAGAAATGTCTGCACATCTGGCTTTTACATGAATGCCACTCTATCCTAAAGCTAAGCCCTCTTGTCAAGGACCATGGGAAACCTCCTTTCCACTGTCCAGGCCTTTCAACATTCAAAAGATTTCAATGAGATCCCTCCTCATCCTCATGAGGAGCCCAAAACTGTTCACCATACTCAAGGTGAGGCCTCTCCTGTTCCTTATAAAGCCTCAGCATCACATCTCTGCTCTTGTATTCTGGACCTCTTGAAATGAATGCTAATGTTGAATTTACCTTCCTCACCACTGACTCTGCCTGTGCGATATTAATACGCAGCAGCCTCTCCGGACTCTGGATTGGGGATTGCCAAACATTATGTGGATTTTCTAGTGTAGTCTGTTTTGTCATGTGCTTTTGTGATATCATTCTGGAGGAACATTGTCTCATTTTTTAACCACATTGCATTTGTGGTTTCTAAATGACAATAAACTGAATCTGAATCTGAAGTTAAACTTTAGGGTGCAGAAGGACTCCCAAGTAACTCTGCATCCCAGCTCTTTGGATTTTCTCCACATTTAGAAAATAGTCTGCACATTTATTTCTACCAGCAACGTGCATGACCATGCATTTTCCAACATCGTATTTCATTTGCCACTCTCTTGCCCATTCTGCTAATCTCAGTCCTTCTGCAGCCAACCTGTTTCCTGACCACTGCCTGCCCCTCCACCAGTCTCTGTAAACTTGGCAACAAAGCCATCTATTTCCATCATCTAAATTATTGATATACAGCATAAAAAGAAGTGGTCCTAACACTAATCCCTGTGGAATACCAATAGTCACTTGCAGTCAACCAGAAAAGGATCCTTTTATTTCCTCTTGCTGCCTCCTACCAATCAGCCAATACACTAACCAAGCCAGTAACTTTCCTGTAATACCATGGGTTCTTAACTTAGTAAGCAGCCTCATGTGTGGCAGCTTGTCAAAGGCCTTCTGAAAGTCCAAATATACAACATACACTACATCCCCTTTATCTATCCTACATGTAATCTCCTCAAAGAACTCCCAACAGGTTCATCAGGCAAGATTTTCCCCTTGGGAAACAATGCTGACCATGTCCTATCTTGTCCTGTGTCACCAAGTACTCCATAACCTCATCCTTAACAATTGACTCCAACATCTTCCCAACCACTTAGATCAGGCTAACTGGTCTATAATTTCCTTTCTGCTGTCTTCCTCCTTTCTTAAAGAGTGGAGTGACATTTGCAATTTTCCGGCCCTCTGACACCATACCAGAGTCCAATGATTTTTAAAAGATCATCACTAATGCCTCCACAATCTTTACCGCTACCTTTTTCAGAACCCTAGGGTGCAGTTCTTTGGATCCAGGTGACTTGTGTTTCCTCAAGTCTTTCAGACTTTTGAGCACTTTCTCCCTTGTAATAGTAACTGCACCCTCTTCTCGTCCCTCACACACTTCAACGGCTGGCACATTGCTAGTGTCTTCCACAGTGAAGACTGATGTAAAAACTCCCATCTCTTTGTCCCTGTTTTTGTTTCTCTGGCCTCATTTTCTAGGGGTCCTACATCCATTCTTACCTCTCTTTATTTTTTACATACTTGAAAAAGCTTTTACTATCCACTTTGTTGTTTGTTAGCTTGCTTTCTTTTCCCTCCTAATGATTCTTTTACTTGCTCTCTCTAGGTTTTAAAAGCTTCCCATATAACCATATAACAATTACAGCATGAAAACAGGCCATCTCGGCCCTTCTAGTCCGTGCCAGCGCTTACACTCACCTAGTCCCACTGGCCCGCACTCAGCCCATAACCCTCCATTCCTTTCCTATCCATATACCTATCCAATTTTACTTTAAATGACAATACCGAACCTGCCTCTACCACTTCTACTGGAAGCTCCTTCCACACAGCTACCACTCTCTGAGTAAAAAAATTCCCCCTTGTGTTACCCTTAAACTTTTGCTCCCTAACTCTCAAATCATGTCCTCTTGTTTGAATCTCCCCTACCCTCAATGGAAAAAGCTTATCCATGTCAACTCAATCTATCCCCCTCATTATTTTAAATATCTCTATCAAGTTCCCCCTCAACTTTCTACGCTCCAAAGAATAAAGACCTAACTTGTTCAACCTTTCCCTGTAACTTAGGTGCTGAAACCCAGGTAACATTCTAGTAAATCTTCTCTGTACTCTTTCTATTTTGTTGATATCTTTCCTATAATTCAGTGACCAGAACTGTACACAATATATAAGATGTTCCCAATCCTCTGTCTTCCCACTAATTTTTGCTTTTACTCCCTCGTTAGCCACAGTTGTCCTATTTTACTATTTGATTATTTCTTTGTTTTGGGAATACATCAATTCTCCACCACCTTCATTTTTCCCAGAAACTCACACTTTTGCTGCTCTGCTGTCATCCCTGCCAGCATCTCCTTCCAATTTACTTTGGCCAACTCCATTCTTATACCACTGTAATTTCCTTTATTCCTTTGAAATACCGCTACATCAGACTTTTCTTTCTCCCTATCAAATTTTAAGTTGAATTCGATCATATTGTGATCACTGTCTCCTAAGGGTTCTTTTACATTAAGCTCCCTAATCACCTCTGGTTCATTACATAACGCCCAATGCATTATAGCTGATCCCCTCGTAGACTCAACGACAAACTGCTCTAAAAAGCCATCTCATTAGCATTCAACAAGCTCACTCTCTTGAGATCCATTTCCAACCTGATTTTCCCAATCGACCTACATGTTGAAATCTCCTATGACTATCATAACATTGCCCTTTTGACATGCCTTTTCTATTTGGTGCTGTTAACTGTACAACTAAAATGAGATTGAAATGACGAAAATAAAATGAGACTGTGGGAGTCAGGAGGCATTCAAAGAGGACTAGTAGCATTCTGGGATCAATTTCACATTATTCCCACTGATAGAGCACAACACAGACAGGCCTTTTGGCCCGTCTAATCCATCTATTAGTCTGCCTATTCCCATTAGCCTGCAACTGGACGATAAACTTCTGAATCTCTCACTGAAATGTCAACAGGCCTTTCCCTTTATAATGCAGTGTTAATTTGTTTTTCTTTTCACCAGCTGACATTTTTTAACATTCCGCTGCTCTGCTACCTGTGCTGGTGCCTGCTTCTACGCTGTCGAGGGGCCTTCTTTCGGTCCCACATCAAGTACGCTGGGTGGATCCGTTCTGTCTCCATGCACATCATCATGATGGGACTTCTTGGGTGGCAAGTCTATGCCTGCTACTTCCTGCAGAAAACCTATGGAACTGCTGCCTTTTTCCTCTCTCCAGTGAGGACGTGGTCAGTGATTTTGGCTCTGGTACTTGTATACAAGGCCTGGAATCTCAATAACTCTGCTATCAGAACGTTTAAAGCTGAAATGAAGAATTGCCCCTACTCTTGATGGCTTTAGGGAGGACAGCTAGGGTTTAATACTCACCCATCAAACTTCGTAACATCCCATCGTATCTTTTCGAATGCAACATAAAAACAGAATTCACATGGGTGACTGAAAAGTATTGCAAAGTTTACTGCTCCTTTAGTCGTTTCTGTCAAAATTCCAACACAGTTTAATTCAGGAATCATTCTGCAAACTGGTTAAAATGGAAATGATACTCGTAAGACTGCTGGAAATCAGCTAATGTTTTTTTGTTACAGTGCCCTTACTAGGTGGAAGACGAAGTGTTTGCTTCCTTTCTACAGGCATTCCTTCACACTAGAGCTGGGTGTGAATTCAATAAGGTAGCTGCTTCCACATCTCAACATCAGTTTTCAAGAATAACCAGTGACATAAAGTGCATGTGGTCATATGAAGAGTATTGAACAAAATTTTAAACATTTTAAAAAATAATTGTTGTGCATTACTCTGTAATTCATCTGAATAATTTAAGAAATGCAGCTTCACTGTAGAAGAGAAGAATATTTTGGATGCTGGAAATCTGAAATAACATGAAATAGAATTGCACAGTAAGCATGATAGCATCAACTTGAAATATTTACCCTATTTTTCTCTGACTGAGCAAGTGCTGTACTGCCAGATGTGCCCTTTTTAGGTGAGGTACTAACCCAAGACTGTGTCAGCCCTCTCTAGTAGACAAGAAGTGCATCAAGGAGTAAGGGAATTTGGCAAAGTGTCCTGGTCAATATTTATTAAAAGTAACTAATTGGTAGTTATGTAATTAGTGACCAGGAGATCCTGCGTTTCATAAATCAGCTGTCTTATTTTCTACACTATATCAGTAAGTGTTCTTGAAAACTACTTCAATGGCTGAGATCCAGAGTAATGCTGTAGAAGTCTCCACAAATGCTATTTTACCTACTGTGTTTGCAGACTACTGTATTTTTGATTGTAAATTGTTTGAATTGTTATCGAGGCAGTTCCTAAACTGTGATTGCCAGATAAACTTCAAATTTTCACAGTGTTAAATCTCTGCCGCCACTTTTTTTGCCTCAGACCATTACTGGTGATTATCGCACATGTCCTGTTCTTGCTGTTCCAGCACCAAGTGGAGACAAGGATGCTGGTGGTACACCCAGGTCAGGGCAACTGTCAGTAAAATTTGGATTTCTGGCTGGGGTTTTATGGAATTCAAACTCTAGATTCTGGAAATAAAATAAAGCTATAAAATACTGGAAATTCTCAGTAGGCAGGGCTGCATCTTTGGGAAGAGGGAGTTAACATATCAGGTAAAACCCCTTTCCAGATCTGGGAAGGAGAGAAAAGAAATGTTTTAAACTGAGGGGGTGGGGGGGGAAGTAATGTTTATGATATGGTAAAACCTGGGTGACCATGTGGATAAACTAAACAAGATTCTCTGGTCAGAGTAAATGGGAGTAGAGTGCAAATGGAGAAAGTGGAATGTAATGGAACACAACGAATGCAGATCAAACATCTGCCTGGTCTACCGTCACTTCCAGAGGGGGATAAAGCAAGCTGAGCCAATGTCCCAGATGAATGACTAATGCAGACTGATCAGTCAGGTTACTTGAAGTTGGAGAATTCAATATTGAGTCTAGAGGGCTTCCCTAACAGAAGATTGGGGAGTGGGGAATGAAAAGTAGTCAAGATAGCTGTGGGAGTCGGTAAGCTTGTGAATCAAGTTAGTAGCTAGCCTATTATCTGAGACAGAAGTAAATGCAGAAAGGACAGGAAGAATCAGATATTGACCGGGTGGAATTTGGCAGTAGAAGTAATGATATGGAGTTAGACCTTCTCCCTGTATCCCTTCATGCCCTGACCAGTCAAGGATCTATCAAACTCTGCCTTAAGTATACATACAGACTTGGCCTCCACAGCTGCCTGTGGCAAAGAGTTGCACAGATCCGCCCTTCTGTGGCTAAAGAAATTCTTCCTCATCTCTTCTATTCCGAGACTGTGTTCTCTAGTCTTGGACACACCCACCATAGGAAACATTCTCTCCACACCCACTCTGTAGGCCTTTCACCATTTGATAGGTTTCAATAAGGTCACCCCTCATTCTTTTGTATTCCAGTGAACTCTAGTAGAGTTCTGCATTTGTAAAGAAAGCAGAACTGATAGAGTGGAAGCTGGTTAGGGTTGAAACTGTTCCGTGTACATACTGATCACAACCCAGGGATGTGCAAAGCACACATTGTGTGCCTATCTGAATATGTGAACAGTGTGTCGAAAAATATTAAATAGTTTGAACATAACCCGTGATCCTATGTGGCTCTGAATTGTGAAAAGTGGAATTTCAAACTCTGGTTTCTGTCTTTGTCAGACATCCATCTGTGGGAGTAGAGGACACACAATTTGATTGCATTTTTTGATGTTCTCCCTAGCTAACTGCAGTGATAGGGGACTCTATAGTTAGCGGGTCAGACAGGCGATTCTGTGGACACAGTAAAGAAACATGGATGGCAGTTTGCCTCCCAGGTGCCAGGGCCTGGGATGTTTCTGATCGCGTCCATGATATCCTGAAGTAGGAAGTCGAACTGCCAGAGGTTGTGGTACATATTGGTATCAACGAAAAGAGAGGAGGTCCTGAAAACTACAGGGAGTTAGGAAGGAAGCTGAGAAGTAGGACCACAAGGGTAATAATCTCGGGATTACTGACTGTGCCACATGACAGTGAGTATAGGAATAGAATGAGGTGGAGCATGAATGTGTAGCTGAAGGATTAGAGCAGGGGGCAGGGATTCAGATTTCTGGATCATTGGGACCACTTTTGGGGCAGTTGTGACCTGTACAAAAAAGGACAGGTTGCACTTGAATCCCAGAGGGACCAATATCCTGGCAATTACAAACAAGCTGGAAGAACTCAGCAGGTCAGGCAGCATCCATGGAAACGAGCAGTCAATGTTTTGGGCCAAGATCCTTCGTCAGGACCCGAAACTTCGGGTCTTGGCCCGAAACGTTGACTGCACATTTCCACGGATGCTGCCTGACCTGCTGAGTTTCTCCAGCTTGTTTGTATGTGTTGATTTGACCATACAATCTGCAGTGTACTTTGTGTTTAATATCCTGGCAGGGAGTTTTGCAAAGGCTATGGAGGAATATTTAGACTAGTACTGCTGGAGGGTGGGAACCAAACTGAAGTGATGGAGGAAGGGGAGGTTGGCTCACAAATAGAGAAAGCTTGCAGACAGTGCAAAAGGGAGGATAGGCAGGTGATAGAGAAGGGACGCGCTCAGACCGATGGTTTGAGATGTGTCTATTTTAATGCGAGGAGTATTGTGAACAAAGTGGATGAGCTTAGAGCGTGGATCAACACTTATAGCTATGATGTTGTGGCCATTAGAGACTTGGATGGCTCAGGGGCAGGAATGGCTACTTCAAGTGCCAGGCTTTATATGTTTCAGAAAGGACAGAGAGGGAGAGAAAAGAGGTGGGGCATGGCTCTGCTGATCAGAGGTAGTGTCACAGCTGCAGAAAAGGTGGATGTCATGAAGGGATTGCCCATTGTGTCTCTGGGTGGAAATTAGGAATAGGAAGGGGTCAATAACTCTACTGGGTGTTGTTTTATATAGGCTGCCCAACAGTAGCAGGGATATTGAGGAGCAGATAGTGAACCAGATCCTGGAAAGGTGTAATAATAACAGAGTTGTGGTGGCAGATTTTAATTTCCCAAATATCGATTGGCATCTCCCTAGAGCAAGGGGTTTAGATGGGGTGGAGTTTGTCAGGTGTGTTCAGGAAGGTTTCTTGACTCAATATGTAGATAAGCCTACTAGAGAGACTGTACTTGATTTGGTACTGGGAAATGAACCTTGTCAGGTGTCAGATCTTTCAGTGAGAGAGCATTTTGGAGATAGTGATCATAATTCTATCTCCTTTACAATAGCATTGGAGAGAACTAGGAGCAGACAAGTTAGAAAAGCATTTAATTGGAGTAAGGGGAATTATGAGGCTTTCAGGCAGGAACTTGTAAGCTTAAATTGGGAACAGATGTTCTTGGAAAGGTACGGAAGAATTGCAGCAAATATTCAGAGGATATTTGTGTGGAGTTCTGCATAGGTACATTCCAATGAGACAGGGAGGTTATGGTAGGGTACAGTGGTGTACAAAGGCTGTAGTAAATCTAGTCAAGAAGAGAAAAAAAGCTTATGAAAGGTTCAGAGAGCTAGGTAATGTTAGAGATCTAGAAGATTATAAGGCTATCAGGAACGAGCTTAAGAAGGAAATTAGAAGAGCTAGAAGGGGCCATGAGAAGGCCTTGGTGAGCAGAATTAGGGAAAACTCCAAGACATTCTACAAGCATGTGAAGAGCAAGAGGATAAGACATGAAAGAATAGGACCTATCAAGTGTGACAGTGGGAAAGTGTGCATGGAACCAGAGGAAATAGCAGAGATACTTAAATGAATACTTTACTTGGGTATTCACTATGGAAAAGTATCTTGGTGATTGTAGTGATGACTTGCAGAGGACTGAAAACCTTGAGCATGTAGTTACTAAGAAAGAGGATGTGCTGCAGCTTTTGGAAAGCATCAAGTTGGATAAGTTACCAGGACCGGATGAGAGGTACCCCAGGCTACTGTGGGAGGCAAGGGAGGAGATTGCTGAGCCTCTGACGATGATCTTTGCATCATCAATGGGGATTGGAGAGGTTCCAGAGGATTGGATGGTGGCAGATGATGTTCCCTTATTCAAGAGAGGCAGTAGAGATAGCCCTGGAAATTATAGAGCAGTGAGTCTTACCTCAGTGGTTGGCAAGTTGATGGAGAAGATCCTAAGAGGCAGGAGTTATGAACATTTGGAGAGGTATAATATGATTAGGAATACAGTCAGCCCTCCTTATCTGCGAGAGATTTGTTCCGGGACCCTTCGCAGATACCAAAACTTGCGGATGCTCAAGTCCCTTATTCAACCTGTTTCAGTGCAGTGGACCTTGGGACCCGGCGGCAGAGCTCTGAATTGGCAGTGTTTCTGTTCACGAAAATAATCACAATCATGATTGAAAATAAAGTGGAAATAATAAAGCGATCAGAAAGAGGTGAAACGCCATCGGTCATTGGAAAAGCGTTAGGCTACAGTCGATCAACGATCAGAACAGTTTTAAAGGATAAAGTGAGAAAGGCTCTGCCCTGACAAAAGCTACAGTTATCACTAAGCAACACAGTGGTTTAATGATTGGGTTTTGGGTTTTTGATCTTCCACGTCAACCCAGCATGGTGGAGAGCGCACTCAGGAGCGGTCTATCACTGGATCGAACTCGGGAACTATACGCATAGAAAGGTAAAATATATGCTATATACTAAGACAAACGTTTGACTAACTGATGCTAAATAATACCGGATGTACCTGTTCTGACTTACTTAGTAAGAGAACTTAAGATTTTTTTCAATCTTGATCCACGATAACCTACGCACATCCTCCCGTATACTTTAAATCATCTTTAGATTACTTATAATACCTAATACAATGTAAATGCTATGTAAAACAGTTGTTCTCCTGCATTGTTTAGGGAATAATGACAAGAGAAAAAGTCTCTACATGCTCAAACAAGAAGTGCTGGAAGAGCAGTTCTGGATTTTTGCGACTCGCGGTTGGTTGAATTCGCGCATGTGGAATTTGTAGATAAGGAGGGCCAACTGTAGTCAGCATGGCTTTGTCAAAGGCAAGTTGTGCTTTACTGATTGAATTTTTTGAGGATGTGACTAAACATATTGATGAAAGAAGAGCAGTAGATGTAGTGTATATGGATTTTAGGGTCTTTTAAGAGACTCCTGGATGGCTACATGGAGCTTAGAAAAGTAGATAAAATGTATATGGCATTTGATAAGATACCCCATGCAAGGCTTGTTGAGTAAGTAAGGAGGCATGGGATCCAAGGGGACATTACTTTGTGGATCCAGAACTGGCTTGCCCACAGAAGGCAAAGATTGGTTGTAGACGGGTCATATTCTGCATGGAGGTCGGTGACCAGTGGTGTGCCTCAGGGATCTGTTCTGGGACTCTTATTCTTTGTGATTTTTATAAATGACCTGGATGAGGAAGTAGAGGGATGGGTTAGTGAGTTTGCTGATGACACAAAGGTTGGGTGGTTGTGGATAGTGTGGAGGGCTGTCAGAGGATACAGCAGGACATTGATAGGATGCAAAACCGGGCTGAGAAGTGGCAGATGGAGTTCCACCCAGTGTGAGGTGGTTCAGTTTGGTAGGTCGAATATGATGGCAGAATATAGCATTAACGGTATGGCAGTTTGGGGGATCAGAGAGATCTTGGTCTCTGAGTCCATAGGACACTCAGCGCTACGCAGGTTGACTGTGTGGTTAAGAAAGCATATGGTGCATTGACCTCATCAACCGTGGGATTGAGTTTAAGAGCCGGGAGGTAATGTTGCAGCTATATAGGACCCTGGTCAGACCCCACTTGGAGTAATGTGCTCAATTCTGGTTGCCTTACTACGGGAAGGATGTGGAAACCTTAGAAAGGGTGCAGAGGAGATTTACAAGGATGTTGCCTGGATTGGGGAGCATGCGTTATGAGAATAGGTTGAGAGAACTTGGCCTTTCTTCCTTGGAGCGACGGAGGATGAGAGGTGACCTGGTAGATCTGTAAAAGATGAGGAGAGGCATTGATCATGTGGATAGTCAGAGGCTTTTTTCCAGGGCTGAAATGGCAAGCATGAGAGAGCACAGTTGTAAGGTGCTTGGAAGTAGGTACAGAGGAGATGTCAGGGTTAAGTTTTTTATGCAGCGAGTGGTGAGTGCATGGAATGGGCTGCCAGTGGTGGTGGAGGCAGAAGTAATAGGGTCTTTTAAGAGACTCCTGGATGGCTACATGGAGCTTAGAAAAGTAGATAAGCCTAGGTAGTTCTAAGATAAGGGCATGTTCGGCACAACTTTGCTGTATTGTGCTGTAGGTTTTCTATGTTTCTAAACAAGATATTTTGCAGGTTGGAAATGTGTGCGCACTCACACACGCACGCATGCGCTCACACACGCACACACACACACACACACACTTTGAATTGAAATGACTTTATTACTTACATCTTTCATATTCATGAAAAATCTTTGTTACGTCTCTGTTCAAATGTGCAATTGTAGTGAATTATAATAAATATGTACGGCAGGATAGTCAATATAACATAGATATATGGTTGTGGCAGCACGTTAATCAGTCAGATGGCCTGGTGGAAGAAGTTGTCTTGGAGCCTGTTGGTCCTGACTTTTACGTTGCAGTACTGTTTCCCGGATGGTAGCAGCTAGAACAGTTTGTGGTTGGGGTGACTTAGGTCCTCAATGATCCTTTGGGCCCCTTTTACACACCTGACTTTGTAAATGTCCTTAATAGTGGGAAGTTCACATCTACAGATGTGCTAGGGTGTCTGCATCAGTGTCTGCAGAGTCCAGTGATTAGGGGAGGTACCCAAACCAAGCAGTGATACATCCAGTCAGGATGCTCTCAATTGTGCCTCTATAGAAAGTTCTTAGAATATGGGTGGCCATTACCAAACTTATTCAACTATCTGAGGTGAAAGAGGCGGTTCTCACCACCCAACTGGTATGTACAGACCACGTGAGATCCTTCGTGACGTTTAGGAACTAAAGCTGTTCACCCACTCAACCCCAGATCCATTGATGTCTATAGAGTTGGCCTGTCTCTCTGCCTCCTGTAGTCCACAACCAGCTCCTTTGTGATGTTGAGGGAGAGGTTGTTTTCTTGACACCACTGTGTCAGGGTGATGACTTCCTCTCTGTAGGCTGACTCGTTATTATTTGAGATTAGGGCAAGCAGTGTATTGTCGTCAGCAAATTTAATTTGCAGATTGGAGCTATGGGTGGCAACACAGTCAAGGGTATACAAAGAGTAAAGGAGGGGGATTAGTACACAGCCCTTAGGGGCACCTATGTTGAGGGTCAGCAGGGCAGAGGTGAGGGAACCCACTCTTGCCAGCTACACAAGGCAAGGTGAAGGCTGAGGTCTCTGAGCTTCCAGTTGAGCTTGGATGGAATTATGGTGTTGAATGCTGAACTGTAGTCCCAAGAACAGCATTCTCACATAAGCATCCCTCTTCTCCGGATGTGTAAGGATGGTGTGTAGAGCTGTGGCTATTGCATCATCTGTCAATCATTTGTGTCGGTAGGCAAATTGTAGGGAGTCCAGTGTGGGTGGCAGTATGCTGCAGATGTAGTCCTTGATCAACCACTCAAACCATTTGCTTGTTACTGAGGCGAGTGCAATAGGACACCAGTTGTTCAGTTTTTGATACAGGGACAATGGCGAGTGCAATAGGACACCAGTTGTTCAGTTTTTGATACAGGGACAATGGTGGATGTTTTGAAGCAGGAGGAACTCAACGAATCAGAGAGCATGTATGGAGGGGAATAAACTGTCACCATTTTGAGTCGAGGGTCTGAGTTTCAGCAGCATTTTGAATGTGTTGTTTTACAAAAGGAGCCTGTGCATGAAGAAGCAGAAAGCAATGGTAAAAGGTGTAGGAATAGCATTTAGAAGTGGCATCCCACTGTAAGCCATGAGGCGTTTTCACAGCCACAGGTGTGCATCCATAACTGCTGCTTGGCTTGACACATCAACAGCAAAAAGTGTCACTGCTGATGGGTGATTGATGGTTGGTGTGGAAGTGGTGGCATGAAGACCTATTTCCATGCTGCATGAGTCTCACTATAATTCTGAAATTTATGCACAGTTAACCAAACTTCCTGGAACTTGCAAAACGGAAGCTTTAATTTCTTTGCAAAATCTAGACCATTAAACCATTTTATCTGTCCTTCCAAATGTGTTTACAGCACTTTCTGTTCCCTTAGAGCTCAAAACACATGACTTTTAACATATTTAACAAGAATTTGTTAAATATAAAGTGTCAGGGTCAAACTCCATTTGTTACAATGCAGCAGTCAAAAGGCACAGGACCCAGTGTATGATCTTAAAATACAACAGAAAATACATAGGAGTTATGCAGCAGTGTCCAAAATCCATTCTTTTTTTTCTATGTTTAATTTCAAAGTGGCACTGAATAGTGTAAAGGGGTTACTTGACGAGCAAGGTTAGCTATTGTCGCAACACAGAGTATTGGGTTCAAGTATTACCACGTACTAGGGAACTGTTTGGAAAACATTGGTAACTCAGACAGCATACAAATATGCATCAGCCCACCATGTCATTGCCGACTATCATGCCTAGCGATAACTAATTCCGTTTGTCTGCACTAATTCCAGATCCCTCTGTGCCTTGATCATTTATATACCCATCAAGATAACTTTTAAATGTTGTTATTGTTGCTGCCTCCAGCATCTGCTGTGGTAGTTCATGTGGTAGCTCATTATCAGTCAAGCCCTCCAATCCAGGCAACATTTTTGTTTGCTTAATCACATCTTACTGTACTGCAGACAGCAGAACTGCATTAAGTACTCCAAGTGTGGCCGAACTAACATTACCTTCTTCACCACTCTGCCTTCTTTTAAGGAACTGCTGTGTGTACGAATGCAAGTTGAGCTATTGGGTACAGATGCAGACAGAGCAAAGAATTAAGTTGTACCACAGAGGCAAAATTCAGAAGGGAAAAGAATGCAGGACTGAAGGTGCTGTATTTGAATGCACACAACATTTGGAATAAGATGGATGAGTTCTTAGGGCAGTTAGAGATTGGTCAGTACAATGTTCTGAGCATCACTGAGTTGTGGCTGAAAGAAGGCCATAGTCGGGAGCTTAACATCAAAGGCTATACAGTACTTCTGTATTGAAAGGATAGGCAGTGGTGTGGCTCTGTTGGTAACAGATGGAATTACATCTTTAGAAAGATGACAGAGGGCCAGAAAATGTTGAATCTTTGTGTGTGGAGTTAAACTGCGAAGTTAAAATAAAACATTACGGGAATCAGATATAGGCCTCCAAATAGCAAAGATGTGGGTTTGAGATTGCAAAGGGCTCTGGAAAAGGTATGTAATAAGGGCAATGACACAATTGTAATGGGGGACAAATATGCAAGTGGGTTGGGAAATCAGGTTGGTGTTGGATCGCAAGAGAGGAAATGTGTTGAATGCCTGTGCGATGGCTTTTTAGAGCAGCTAAAAAAGAAATGCTGTTTTAGATTGGGTGTTGTGTAAAAACACAGATTTTATTAGGAAGCTTAATGTAAAGGAACCCTTAGGAGGCAGTGATAATATGAATTCATACTGCAATTTGAGGAGGAGAAGCAAACGTCAGATGTATCAGTATTGCAATGGAATAAAGGGAATTACGGAGGCATGGGAGAGGAGCTTGCCCAGGTGGATTGGAGGAGGATACTGACGGGGATGATGACAGAGCAGAGGAGGCTGAAGTTTCTGGGAATAGTTCACAAGGTGCAGGATAGATATGTCCCATAGAAGTTTGCACATGGCAGGGCTAGGCAACCATGGCTGACAAGGGAAGCTAAGGACTGCATAAAAGCCAAGGAAAGGACATATAAGATAGCAAAAGTGAGTGGGAAGTTGGATGATTGGGAAGCTTTTAAAATCCAACAAAAAGCTATAAGAAGGGCAAGTATGAAATATGAGGGCAGACTAGCCAATAATATAAAGAAGGTTACTAAAAGTTTTTTCATTTATATAAAGAATAAAAGAAAGATGAGAGTTGATATTGGACCACTGGAAAATGATGCTAGTGAGGTTGTAATGGGGGGACAAAGAAATAGAAGATGAACTTAATGGGTACTTTGCATCTGTCTTCACTGTGGAAGACACTAGCAGCTTGCCAGAGGTCTGTGAGTGTCAGGGAACAGCAGTAACTGAAAGGCAAACTCAAAGATCAAGCTCAAAGCGGCCAGTGACTGAGTGGAGATTTGAGGCTTTGACTCGAGAGGCTTCGACGAGAAGAGGCGGAGGATGAGCTTGTTCCCAGTTAGTCTTTACAATGCCTCCTGAGACGGTGATGTGCCTCTCCTGTGAGATGTGGCAGTCTTGGGGGAACTCCCCTCTCCAGCAGAGTCACATCTGCCAGAAGTGCTTGCAGCTAGGCAATCTGGAAGACCTGGAGCAGCAACTGGATGACCTACAACTCATAAGGGAGAATGAGGCAGTCATAGATGAGAGCTACAGGGAGGTAGTCACACCTAGCCTGCCGGAAGCAGGTCATTGGATGACAGTCCAAGGGGGGGGAAGCGAAGGAGAGTAGACAGGTAGTAAGGTAGAAGGGCTAAAGTGTGTGTATTTCAATGCAAGAAGCATCAGGAACAAAGGTGATGAATTGAGAGCTTGGATACGAACATGGAATTATGATGTAGTGACCATTTACAGAGACTTGGCTGGCACCAGGGCAGGAATGGATTCTCAATATTCCTGGATTTCAGTGCTTTAAAAGGGATGGGGGGGGGGGGAAGGGAAGGAGGGGTGGCATTACTGGTCAGGGATACTATTACAGCTACAGAAAGGGTGGATAATGTAGCAGGATCCTCTTTTGAGTCAGTATGGGTGGAAGTCAGGAACAGGAAAGGAGCAGTTACTCTACTGGGGGTATTCTATAAGCCCCCTGGTAGCAGCAGAGATACTGAGGAGCAGATTGGGAGGCAGATTTTGGAAAGGTGCAAAAATAACAGGGTTGTTATCATGGGTGACTTTAACTTTCCTAATATTGATTGGCACCTGATTAGTTCCAAGGGTTTAGATGGGGCAGAGTTTGTTAAGTGTGTCCAGGATGGATTCCTGTCACAGTATGTTGACAGGCCGACTGGGGGAATACCATACTAGATCTAGTATTAGGTAATGAACCGGGCCAGGTCACAGATCTGTCAGTGGGTGAGCATCTGGGGGACAGTGATCACTGGTCCCTGACCTTTATCATGGAAAAGGATAGAATCAGAGAGGACAGGAAAACTTTTAATTGGGGAAGGGCAAATTATGAGGCTATAAGGCTAGAACTTGTGGGTGTGAATTGGGATGATGTTTTTGCAGGGAAATGTACTATGGACATGTGGACGATGTTTAGGGATCTCTTGCTGGATGTTCGGGATAAATTTGTCCCGGTGAGGAAGGTAAAGAATGGTGGGGTGAAGGAACCATGGGTGACAAGTGAAGTAGAAGATCTAGTCAGGTGGAAGAAGGCAGTATACATGAGGTTTAGGAAGCAAGGATCAGATGGGTCTATTGAGGAATATAGAGTAGCAAGAAAGGAGCTTAAGAAGGGGTCGTGAGAAAGCCTTGGTGGGTAGGGTAAAGGAAAACCCCAAGGCATTCTTCAATTATGTGAAGAACAAAAGGATGACAGGAGTAAAGGTAGGACTGATTAGAGATAAAAGTGGGAAGATGTGCCTGGAGGCTGTGGAAATCAGCGAGGTCCTCAATGAATACTTCTCTTCGGTATTCACCAATGAGAGGGAACTTGATGACAGTGAGGACAATATGAGTGAGATTGATGTTCTGGAACATGTAGATATTAAGGGTGAGGAGGTGTTGGAGTTGTTAAAATACATTAGGACGGATAAGTCCCCGGGGCCTGACAGAATATTCCCCAGGTTGCTCCATGAGGCGAGAGAAGAGATTGCTGAGCCTCTGGCTAGGATCTTTATGTTCTCGTTGTCCACAGGAATGATACCGGAGAACTGGAGGGAGGCGAATGTTGCCCCCTTGTTCAAAAAAGGTAGTAGGGATAGTCCGGGTAATTATAGACCAGTGAGCCTTATGTCTGTGGTGGGAAAGCTGTTGGAAAAGATTCTTAGAGGTAGAATCTATGGGCATTTAGAGAATCATGGTCTGATGAGGGACAATCAGCATGGCTTTGTGAAGGGCAGATCATGTCTAACAAGCCTGATAGAGTTCTTTGAGGAGGTGACCAAGCATATAGATGAGGGTAGTGCAGTGGATGTGATCTACATGGATTTTAGTAAGGCATTTGACAAGGTTCCACACGGTAGGCTTATTCAGAAAGTCAGAAGGCATGGGATCTAGAGAAGTTTGGCCAGATGGATCCAGAATTGGCTTGCCTGCAGAAGGCAGAGAGTCGTGGTGGAGGGAGTACATTCAGATTGGAGGATTGTGATTAGTGGTGTCCCACAAGGATCTGTTCTGGGACCTCTACTTTTCGTGATTTTTATTAACGATCTGGATGTGGGGGTAGAAGGGTGGGTTGGCAAGTTTGCAGACGACACAAAGGTTGGTGGTGGTGTAGATAGTGTAGAGGATTGTCAAAGATTGCAGAGAGACATTGATAGGATGCAGAAGTGGGCTGAGCAGTGGCAGATGGAGTTCAACCCGGAGAAGTGTGAGGTGGTACACTTTGGAAGGACAAACTCCAAGGCGGAGTACAAAGTAAATGGCAGGATACTTGGTAGTGTGGAGGAGCAGAGGGATCTGGGGGTACATGTCCACAGATCCTTGAAAATTGCCTCACAGGTAGATAGGGTAGTTAAGAAAGCTTATGGGGTGTTAGCTTTCATAAGTCCAGGGATAGAGTTTAAGAGACGCAATGTAATGATGCAGCTCTGTAAAACTCTGGTTAGGCTACACTTGGAGTACTGTGTCCGGTTCTGGTCGCCTCACTATAGGAAGCATTGGAAAGGGTACAGAGGAGATTTACTAGGCTGCTGCCTGGTTTAGAGAGTATGGATTATGATCAGAGATTAAGGGGGCTAGGGCTTTACTCTTTGGAGAGAAGGAGGATGAGAGGAGACATGATAGAGGTGTGCAAGATATTAAGAGGAATTGACAGAGTGGACAGCCAGCGCCTCTTCCCCAGGCACCACTGCTCAGTACAAGAGGCTTTAAGGTAAAGGGAGGGAAGTTCAAGGGGGATATTAGAGGAAGGTTTTTCACTCAGAGAGTGGTTGGTGCGTGGAATGCACTGCCTGAGTCAGCGGTGGAGGCAGACACACTAGTGAAGTTTAAGAGACTACTCGACAAGTATATGGAGGAATTTAAGGTGGGGGATTATATGTGAGGCTGGGTTTGAGGGCCAGCACAACATTGTGGGCTGAAGGGCCTGTAATGTACAGTACTATTCTATGTTAATGTGGATAAGTCACCTGGGCCAGATGGACTGCATCCCAGAGTCCTGAGAGAAGTTGCTGAAAATATAACGATGCATTGGTCATGATCTTTCAAGAATCACTTGTTTCTGGCATGATCTTCCACTCTTTACAAAGGGAGGAAGGCAAAAGAAAGAAAATTGTAGGCTTCTTAGCCTAACCACAGTGGCTGGGAAAGTGTCGGAGTCCATTATTAAGGATAAGGTTTCAGGCTACTTGGAGACTAATGATAAAATAAGTCAAAGTCAGCATGGTTTTTGTATTGGGAAATCTTGCCTGACAAATCTGTTAGAGTTCTTCAAACAAGCAGAGTGGACAAAGAAAAGGCAGTGTATGTCATTTACTTGGATTTTCAGGAGGCAGGTGCCACACTTTATCACACTTTATCTTTATCAAGATAAAATTCTATGGCATTACAACAGCGAGTGAGAATAAAGGAAGCCTTTTCTGGTTGGCTGCTAGTGACAAGTGGTCAGTATTTCACATTGTTTGACAATGATTTAGATAATGAAATTGATGGCTTTGTCGCAAAGTTTGTGGATGATATGACGATAGGCGGAGGGACAGGTAGTGCTGAGGAAGCAATGCGATTGCAGAAGGACTTAGAAGGAAGAATGGGCAAAAAAGTGGTGGATGGAATACAGTCTTGGGGAATCTATGATAATGCAATTTTGTAAAAGGAACAATAGTGCGGACTATTATCTAAATGGGGAGAAAATTCAAACATCAGATGTGCAGAGGGAATTAGGAGTCCTCATGTAAGACTCCCGGAAGGTTAATTTACAGGTTGAGTCTGTGGTAAAGACAGCAAGTGCAATGTTGCCATTTATTTCAAGGAGAATAGAATATAAAAGCAAAGAGATAATGCCGAGGCTTTATAATCCATTAGTCAGGCCGTACTTGGAGTATTGTCAAAGCTTTGGGCCCCATATCTCAGAAAAGATGTGTTGTCACTGGAGAGACTCCAGAGGAGATTCGTGAGGATTATTCTGGGAATGAAAGGGTTAACATATGAGGAGCTTTTGGCATCTTTGGGCCTGTATTCACTGGAATTTAAAAGAATGCATAGAGATCTTATTGAAACCTACTGAATGTTGAAAGGAAAAGATAAGGTGGATGTGGAGAGGATGTTTTCTATGGCGGGGGTATCCATCACTAGAGGGCACAGCCTCAAAATTGAGGGGCGTCCTCTTAGAACAGAGGTAAGGAGGAATTTTTTTGCCAGAGAGTAGTGGATGTATGGAATGCTCAGTCACAAACTGTGATGGAGGCCAAGTCTGCGGGTATAATTAAGTTGGAAGTTTATAGTTCCCTGTTTGGTCAAAGAATATGGCGAGAAGACTGGTGTATGGGGTTGAGTGGGATCCAGGATCAGCAATGATGGAGTGGCAGAGCAGACTCAATGGGCTGAATGACCTAATCCTATGACTCACGGTTTTATGGTGCCACAAGGTCTCATTCAACAAAATTCCCCAGGTCCTTGCTATTCACTGTGCATATCCTACCCCATTTAACTTCACAAAATGGATCACTTTCTGAATCTAAAAAAAACCTGCACTACAACCCATTGGCTCCTATCATAAAAATTTTATACCTGATTGGCTAGCTCATCCTGTGTTCCATTCTTTTGGATCAGTCACTATTTGGGACTGTTTACTACCCCATCTTGTCAATCCTCTTAGTCACCTCCTCAAAAAGCTCAAATCAAATTTGTCAGACACATTTCCTATACACGCTGTCCCGGCTATCCCTAATCTGTCCTTGAATATCATATAGGCATCCGTTAGTCTCGTGAGACCATGGATTTGCGCAGGACTGGGCAGGGTTGTATGGGAGACCGGCAGTTGCCCAAGCTGCAAGCCCTCCCATCTCCACAACACCGATGTTGTCCAAGGGAAGGGCATTAGGACCCAAGCAGCTTGGCACCTGTGTCGTTGCAGAGCAATGTGTTGTTAAGTGCCTTGCTCAAGGACACAAACGGGCTGCCTCAGCTGAGGCTCGAACCAATGACCTTCAGATCACTAGACCAATGCCTTATTCACTAGGCCACATGCCAATGCGAATATCTATTAATGAATGAAGAAACCAGAAAAGTGTCATTTTATGACAATGCAATAATAGACTAAAGGAAAGGTTAAAAATAATGCAGTGTAAGGGTTAAGCAAGAGAAAAATTGTCTTTTTTTAGACAGTGGCACAATTTTGAAAGAGGGTCATATGTAGAATTCGTTGACACTACCCTAGACTGTAGAGTTAGAGGCATTGATTGGGGAAAAGAAGTCTTGATTAACTTTTATAAAGTTTATCCCCATTTGGAAAGAGGAGGATAAAAAAGGAACAGAGAACATTGTGTAAAAATCTGAAGAAGGTATTTTAAACCATGAATGGTATAGACAGAGTAGTTAGAAGAGTCAAGAACGAGGAGAAGGTGACTTGCAAATCACCAATCAACAATGAAACCTTTTTTTAAAAACAAGTATGTCAGGTCTACTGTACTGCCAGAAAGAAATGGTGGGTGGGGGGGGGTTCAACTGCAGCATTCAAAGAGGAGCTGAATAAGTATGTAAAAGGGGAGAGTTTGTGGTACTTTGGGAAGGGCAAGGAGAGTAGGTCTAGCTGTATTGCTCTAATTTAAAGCCAGTATACACTTAATTGGTCGAATGTGTAGTAACCGTTCTGTGCAACAAAGGGAAAGATGACGACGCAAGGGAATTACTGGAGGTGATGTTATTCTTGAAATTGCCGGGGAAGCTAGAGGGAGATTTCAAACTCGGCCTGCCTAATGTTCTACAATGAAATTTCTAATATGTTAATCATTAACAGGGTTAATCCTCCAGGGAACATTCACTTAAAATTAATACCTGGTTCAATGTAATAATCTTGGACCAGAATTTGTGGCAAAAGTTTTCAAAAGGATAATAGCAACCATTACTACTTACGAACAAAGGTGGTGGGGTGGGGGGGGGCAGTAACTAAAGGCCTGGAATAGTGTGCATAATCTGTTTCCAAATGCCCATTTAGTCTCACCCTATTGGGGATATAAAGTATATATTTATTTATCTATTTATTGATTGGTTAATTCATCTAGTTATTGATTCCCTTGTTCTACCTGTCCCGCCACTACTTCTGACCTCAGTGGTTGGGAAGACATTGGAGTCATTTATTAAGGAGGAGGTTATGGAGTACTTGGAGACACAAGACAAGATGTGTCACCAAAGTCAGCATGGTTTCCTTAAGGGAAAATCTTGTCTGATAAACCTGTTGGTATTCTGAGATTACAAGTAGGATGGATAAAGGAGATGTAGCGGATGTTGTATATTTGGACTTTCAGAAGGCCTTTGACAAGGTGCCAAACATGAGGCTGCTTACCAAGTTGAGAGCCCATGAAAGTTACTAACATGGTTAGAGCATTGGCTGATTGGTAGGAGGCAGCAAGTGGGGATAAAAGAATTCTTTTCTGATTGACTTGAAGGAAAGGGTTGTCACATGAGGAACGCTTGATGCCTCTGGGTTTGTACTCACTGGAATTCAGAAGGATGAGGTGGGATCCCATTGAAACCTTTAGAATGTTGAAAGGCCTAGACAGAGTAGAATGTAGTTCCCATGGTTGGGGAGTATAGGACAACAGGATTGAGCTTGTGGAATTTATTTCCACAGGCAGCTGTGGAGGCCAGATGTATTCAAGGCAGTGCTTGAAAGGTTCTTGATTGGACATGGCATCAAAGGTTACAGGGAGAAGGCTGGGGAGTGGGGCTGAGGATGGGGAAAAAGGGTCAGCCATGATTGAATGGCGGAGCAGACTGTATGGGCCAAATGGCCTAATTCTGCTCCTATGTCTTGTGGTCTTATGCTTAAAAAAAAATCCTCCTTATTTCTGTAATAAAATGTTGCCCTTCAATTTTCAGGCTGTGTCCTCTATTTGTGGATACCCCCATCATGGGAAATATCCTCTCCACATCTATCCTATCTAGTCGTTCGCACAGGTCCATGCTGCCAGCTTGTGGCACACGGTTTCCAGATTCGTTTTCAAGCTTCTCGAATTGGATCCTCTGAAACCCCAGGTACTCACATTCAATTGGCAGCTTCTCCCAGCACGTTCACGCCACGCTCACCGCCATTAGGAGGTAGCTGGTGTCCCGATCACTGTCACTACTGCAACTCCGGAATTCTCTCTCCCCCCCCCCCCCCCAGTTCTGTCCCCTCCTACCTACATCCGTGACATTTCACACACTCCGGATCTTTTCAATGATTTCAGGTTCCCTGGCTCCCATCATCTTATTTTCACCATGGATGTCCAGCCCCAATACACCTCCATCCCCCACCAGGAAGGCCTCAAAGCTCTCTGCTTTTTCTCTGGCCACTAGACCCAACCAGTTCCCCTCCACTATCACTCCCTCTGCTTAGCAGAACTTGTCCTCACTCAATAATTTCTCCTATAGCTCCTCCATCTTCTTTCAAACAAAAGGTGTAGCCATGGGTCCCAGCTATGCCTGCCTGTTTGTTGGCTTCGTGGAACAGTCTATGTTCCAAGTTTACACTGGTGTCCTTCCTGTTGACTTCATAAACTTTACCTCCAACATCCATCCTGCCCTCAAATTTACCTGGTCCATTTCAGACACCTCCCTCCCCTTTCTCGATCACACTGTCTGCACCTCCAGAGTCAGCTTATCTACTGATGTCTATTACAAGCCCACAGACTCTCACAGCTACCTGGACTATACCTCTTCCCACCCTGTTACTTGTAAAAACATCGTCCCCTTCTTTCATTTCCTCCACCTCCACTGCATCTGCTCTCAGGATGAGGCGTTTCATTCTAGAACGAAGATGTCCTCCTTTTTTAAAGAAAGGAGCTTCCTTTCCTCCAACATCAATGCTGCCCTCAATCACTTCCATTTCACACACGTCTGCTCTTACCCCATCCTCCCATTACACTACCAGTGATAAGGTTCCTCTTGTCCTCACCTACCACCCCAACCCTTGCATCCAGCACACAATTCTCCGAAACTTCTGCCACCTCCAACAGGATCCCACTACCAAGCACATCTTCCCCCAGTCCCTCCCCCCCAAACTTTCTGCTTTCCACAGGGATCGCTCCTTATGCAACTCCTTTGTCCATTTGTCTCTTCCCACTGATCTCCCTCCTGGCACTTATCCTTGTAAGCAGAACAAGTGCCACACCTGCCCCAACAACTCCTCCCTCACTACCATTCAGGGCTCTAAACTATCCTTCCTGGTGAGGTAACACTTCACCTGTGAGTCTGTTGGGGTAATTTACTGTGCTGTATGTCAGTGAGACCCAACATAGATTGGGAGACTGCTTCACTGAGCACCTACCCTCCATCCATTAGATAAAACAGGATCTCCCAGCAGCCACCCATTTTAATTTCACTTCTCATTCCCGTTCTGATATATGGCTTCCTCCACTGTCGTGATGAGGACACACAGAGTAGCAACACCTTGTATTTCGTCTGGGTAGCCTCCAACCTGATAGCATGAACGTTAATTTCTCGAATTTCCAGTAATGCCCACCACACCCCCTTTCCCTCTCCCCATCCCATTCTCCTCTCTCAACTTATCCCCTTGCCTGCCCATCAACTTCCTCTGGTGCTCCTCCCACCTTTTTCTTTCTTCCATGGCCTTCTGTGTCTTTCACCAATCAACTGCCCAGCTCTTTACTTCATCCCTCCCCCTCCTCTCACCTTTTAAATCTACACCCTAGCATTTTTCTCCAGGCCTGCCGAAGGGTTTCAGCCCGTAATGTCAATAATATTCTTTTCCTAGACGCTGCCTGGCCTGCTGAGTTCCTCCAGTGTTTTGTATGTGTTGCTCAGCCTTCCAAAATTCAGTAAGTTTCAATGAGATCCCACACATTCTTCTAAATTCCAGTGAGTACAGGCCCAAAGCTGCCAAACACTCCTCATATGTTAATCCCTTCATACCCGGAATCATCCTTGTGAACCTGCTCTGGACTCTCTCCAATGACAACACATCCTTTCTGAGATATGGAGCCCATAATTGTCGACAGTACAGCCTGACTAATGTTCAGCATTAGCTCTGTTTTTATATTCTATTCCCCTTGAAATAAATGCCAACATTGTATTTGCCTTTAACACAGACTCAACCTGTTAAGTTGGGAATCTTGCATAAGGACTCCAAAGTCCCTCTGCACCTCTAATGTTTCAACCCTCTCCCCATTTAGATTATAGTCTGCACTATCGTTCCTTTTACCAAAATGCATTGTCAAATATTTCCCAATACTGCCACTTTCTTGCCCATTCTTCCAACTTGTCTAAGTCCTGTTGCAATCACATTGCTTCCTTAGTGCTACCCACCCCTCCACCTATCTTCATATCATCCCAAAACTTTGCTACAGAGCCATCCGCCGATATTTAAATCACTGACAAACAATGTGAAAAGTAGCAGTCCCAATACTGACCTGAGAAACACCACTAGTCACTAGCAGCCAACCAGAAAAGGCCCCTTTTATTCCCACTCGCTGCCTCCTGCCTGTCAGCATTTCCTCTATCCATGCCAGTATCTTTCCTGTAATTCCATAGGATTTTATCTTGTTAAGCAGTCTTGTATGTGGCACCTTATTAAATGTCTTCTGAAAATCCAAGTAAATGACATCCACTGCCTCTCATTTGTCCACCCTGCTTATTACTTCCTCGAATAACTCGAAGAACAGATTTGTCAGCCAAGATTTCCCTTCATAGAAACCATGCTGACTCGGTCTTATTTTATCACTAGTCTCCAAGAACCCTGAAACCTCATCCCACTATCGAGGTTAGACTACTTAGCATTTAATTTCCTTTCTTTTGCTTTCCTCCCTGCTTAAAGAGTGGAGTGACATTTGCAATCTTCCAGTCCTCTGGGACCATGCCAGAATCAAGTGTTTCTTGAAACATCATGACCAATGCAATCTCGTCAGTGACCTCTCTCAGGACTCTGGGATTTAGTCCATCTAGTCCAGGTGACTTATCCACCTTAAGACCTTTGAATCTGCCTTGCACTTTTTCCTTTGTAATGGCAATGGAAGTTTCACTCCTGCTCCCTGACACAGCTAGTTTCTTCCACAATGAAGACTGATGTAAAATACTCATTACGTTCATTTGCCATTTCTTTGTTCCCCATTATGACCTTACCAGCATCATTTTCTAGTGGTCCAATATCAACTCTCACCTTCATTTTACTCTTTATATAACTGAAAAAAAATTTAGTATCCTCCTTTATATTATTGGCTAGTTTGCCCTCATATTCATCTTTTCCCTTCAAATAGCTTTTCAGGTGCCTTTTGTTGGATTTTAAAAGCTTCCCAATCATTCAACTTACCACTTACTTTGGCTACCTTAAATGCCCTTTCCTTAGCTTTTATGCTGTTCTTAACTTCCCTTGTTAGCCATGGTTGCCTAGCCCTGCTTATTTAAGAACTACATCTTCTATAGGACATATCTATCCTTGTGAACCTTGTGAACTATACCCAGAAACTTCAGCCATCTCTGCCAGCATCCTCTTCCACTCCACCTTGTCAAGCTCCTCTCTCATGCCTCTAATTCCCTTTATTCCATTGCGATACTGATACATCTCCCTCTCAAACTGCAGTACGAATTCAATCATATTATGATCAGGGCTTCCTAAGGGTCCCTTTACACTAAGTTCCCTAATAAGATCTGGGGTATTAAGCAACACCCAATCTAAGATGGCCTTTTCCCAAGTAGGCTCAAACACAAGCTGCTCTAAGAAGCTCTGAAAAAGTTTAAAGAACTCACACTTGTTGCACAATGTTCTTAGCCATATCTTTTTTTTTAACACTGTCTTGAGATTTTGGAGATATTCCCTTGTTCCTTATCATCCTCACTGATAACAATGATGTCATTCGGGTAATACTGATGCCCAGCAACCTTGCTGCACCTGGTCCATGGTTTTTTGCCAGACTGCAGGTGCAGGTGTTCCTTGAAAAATAAGCCTGTTATAGCGATAAAGCTCTTAGTGAGTGTTTATGGTGAGAAAATGGACTCTTCTTCCATTCCCTTCTGTAGGTAGGCCTCAGATGAGTCCACTTTGATGGTGTTTCCCTCCGGAACGATTTGCAAAGATACCCTCTGTCCTGGGCAGAGAATATTGATCTACTTTCAGTACTGGGTTTATTGTGACCTTAAAACACACCCAGAACCTGACAGTCCCATTCTTCATGACGACAGGGATCACTGCCCACAGGCTCCACCCAACCTTGGAAGGAATTCCTCCTGCCTCAGTGTGATCTAGCTCACTGGCTACTTTATTTCAAATGTTATAAGGAACCAGACAGGCTTTGTAATACTTGGCCGTGGCATTTTCATTTAACATTATTTTGCCCTTGAAACGTTTTAGTTTTCCAATGCCATCCTTGAACACTGCCATAGCATCACCCAGTACCTTTCTTAATTTGTTTCAAGTTGATTCTATTACAGGGGATGGATTACCAATTAAGCTGTAGTTGTCTCAGCCAATCATGACCCCACAAAGTTGGCCCTGCTGTTTTTAATCACATAAGCACAATATGGCTTGTTGGTTGTTATACTTCACTGTTGCAAATGTCATTCCCATAGGAATTAATAGACAATAGGTGCAGGAGTAGGGCATTCGGCCCTTTGAGCCAGCACCGCCATTCATTGTGATCATGGCTGAACTCCATAATCAGTACCCCGTTCCTGCCTTCTCCCCATATCCCTTGACTCCGCTATTTTTAAGAGCTCCATCTAACTCTTTCTTGAAAGCATCCAGAAAATTGGCCTCCATGGCCTTCTGAGGCAGAGCATTCCATAGATCCACAACTCTCTGGGTGAAAAAGTTTTTCCTCAACTCTGTTCTAAATGGCCTACTCCTTATTCTTAAACTGTGGCCTCTGATTCTGGACTCCCCCAACATCAGGAACATGTTTCCTGCCTTTAGTGTGTCCAATCCCTTAATAATCTTATATGTTTCAATCAGATCCTCTCTCATCCTTCTAAATTCCAATATACACAAGCCAAGTCGCTCCAATCTTTCAACATACAACACTCCCGCCATCCCGGGAATTAACCTCGTGAACCTACGCTGCACTCCCTCAATAGCAAGAATGTCCTTCCTCAAATTTGGAGACCAAAACTGAACACAATACTCAAGGTGTGGTCTCACCAGGGCCCTGTACAACTACAGAAGGACCTCTTTGCTCCTATACCCAACTCCCCGTGTTACGAAGGCCAACATGCCATTAGCTTTCTTCACTGCCTGCTGTACCTGCATGTTAATTTTCAGTGGCTGATGTACAAGAACACCTAGATTTCATTGTACTTCCCCTTTTCCTAACTTGACATCATATAACCATATAACAATTACAGCACAGAAACAGGCCATCTTGGCCCTTCTAGTCCATTGCCAACGCTTACACTCACCCAGTCCCACTGGCTCGCACTCAGCCCATAACCCTCCATTCCTTTCCTGTCCATATACCTATCCAATTTTACTTTAAATGACAAAACCGAACCTGCATCTACCACTTCTACTGGAAGCTCATTCCACACAGCTACCACTCTGAGAAAGGAAATTCTCCCTTGTGTTACCCTTAAACTTTTGCCCTCTCTCAAATCATGTCCTCTTGTTTGAATCTCCCCTACTCTCAATGGAAAAAGCCTATCCACGTCAACTCAATCTATCCCCCGCATTATTTTAATACCTTTATCAAGTCCCCCCTCAACCTTCTATGCTCCAAAGAATAAAGACCTCACTTGTTCAGCCTTTCCCTGTAACTTAGGTGCTAAAACCCAGGTAACATTCTAGTAAATCTTCTCTTTAATCTCTCTATTTTGTTGATATCTTTCCTATAATTCGGTGACCAGAACTGTACACAATACTCCAAATTTGGCCTTACCAATGCCTTGTACAATTTTAACATTACATCTCAACTCCTATACTCAATGCTCTGATTTGTAAAGGCCAGCGTACCAAAAGCTTTCTTCACCACCCTATCCACATGAGATTCCACCTTCAGGGAACTATGCACCATTATTCCTAGATCACTCTGTTCTACTGCATTCTTCAATGCCTTTCCATTTATGATGTATGTCCTATTGGATTATTTCTACCAAAATGTAGCACCTCACACTTATCAGCATTCAGATAGTAATCTGCCTTCCTGTTCTTGCCACCAAAGTGGATAACCTCACATTTATCCACATTAAACTGCATCTGCCAACTCATCCAAACTGTCCAAGTCACCCAGCTTTCTGTCATCTGCAAATTTGCTAATGTTACTTTTAATCCCTTCATCTAAATCATTAATGTATATTGTAAATAGTTGCGGTCCCAGCACTGAGCCTTGCGGTACCCCACTAGTCACTGCCTGCCATTCTGAAAAGAACATGTTAAGCTCTACTCTTTGTTTCCTGTCTGCCAACCAATTTTCTATCCACGTTAGTACCCTACCCCCAATATCATGTGCACTAATTTTGCCCACTAATCTCCTATGTGGGACCTTATCAAAGGCTTTCTGAAAGTCCAGGTACACTGGCTCTCCCTTGTCCATTTTCATAGTTACATCCTCAAAAAATTCCAGATTAGTCAAGCATGATTTCCCCTTTGTAAATCCATGCTGACTCAGACCAATCCTGTTACTGCTATCCAAATGTGCCACTATTTCATCTTTTATAATTGACTCCAGCATCTTCCCCACCACTGATGTCAGGCTATAATTCCATTTTCTCTCTACCTCCTTTCTTAAAAAGTAGGATAACATTAGCTACCCTCCAATCTATAGAACATTGAAAAATGATTACTAATGCATCCACGATTTCTAGAGCCACCTCCTTAAGTACCCTGGGATGCAGACCCTGGGTATATATCAGCCTTCAGTCTCATCAGTCTCCCCAACATCATTTTCTGCCTAATGTGAATTTCCTTCAGTTCCTCCGTTACCCTAGGACCTCTGGCCACTATTACATCTGGGAGATTGTCTGTGTCTTCCCTAGTGAAGACAGATCCAAAGTACCTGTTCAACTTGTCTGCCATTTCCTTGTTCCCCATAATAAATTCACCCATTTCTGCCTTCAAGGGCCCAGCCTTGGTCTTAACTAATTTTTCCTCTTCACATATCTAAAGAAGCTTTTACTATCCTCCTTTATATTCTTGGCTAGCTTACATTCGTATCTCATCTTTTCTCCCCATATTGCCTTTTTAGTTATCTTTTCTCTAGTGTAAGTTCCTCATTGCATACCTGCAGGCTTTAGTTCAGTATCTTTGAAATGCCGTTCAACTTCATTTTGTGGAATGACCACAACAGCTGAGCCAGTGTCCAATTCCATTTTAATTAATTTGTTCACTTTTGGTGTGAGCCATATTCCTTGTCTATTGTTAGTTTTCACATCATGAATCTCAAGGCTATCCCATATGGTGCCACTCTCACATTATTAGATTACTCATCAACAGTGTGCAGATTGGTGCTCTTTTTGAAACTGCCGATTTCACTTTTTATCTTTTCCGTGTAGTCCATTTATTTTTGTCTGCCTATCATGCTCCTTGTATGTGTTCTACCTTGTTGCATTTTCTGCCAGATTTGCTTTTAAACCTGCATTTATGTGAGCCCCTGCCACAACGGTAACAGTTTGTTCACACAGGCAGGTTTCTGTTTAGACATTGCAATTTTTGTTCACTTTCAATTGTCTGTCTGCTATTTCCATTGACAGTGATTACAACTGCTGTACTCTTTTAAATGCGAGTTGTGCTTCAGTTTGGAGCTATTTTTGAATGCTTTTTCTAAGATTCCACAAACTAAACGATCTCTCAATGTACCATTAAGCCTGTTACTGTGCTGACTTCTCTAAACTCAGACAATTAATTCACTTCAGCCAATCAAGCTGAAATGGACTCCTCTTGATTTTGATTCTGCTTATGAAACCTAAAACATTCTGTAATCAACAATTGTTTTTGGTTCTAAATGTTCCTGCATTACTTTCATGATATCAGCAAAGCTTATTTCAGCTGGTTTGGTTGCTGCAGTCGAACTTCTAACCAAATTGCATGTTTTTCCAGCCAATTCACCCAGCAACACTGTTACTCATTTCTCATCAGCTGTTCCATTTGCTTCAGTATACATAATATAATTGTGCAATCAAATGCTGTAACCATCCATTTCAGGTTGTTTATTTATTATTATCACCCCCCGTACTCATTGTTTATGAACTCGTGAATTTCATATATTTTCTGCTTTTTAAAAAAAATAAAAAACTCTAACGTCTTTCTACTTGCAAAGAAAACACTGCAGATTTTTTTTTAACTCAAATGTTCTGCTGCACTTCAACAGATAGGTAGTCATCTCAGTTTGTTGTAAAACTTCCTCATTGCCACTGGTATCTTTTGTAAGTCCAAAAACTAATTGAAAGACAAGCATGGAAGCTGGGACACATTTTGTCTATTTTTGTGAATGTGTACACATGAATGGTGACATAATGATGTGTACCAGCCACATACTTTTACATAACCCATATTGAATTATGTAAACAACCAAGAATACTTAAACAATATATTTACAATATTACTCATATAATTTTGAAGTATTAAATACACTGGAGTCTCCCACTATTGGAAGCATCTCGTACACATCCATTTTCTCTAGCCCTTTCAATATTTTATAGGTTTCAGTGAATGCGATCCCCCTCAGTCTTCTACTCTAGTGAATCCAGGTCAGAGCAATCAAACATCAACCCCTCCTGGGATCAATGCCAGTACATCCTGTCTCAGATGAGGGGCCCAAAACTGCTCACAATATTCAAGTGCGATCAGACCAATGCCTTATACTGCCACCAACCTTATCAACCTTCCCTTTTGTAAGACAACTAAGCAATGGTGCATTTTCACTTAGGCCCCTGTGAGCCCCTGTGGGCCCCTGTGAGCCCCTGTGAGCCCCTGTGAGCCCCTGTGAGCCCCTGTGAGCCCCTGTGGGCCCCTGTGGGCCCCTGTGGGCCCCTGTGAGCCCCTGTGAGCCCCTGTGAGCCCCTGTGAGCCCCTGTGGGCCCCTGTGGGCCCCTGTGGGCCCCTGTGAGCCCCTGTGAGCCCCTGTGAGCCCCTGTGAGCCCGTGAGCCCCTGTGAGCCCGTGAGCCCCTGTGAGCCCCTGTGAGCCCCTGTGAGCCCCTGTGAGCCCCTGCCACAATGGTAACAGTTTGTTCACACAGTTTTAATGCCATTCCTTGTTGCCACACTTGATCAAATGCTGCTTCCAGCTTCAGGGCAGCCACACTAGCTTCACCTCTGGAATACAACACATTAGAATAGGAACTGGTTTATAATGGTCATGTGTATAGAGATACAGTGAAAGCTTGCCTTGCATACAGATCAAATCATTACATGTATTGAGAAGTATAGACAGAATCCGTAGAGGGCATTTGATTTCCTTGATACAGAACACTTGACAGTTTCTTGCAATCATACGCTGAGCAGTTTGTGGATCAGAACATACCCAATTTTGTTCAAAATCTGATTTGTTCTTAAACAAGTTCATATCATTAAAATAATCTTGGAGATTTTAAATTGTCATTAAAAACTTTTACTACTTTAGCATTGTAGGATAGAAATCCACTGGTGACATACGAGTCCCAACCCGAAGGGACTTAAAACATGGGGGTGAGGTTCACTGCTGCTTTCTCAGTCACAACCACACTGCAAGAATGAAGGTCAGAACCACGTGATGCAGATTTGGGGTTCTATGACTAACTCCTGTTCCCATGTTTAGAAGCACTCTGAAGATCTGATTTCCAAGCTAAAAGCAGCAGCACCATTTTTGATGGACCTCCTCCAATACAAATGAAAAACAGTAAAAAAGCACTTCAATGCTGTAAATTTGAAATTAAGAGAAAATTCTAGAAGGAACCAAGATGCAATGACAAGTGTAACAGACAGCAACTAAACAAAAAGTAACATGAGGCTCAGGGAAGTATCGAGACATGTGACCAAAGGTTTCATCAGACGTACATTTTAAATATTAAGTGAGGGAAAGGTTTAATGAGGGAGATTCCAGAATTTTAGTTCTACATGACTAGACATGGCCATCAATTAGAAGAGATGCAGAGCTATTCCTAATTGCAGAAATCTGCAGATTACAGGCATGAAAGAGGCAATAGAGGAAAAAAGGGAAGGAATCTCAAATTTGATTTGCTTCTGGTTTAAAGCGGTGCTACTAAAGTTCGGTGACAACTTACTGGTGGGTGGTTCAAAAGGCACAAAGTACAACTAAATACTTAATTGATAACACTTTTAATGTGGTAAACTATCACTGCAAACAATGAAGGGGTGAGCAAAGGCGAGGTTGACTCAAGGGTGCAAGTGCAATGCAAAGTCAGAGTGTGGCACGTTTGAGGAGAAGTAGGTGGAGTGATGTTGAGGCACATTCGAGTCGGAGTGGAGGAGTTTCGAAGCCTGTCCACTTAAACCGAGAGCAAGGTTGGATAAATCTAAGTACTGAGCTGATTTGGAAAGGCCGAGCACAGACCAGAATGGGGTGGCGGCCACGGGCTGGCCAGCAGGGTCTAAGCCCAGGATGTAACACTGCGTAACAGGACGAAATCCTAGTGACCCAGTGTTTGGAGAATTTAAATGCCAGGCCAGACAGACTGATAAGGCAGGTTGTCGGAACCAGAGGTGAGGACTGGGCTGATATTGCTCACTGCTTTCTGATGTTTATTCCTCTCTCCATGGCACTGAGTTTCTGAGACTGCTCCGGCAGCTCCAGCCAAAAAAAAATCTCTCCGCAAATTGGGTATTGGTCTGTTTTTAAAAATTGGGTTCTCTCGGGTTTCTTGCTTTGTAGCTGCCTGTAAGTAGATGAATTTCTGTAGGCTGTCACTTTCAAGGTTGTATAATTTGTATATACTTTGATAATAAATGTACTTTGAACTTTGAGTAAGAGTCATTCTGGTCAGGAAGCAGAGGTTCCTGACCAGCAATTGATACATGATTTGTATCAATTGGATTTAATGAGTTCTAGGCCAGAGATTAGTCAGATCAAGATTTAGTGGTAGGAAGAGCTCCCAAAGAATTCCTGAGCCCTTTCATATGAGTAGGTGGGAAATGGTGAGCCCTTCAAAAATAAGATTCTGCCATGTTTCAATAAAAAGGACAAAATCTTAACAGTTTAGTTTTAAATGAGCAAAATCTTAGAATTTATTATACCAACATGAACAGATCATAGGAATTTTATTTAAATTGACATGACTTATACAAAATGTCTAGACAAATAGATTAGTAATATGTTAAAGCCTCAGTTAGCAATCCTTCCTAACGTTCCTCTCTCCATCTGAAAGGTAAAGGCAAGAGAAACAACATCTACTGCTGGGCTCAGCGTAGCAGAGCCAGTAAAACCGTAGCAACAATGCTTCAGGAAGAATGGGCACTTTGCCTCATTACCCCTCAGAGACCAGGACAAGTTGTTTCCCAATATTGCCTCCTTTCATCATCGACTCAAAGGCAGCTGTAAGAGAAGAATTAAGGCTTTTAAAAATCGCCAGCTCAGGAATTAATGGAGAATTCCCAATAGTTATTTTCAGAAACAGTTCCCAATGCTTTTGATTCAGTGCAGTTTTCATGATATGCTGGTGTAATACTTTGATTGGAATCAGAAAAAAAATGTTGGAGAACATAAGAGTGTGAGAAGACAAAGAAGGTTAGCTTATGGGAAAGTACATAAAAGCAGAGCAAAGCCGCAACTGCAAGTATATACAGGAGCTGGTAGAGTATTAACTCAGTGTTCTGCTATAATGCACAACACTAAGAATTGTCTCTAGATGTCCACTTGTACCTTGGTCTGCCCAAGATTAAAGGAAGAAAGAGCGGGAGGAAACAAATGCTTGACATTCCATTTCATTCTTCCTTAAGTGTTAAATCCAGTTTCTCCATCAATCAATCCCTGCTTTTCATCTCAGTCATTCCCAATGGTAATGAGTTCTACATTAAAAAGAAAACTCATGGATAGTTTCTCCTTTTTTTGCATCATTGGTTCACAGTTCTGGATTCCATATGGAATCTCTTTCCCACATCCATGCTTGCAAACACTTTCAAAATCACAGGCCTATGAGGTTTATTCTCAACTATTTTCTCTAGGAGAAAAAGTGCAGACCCTGTTGAAAATTTCCCAAAAGTAGAATTGATACAACCATCATCCTTATAAGTCAATTGTTGCACTGTCTATTTTTTGATATGCAGGCCTTAAAGTAATGCAGGGTCCTTTTCTTTTTCTGAGGCAGTATCTGGAGGATCAAAACAGATTTGCTTCCACACCATTTCTGAGTGTTTTGAGGTAATTGATGAAGCCATTGTGGGAAATGCAGATTTTTCTTTACAGATAGAAGGGATAGAAGCTGCCTGACAGGCTGCTGGTGAGGTGCTGTGTCCTTTCCCTCAATTATGCTAAGCTTGCCTGTTCTCCCAATGTGTGGATGTGTGATTCTCAATCATCCCAAAAATGCTCTTTCTTTCACGTGGTTAAGGGCCAGGAATCAGCAATGGGAATGTTCCATTTCACGGAAAATGACTACACCCAAGTGTTTCTTGGCCATGATAATGAAGTTGCCTGTGCAAAGCTTCTGACTGAATGCAATTAGAGCCTCACTGTTGGTCTGGGAGAGGATGCTAACGTTGGTTCACTTGTTCTCGCAGAGGATATTGAGCAATCTTTTCAATACAATGATGTGCCAACTGTAGAGAGATCATGTCTCAGAAACAGCGCAGGGATCACTGCTGTTAGTAGACCACAAGCTGAGCAGAGATTAAGATCTTAATTTTCAAACATTTTATTTCTGTTGACCAAAAACTGAGCTGTTGAATTGAAATGATGATGAATTTTATCGTTTACGTCTATCTGCTAAAAGGTGGCTCCTGTGAAAACAAGTGATCCATATTTGAGGGTATCTCAAGTGTGATCTTGTGTTGGATACAACTTCCCCATTTCTGAATTCTATTCTACCAGAAATGAGCTCCTGTATATACTTGCAATTGTGGCTTTACTAACTTATGATGCATGCTTACTAATTTTTGGATTTTGTAGTGCTAAATTCTTAACTTGCTGCAGCAACTGAAATCTTACTGATAATGAATCATGGTGCATTAACATCCTCACATTACAATACATGATTAACCACAGACATTCAGTGATGCCCATAAGAACTGAAACTGCATTTCTAATTCCAGAATACAAACAGAAATAGTGGTATTCCTCATGGGACATTGCTTTCGAACTTTTCCTAATCTGACCATCGATTTTGACCCCCTTGTTTCTGACCACTTTCCTGCCAGTCTACTACTTGCCCGCATATCCTGATCTTAGCTGCTAGTCTACTGTAATGTTAATAAAAGACTGAAAATGTATGAATGATTTAAATTGATCTTGCAAATTGGACAGCTTTGGACACCTGTCTACATAAGCCGAAGAACAAGTTACTGTAAGGTGCATAGCATACAAAACTCAATTGAAAAGGAAAGTGGGGAACAAGCACCATTAACAAAGGGTGGCACAAAGCCAACCTCTCCTTACCTCCAATGTTTTCCAGTCCTTTCACCACCGTCTCACAAACCTGCGGGAACAGAAGCACTGGTGAAAACTACAAACACCTTTAAAGACCTACTACCAGTGTACGTTAACCCAAACTCAATTTTGCACTGCAGCGTAAAAATCTCTCTCTCCATTCCTCCAGCGATTTCCATCATAATGCCAACTTACTTACTGGATGATAACCTGAAAGCATCATTGTAACAATTTCACTCTGCTGATGCACAGGCCAAGTATTCATTTGCTCCTGAAGCACAGCCAAGCAGATACTCTGATTCCAGGGAGTTAATTTGTAATTAGCCCCTATTACAAACAATTATATTAATTACTATTTTAACCAAGAACAGCTTGGTGCAAACCCAGAGTAATGTAGCTAGTAAAGCCATTGACTCAGATCCAGACTCTTCAGCTGTCTGTGAAGCCTGCATATTCTCCCTGTGATGTGGTTCCCCAGGTACTTTGGTTTCATCCCAAACTGAAGGGTCAGCTTCAGCATCGTCTCCATGAAGAGACAACTCCCCTCCTACCTGCCAAAGTTACACTTCTGGCTGCATGTGTACCAGTATTACACTGCCAGCGACTTGGGCTCAATTCCACCACTATCTGCAAGGAGTTTCTATGTTCTCCCCATGGCTTTCCTCACACACTTCAAAGACCAGGGGTAATTGGTTATATGGTGTAATAGGGCTGATGAGGCTCATTGAGCCAGAGGGCCTGTTACTGTGTCACACTTCTAAATAAATCAAATACTGCAGATAGTGGGAAACTTAAAAAAATGCAGGAAGCACAGCCTCCTTTGATGCAGGGTTATCGACTCTGCCTTTCTCTCCATAGCTACACTACATTTTCTCAGAATTTAGTTTCAGTTATGCTTGTTGACTGGTCAGCTGACCCTGCAGCTGTGGCATCCCTTCCTCATTTTTCTCAGCTTCTGAGTAACATTCTCATTAATAGCTATTTTGTCAACTCAGCTAGCAACCTATTGGATAAACCTTTTGCCCCAAAGAGTTTATCTAATTTACACATTGTCATTCAATGCAAAATATCAGCTCAGTGGGTGCCATGGAGAGAGATCGGGCGGGGGGGGGGGGGGGCGGGGGGAGAACCACTGTTTCCAGTTTTAATGTTCTCCTATTATACAACTAATGGCTGGCAAAGACTGAAAACAGGATGCTGTCAGCTACAAGCCAAGCTGTCACAAACAGTCAAGCAGTCAAAATCTGAATACGATCCCGCATACATCGAAGCTGTAATTGGTTTTATTGTCACATGTACCGATGAAGTGAAAAACCAACCAGCATGCTATCCAGACAGATCATCTCACAACACATCGAGGTAGTACAAGGGGAAAAATGATAAGAGAATAGTGTTACAGCTACAAAGAAAGTACAGTTCAGACAGACAATAAGATGCAAGAGCCACACTGAGGTAGATTGCAAGGTCAGGAGTTTATGGTGCAAAAGGTCCATTCCAGAAGCCATGTTGAGCCTGAAGGTACATTTTTCAAAATTTTTACCTTCTTCCAAATGGAAGAAGGGACAGTATCCAGGCTTGATTATGTTGGCTGCTTTTCTGAGGCAGTGAGAAGTGTAGACAGATTCCATGGAGCTGATTTTCATTATGGACTGAGTTATGGCCAAAACTCTCTGCAAATTCTTGCTGCCTTGGACAAAGCAAATGCTATATCAATTCGTGATGCATCCAGCTAAGATGTTTTCTGTAGTGCATTAAATTAAAATTGGTGAATCATGGGGATGTATGAAGTTGAGGCACTGGTGAGCTTTCTTGGCCAGGGCGCTGATCTGGATGAATCCGAATCAGAATCGGGCTTATTATCACCGGCATGTGTTGTGAAATTTGTTAACTTAGCAGCAGCGATTCAATGCAATACATAATATAGAAGAGAAAAAACAAAATATAATAATAAACAAATAAGTAAATCAATTACAGTATACAGTGGCATGCAAAAGTTTGGGCACCCCTGGTCAAAATTTCTGTTACTGTGAATAGCTAAGCGAGTAAAAGATGACCTGATTTCCAAAAGGCATAAAGTTAAAGATTACACGTTTTAAGCAAGATTACTTTTTAATTTCCATCTTTCACAGTTTCAAAATAACAAAAAAAAGGGTCCGAAGCACAAGTTTGGGCACCCTGCATGGTCAGTACTTAGTAACACCCCCTTTGGCAAGTATCACAGCTTGTAAATGCTTTCTGGAGCCAGCTAAGAGTCTTTCAATTCTTGTTTGTGGGATTTTCACCCATTCTTCCTTGCAAAAGGCTTCTAGTTCTGTGAGATTCTTGGGCCGTCTTGCATGCACTGCTCTTTTGAGGTCTATCCACAGATTTTTGATGATGATTAGGTCGGGGGACTGTGAGGGTCATGGCAAAACCTTCAGCTTGTGCCTCTTGAGGTAGTCCACTGTGGATTTTGAGGTGTGTTTAGGATCATTATTCTGTTGTAGAAGCTATCCTCTTTTCACCTTCAGCTTTTTTACAGACGGTGTGAGGTTTGCTTCCAGAATTTGTTGGCATTTAATTGAATTCATTCTTTCCTCTACTAGTGAAATAAATGTTCCCCGTGCCACTGGCTGCAACACAAGCTCAAAGCATGATCGATCCACCCCCGTGCTAAACAGTTGGAGAGCTGTTCTCTTCATGAAATCTGCACCCTTTTTTCTCCAAACATACCTTTGCTCATTGCGGCCAAAAAGTTCTATTTTAACTTCATCAGTCCATAGGACTTGTTTCCAAAATGCATCAGGCTTGTTTAGATGTTCCTTTGCAAACTTCTAACATTGAATTTTGTGGTGAGGATGCAGGAAAAGTTTTCTTCTTATAACTCTTCCACGAAGGTCATATTTGTGCAGGTGTCACTGCACAGTAGAACAGTGCACCACCACTCCAGAGTCTGCTAAATCTTCCTGAAGGTCTTTTGCAGTCAAACGGGAGTTCTGATTTGCCTTTCTAGCAATCCTACGAGCAGTTCTCTTGGAAAGTTTTCTTGGTCTTCTGGACCTCAACTTGACCTCCACCATTCCTGTTAACTGCCATTTCTTAATTACATCACGAACTGAGGAAATGGCTACCTGAAAACACTTTGCTATCCTCTTATAGCCTTCTCCTGCTTTGTGGGCATCATTTATTTTAATTCTCAGAGTGCTAGGCAGCTGCTTAGAGGAGCCCATGGCTGCTGATTGTTGGGACAAGGTTTGAGGAGTCAGGGTATTTATAAAGCTTTGAAATTTGCATCCCCTGGCCTTTCCGAATGATGACTGTAAACAAGCTATAGCCCTGACAAGCTAATTAAGGTCTGAGACCTTGGTAAAAGTTATCTGAGAGCTCAAATCTCTCGGGGTGCCCAAACTTTTACATGGTGCTCCTTTTTTTCCACTCTAAAATAGTACAAAGCAAAACTAATACACTAATCTTGCTTAAAATGTTGAAAAGAATGCTTCATCTTTATAACTTTTGGAGATCAATTCATCTTCTACTCAATTAACTATTCACAGTAACAGAAATTTTGATCGGGGTGCCCAAACTTTTGCATGCCACTGTATGTATATAGATTAAAAATTGTGCAAAAAACAAAATATATACTTAAAAAAGTGAGGTAGTGTTCAAGGGTTCAATGTCCATTTACGAATCAGATGGCAGAGGGGAAGAAGCTGCTTCTGAATTGCTGAGTGTGTGCCTTCAGGCTTCTGTACCTCCTACCTGATGGTAACAGTGAGAAAAGGGCATGCCCTGGGTGCTGGAGGTCTTTAATAACGATTCTGCCTTTCTGAGACACCACTCCTTGAAGGTGTCCTGGGTACTCAAGTTCAAACTGTTATTCATGTTTACACCAAGGAACCTGATGCTCTTAAATGACCTCTACATTGACACAGATTCCTTAGTGACTGGTTCTTCTGTTTTGCTGACATAGGGAAATGTTGTCCTGCCACCAGGCTCCCATCCCTTTGCTATAATTCATCTCATCATTATTTAAGATCTGTCGGCATCAGTGGTGGAGGTGGATACGATAGGGTCTTTTAAGAGACTTTTAGATAGGTACATGGAGCTTAGAAAAATAGAGGGCTATGGATAACCCTAGTAATTTCTAAGGTAGGGATGTGTTTGGCACCACTTTGTGGGCCGAAGGGCCTGTTTTGTGCTGTGGGTTTTCTATGTTTTGTCTGTATTTTCTATCTCACCCACTATGGTGGTGTCATCTGAAAACTTGTAGTTGGAGCTGGAGCAGATTCCAGCCATGCAGTTGTAAGTGACCAGAGTAGGGGGCAGAGGACAGTGTTGAGGATAATCATCTGCCCATTCATTCTGACAGATTGCAAAGTCAAGTATCATGTTGCAAAGGGAGGTGCAGAACCCTAGGTCTAGGAGTTTGGAATTGTGCTATTAAAGGCAGAGCTGTAATCAATAAATGGGTGTCTGATGTAGGTGTCTTTGTTATCCAGATACTCCAGTGATCAACATAGGGCCAGGGAGATGAAATTCACCTAAGGTCAAGTTTGTCTAGGGGTTAATGCACAGCATGACCTGTCTCTTGAAATGCTTCATGATGGTGAGCATTAGAGGCATCAGAAAACAGTCTGTATTTATTTGGGAAAGAAAAATGCTAGTTTTCTGACTAACAGTACAAAAACAATCAGCTATCACAGCAGTGGCTGCAAAAGCACATCAGCAAATTTAATATTCCTGCAACAGGATTAGGACACTAAACATTTATGCTTCACACTCAGTGAGAGAAATAGATATCACAACCCATGGAGGCCAAGGTCCCAGTGCAGACAACCACCAATCTATTTGTTCAGCCATGCTTGAAATCTGAGCCACACCTGCATCTATAACATAATCTCACAGCAAATGCAGAATATGATTTATCAAGCAAATACAGTGAACAGATGGTTCATGTAATTGACAAAAATCATCCAATGTGACCATGACTTGTAACATGATTACTTGAAATAGTTTTATATACAAGCAGCAAGAATAGAGTGTGGTACAGTACCTTCAGTTTCCCCTCCTTCAGCCACTGGGTCAACTGCACCAGGCTTGTGGCATACTTATCTGAATAGTTTATCACCAAGAATCTCTCTCTGTGAAGATCAATAAGGAAAATGAAGGAGGAGGAGAAGTAATAGTCATACAATCATTACAGCATTGAGTAGTTTAAATGGAGTAAAGAGGGCTATCACCTCAAGTAGGTCTGCAGCAGACACCATCTCACTGGCTCTCTGCTCTGGACCAGAACACACTTCAGGGTGTGATTCTCAAACTTCTGGTAATGCCCCCACCCCCCACACTTCAGCATTCCCATTTCCCTCTCTTACTTTATCTACTTACCTGCCCATCACCTCCCTCTGGTGCATCTCCCCCTTTTCTTTCTTCCATGGCCTTCTGTCCTCTCCTATCAGATTTCCTCTTCTCCAGCCTTTTCTCTTTCACCCAATCAACTTCCCAGCTCTTTACTTCACTCCTCCCCCGCCCCCAGTTTCACCTCTTCCCTTGTGTTTCCCCCTCCCATCACCCCACCTTCTTACTCTGACTCCTCAACATTTTCCCTCCAGTCCTGATGAAGTGTCTTGGCCCGGAACATCAACAGCACTCTTTTCCATAAATTTTGCCAGTTCCTCCAGCATTTTGTGTGTGTTGTCAGGCTGGTGTTCACTGAATACCGCACGGTGGTCAACACCATCTCGTCAAAGCTCCTAGAATTCAGTACCTCACTCTGTAATTGGATCCTTGGCTTTCTCACTGGGAGACTACGATCAGTGCAGTTCAGAATCCTCATCTCAACCTCACTAGCCATCAACCCAGTTATCCTCAAGCTTAGCTCCCTGCGCTCTTCATCTACCACTATGAGGTTACACACAGCTCCAAAGCCATCTACAAATTTGATGACGCTACTGCTTTTGACATAATTGCAGATGGTGGTGAGAAGCTGCGTAGGAGCGAGATGGTTGAGCGTTGCCATAGTAACAGCCTTGTGCTGAACATCAGCAAAACCAAGGAACCAATTGTGGACTTCAGGAAGGTCCTCATTGTGGGGTCAGCAGCTTCACGCTTCTGGGTCCATCCTGGGCACTGCACATTGATGTAATCATAAAAGCACACCAGCATCTTTTCTTACAGGTTCAAGGAGATTCATGTCAAAGATTCTGACAAATGGCTACAGACTTACATTGGAAAAATCTGTAGATTCTGGTGTTCCATCACTGCCTGGTATGGAAACTCCAATGCACAAGAACTCAGGCAGCTACAGAGAGTAATAGACCCAGCAAGTTCCATCACCAATACTTTTCTGCCCACAAAGACAGCTACAGTAGGCAAAGTCTCAGGAAGGTGACATCAATCATCAAGGACTCCAACTATCCTAGTCATACCCCCTTCTTGAGGCTGCCATCAGGAGCCAGAGGATCCACATGCCAATGTTCAACAACTGCTTCTTCCCCACTGCATTAGGTTTCTTGAACGGACCTGAAAGTTCCTAATACTACCTTGCACTACATTTCTTTTACTTTCTCTCTCAACTTGCACAGATGTCATTATATTTATTTGTATTACAGGTTGTGCATAATTTGTTTATTTAAGTATATGTTAACTTACCTTTGTCTTTTTCATAATGTATCATGTTGCTGCTGCAAAAAATCTACCATTCATGGCATTTACTCCCTGTATATGTGTGCCTATGACAATGAACATGAACTTGAATGGGTACCTAAATGAAAAGAATTGCTGTTCTCAAAAATGCACATCTGAAACTTGTCAAAATCTCTTTGGCAGCAATTTCCAAAATAACAATCTCTTCTATCTGGAAGAATAATGAGGCTGGAAATCACACAATATTCTACCCAGTCTTGACCATCTCTCATCATTCCTGTTTTATGATTGGATCAAAATCCTGGAACTCACTGATCAGCAGCCTTTAACAGAAAGACTGCAACAATTCATTTAGAGCCATGCTCAGGGCCGGAATAAGCTAGTGTGGGGCCTGTAGCATAAGTTATAAAGGGGCCCTAAATTTTAAAAAAACACATGTATTAAAAGGTAAATTATTTACTTGCATAGTAAAGTAATTCAATTTTTTCATTTGCTATACAGCCAGATAATACAACAAATGTCTGACACTTCAGTAATAGTATTACTTACATGTAGGTATCAATTTCAAATATCAAAAGTAACAAAACTACAATTTGAAAGTTAAGATTTAGCATGAGGAAATTAGTTGATGATACTGGAAATGTCTATTTCATGCAGAAGTTCATGTTCTTCTGAACGCGGTGGACTCTGAGCGTCTGATCCCTGAAGTATTTTACCCAGTAGACGCAGAAATTTGATAATTGCGCTTTGTTTGAATTTATTTACCTTCACCGTCTTTTATGAAAAGTAGAACATTAGAAAATTGGAAGCAGACTTTTAAATTTTAATAGCCCAGGATTAACACTGGTACAAGCACGGATTATTTGTTACACAGTAATTGGATTTATCAGTGTCCCGGGTAAGTAACTTTTGGTTACTTGTACGGAGGCCGCAACGTCTCCTCGCTCTTAGCAACTGCTGATGCGATTTTAGTCCGTGTTAATGAAAATGTGTACACACCACAATTTTCTATATGAGATGATGTTCCGGTTCCAACTCACGTTCCATGTTAGAAATGTTGCGTATGCAGGGCCTCTTTCAAACGGAGTTGTTTGCAAATCATCTGATGCCTCGAAACGATTAGCGGAACCAGAGGTATTTACTGATAACCTGATCTATCAGCGCTCCCTTTCAGATTTTCAACTCATGTTCCTGACAGTCCCTAGAATGCCGTCTCATTCCTCTCAATCTCGTTTTGTGTATACCAATTGACAACTTAGCCTGGGTCGTGCAGACTTGTCACTGGAACTGTTCGTAATTTTTTCATTTGTGACGTGAGACATCGAACTGCACAGAAACACACACAATCCATGTCTATCAAAATGTCCTGTCATTAGCGGACCTCATTCATTCGAACTTTTTTTTCACATGAGTAATCGATTAAGATATTCTATCTCAGGGCAAATAACTGATTTCAACTTGTGAAAATGCTTTCCGCTTTCTTCTCTGGGTTCACAGGATGTGAGCATCGCCAACAATTCGGATATTATTATCCCCCTCTAACTCCCGCGATTACAGGATTAAGGTAGCAATCACAAGATCCTCAGATATACATCTTGTAAAATCCAGCAAGGCCGATTATTCTCCTTCCCAGAAGGTCATTGATGAAACAAATGAGGCTTTGTAGTTAAAATCCATCAAACTTTACAACTCCTCCCTTGGAGTGTCAGACACCCTGAGCCAATAGGCTGGTCCTGGACTTATTTCCACTTGGAATAATTTACTTATTATTATTTAATTATTTATGGTTTTATATTGCTATATTTCTACACTATCCTTGGTTGGTGTGACTGTAACGAAACCCAATTTCCCTTGGGATCAATAAAATTATGTCTATCTGTCTGTAATACATTATTTGGTACATTACGTGCTAACACAGAGGACAATTCATATTCAAAAAGCATAGATGTGGTGTCTTCACAACTACCTGTAAACTTAGCATTCTTGTCTCAGAGATGCATTGAATCTGGGTTCACAGCTTTTAGGAAATGCATTGTTATGAACTCAATCCACAGTACTTTGTCAAAGAACAGAAGGCTGATGGCTGAAGCCAATTATTTAAGTGTAAATGAATCATCTACTCACTCTAACAGTTGTAAGAAAACGGTGAGAATGCCGATATCACCAGACTGCAGCTTGCAAGCATTTAGTGTGGGCAGGGCCCTCGAAAATGCGGGGCCCATAGCATACACTACTTTTGCTACTAGGTTAATCCAGCCCTGGCCATGCTCCCTCTGAATGAAGGGCACAGATCCAAAACTTCTCACTGTCCCCCAAAAGATAAAGCTACAAAACAAATAACCTAACTGTAAATAGAAACAGGAATCATTTGTTTACCTTGTGATATTCCTTTCCTTTAGGATAGCCTCTGTGTGAGAAGGTAGTGGAGGAGGATAAGGCACATCTTTATTGTACTGGGTAATCTGTCCACATAGAATGACGTGACTGTCTTTATTCATCTGGATTAAAATAAAACATTGAAATGTTCTGCTAAATTACACTGCCTTGAGTTTAGACGGAAAAGTAAAAGTTCAAAGCAAATTTATTATCCAAGTACTGATATGTCACCATATATAATCCTGAGACTGAGTATCCAGTGAAAGAACAGGCGATATTAGAGCTGTCTCAGTTGGTTACGTGGGAAAACATCTTACTCCCCTACATAAAAGGATAGTCAAAATTTCTAAAATGTTTTTGTTTTGGGCCACTGATGTTTATCGTGTCATTTTACTACTTAAACAAGAAAAGTCAAAGCCAACATAAAAGCTAAAGCAGGGGCATATAATAAAAAATAGTGGGAAGTTAGAAGATTGGGAAGCTTTTAAAATCCAACAGAAGACAACTAAGAAATCATTAAGGTAAAGATGGAATATGAAAGTAAGCTAGCCAATGATATTAAAGAGGATACCAAAAGTTTCTTCAGATATATAAAGTGTAAAACAGAGGTGAGAATGATGGAAAATGATGCTGGAGAGATAGTGATGGGGACGAGGAAATGGTAGATCAACTGAATACAGGCAGTCTCCGGGTTACACACGAGTTCCGTTCCTAAGTCCGTCTTTAAGTCGGATTTGTACGTAAGTCGGAACAAGTACATCCGGCATTATTTAGCGTCAGTTAGTCAAACGTTTGTCTTAGTATATAGTATATATTTTACCTTTCTATGCATATAAAACACTTAAAAAACATGTATTCCAGTAATTCAACCACTGCATTGCTTAGTAATAATTGTAGCTTTCATCGGGACAGGGTCTTTCACATGCTCCATTATTCTCATTTTATCCATTATCCTTTAAAATAGTTCAGATCGTTGACCGAATGTAGCCTAATGCTTTTTCAATGACCGATGGTGTTTCACCTCTTTCCAAATGCTTTATTATTTCCACTTTATTTTCAATCGCGATCGCTTCCCGTCAATGGAACAGAAACACTGTGGGCGGCAGGTCCGGACCTCCGCCGAGTCCCAAGGACCACTGCACTGAATTCCCCAGGTCCTAAACTCCACTGCACTGAGCCAGGCTAAATGGGACAAGTGGGGGCTGTGCTGGGTTTGGGTATTTGATCCTCCACAATATTCTGCGTGGGAATTTAAACTGGAGGTGGCAGTGTTTTTTTTACGAGGTCGAGTTGCGAGCTAGACATCAACCTGGCACGAATGGTACGGGCTCTCACTAAATCGAACTTGGGAACCTCCGTTCTCCAGCTCGGCGCTGATCTCACTGCGCCACCAGCCGACCGGAATGGGGGGGGGGGGGGTGATCAGGGTGACTCGAACTAAGAAAAATTTAAGCCAAATACAAAGTTAAACACTCAACACAGTGTCAACGGCAACGACTTAAAATGGCGGACGGCGTTGCAATCCGACTTTAAATGGCGGACAGCATTCTCCTACCTCAGCTCGTAAGTACGAGTTGTCTGTAAGTCGGACGTTCGTAACTCGGGGACTACCTGTAAGTATTTTACATCAATCTTCACTGTGACATTCCAGGTGTCAGGGGTCATAAGTGTATGAAGTTACTGTAACTAGAGAGAAGGTTCTTGGAAAGCTGAAAGATCTGAAGGTAGGTAAGTCACCTGGACCAGATAGTGTACACCCCAGAGTTCTGAAAGAGGTGGCTGAAAAGACTGTGGAGGCATTAGTAATGATCTTTTAAGAATAACTAGATTTTAGAATGGTTCCCAAAGACAGGAAAATTGCAAATGTTATTTCACTCTTCAAGAAGGGAGAGAGGCAGAAGAAAGCAAACTATAGGCCAGTTAGTCTGACCTCAGTAGTTGGGAAGATATTGGAGTTGACTATTAAGGATAAGATTAAGGGTACTTGGAGGCACATGATAAAAATAGGCCTCAGTCAGCAGGCTTTGCTCAAGGGAAAAATCTTGCCTGACAAATCTGTTGGAATTCCTTGAAGTAGCAACAAGCAGGATAGACAAAGAAGAATCAGTTGACATTGTGTACTTGGATTTTCAGAAGGCCTCTGACAAAGTACCGGACAAGAGGATGGTTAACAAGCAACGAGACCAGGGTATCCAGGGAAGATTCTAGCACAGTTAAAGCAGTGGCTGATTGGCAAAGAGAGGGAATAAAGGGAGCTTTTTCTGGTTGGCTGCTGGTGACTAGTGGTGCTCCACAGGGGTCTGTGTTGGGACTGATTCTTTTTACGTTTTATGACAATGATTTGGATGATGGAATTGATGGCTTTATGGCAAAGTTTTCAGACAATATGATGACAGGTAGAGGGGCAGGTAGTTTTGAGGAAGTAGAGAGGCTACAAAAGGACTTGGATTAGGAGAATGGGCAAAGACATGCAGATGGAATAGTGTTGGGAAGTGTATAGCACTGCACTTTGGTAATAGAAATGAATGGGTTGACCATTTTCTAAATGGAGAGAAAATAAAAAGGTACTTGTGCTGGATTCCCTAAAGGTTAATTTGCAGTTTGAACCTGTGGTGAGGAAGGCAAATGCAATGTTGGCATTCATTTCAAGAGGATTAGAATATAAAAGCAAGGATGTAATGTTGAAACTTTATAAAACACTGGTGAGGCCTCACTTGGAGTATTGTGAGCAGTTTTGGGCCCCTTATCTTAGAAAGGATGAGCTGAAACTGGAGAGGGTCAAAAGAAGCTCATGAAGATGATTCCAAGCGTCCCACATGAACAACGTTTGACGTCTTTGGGCCTGTATTCACTAGAATTCAGAAGAATGAGGGGTGACCTCATTGAAACCTATCCAACAGTGAAAGGGCTTGATAGAGTGGATGTTTTCTATGGTGAGAGAGTTTAATACCAAAGGACACAGCCTCAGAATAGAGGGGTATCCTTTTAGAATGGAGAAGATGAGGAATTTCTTCAGCCAGGGAGTGGTGAATCTGTGGAATACTTTGCCACAGGCAGTTGTGGAGACCAAGGCTTTATATTTAAGGCAGAGGCTGACAGATTCTTAAATGGTCAGGACATGAAGGGATACAGGAAGGCAGGAGATTGGGGATGAGAGGAAAATTAGATCAGCCATAATAAATGATGGAGCAGACTCAATGGGCCAAATTGCCTAATTCTGCTCCTATATCTTGTGGTCTTAAGTGATTTATCATTGAAATCTTGTTCAGTACCAGATCCAACCAGTCACAAGCTGTTTCAGGCAAAATCATCTGCCAAGAACACCTAGGGAAGGAAGTTTTGTCTGGTCCTCTTGGAGCCCCAGTATGAACATTATGCCAGTTTACCTCTAATAAATTACAGCCCAGAGATTGAGCTAATCTCTGAAAGCTCCTCTGTTCTTCATTTGAAAGCCCACTTCAATAAAGGCCATTCCATGTTGCAAAACTAAAGAGGAAATGAATCCAGATGATTCAAAGGCATTTTAATGGTTTCTGCTCATCTTTTATTGAGGCTTTTGGCATGGATTTCCCCTCACAAAACAGATACATATTTGGGCGGCAGTATTAATAGGGAGCAAACATACATATTCCACCCCCCCCCCACCCCGGTTGCTTGGGAAGGGGTTGGTTTTGTTTGACATGGGTGGAGTTAGGAAGTGATATTTGATTATTTTTCTGCTGATATTGTAAAGGTATTATCTGCTATGGACAGTCTGTAATCCCTCAATTGTTTCAATCCTTAAGATCCATACCTGACTAATTACAACATCACTGATGTGTCCTCCAACATTGTCAAAGTAAATGTCCACTCCACTCGGACAGTATTCCAACAGCTTTTCTGTAATATCATCTTTTTTGTAATTAATGGCGGCATCAAAACCCATCTTGTGGACCAAAACTTGACACTTCTCATCCGTGCCACAGATCCCAACCACTCTCGAACATCCTTCAAGACGAGCAATCTGGTAAAAGTTACAATGTCAGGCATTTCAGTAACTACCCTGCTGCCTTAAAACGGGAAAGAAAAGCCAAACATTCCATGGCACAACCTCATTCCCAAATGGGATGTAATCATAGAATTTCTGTTAAACACATAATTACATTATAAAGGCCCCCATCTGTATCATTTTGAGCAAATAATTAAAATGTATATGTGCGAGTATTATTAAGTAATCCTAATGACTTCTAAGGACCATCAAGTTTTATTTTATCCATACATAAACGTAATATTAACATTTTTAGTCACAATTTAAAGAAACGAGTTAACTAACATCCTAATTTCAGTTCAGATTGTCACTAACCTATGAATTTAACTTCACAAATTACTCAAAATAAATTTTAAACTTTCAGCTGTGGGGCACAATCACTCTAGTTTTTAATCCAAATGCAACACAACCTGTTATTAAACTTCCATTGGGTTAAATGCTACTATTAAAACACTAATAATTTGACTCCTATTAATTACCCACACCAACATCCAAATATGCTTCAACTCTCATTTTGTTTTGATCTTTTTGCCATTCTACACACTGGCCACAAAAAAAAAGACCAAAATTCCAAATAATGGTAATGAAAAAACTGAATTTGCATATTTTCATTCCTGCTGCGCATCTTTCCCAACCCCTCCACCCCTAAGTAATGGATTTGTTTTCTGAACTTAATCCAGCAAGTTTACAAAAGATCAAAAACATCAGATACCAGCAAATGTCAAATTATGGCGACCCACTTCCCAGCGCACTCGAACTGGCTCACAAAGCGGCGCGCGCTGGCATTGGGGCCGGTTCCAAAGAGGGCGCCAAGCCTGCTTCACTGGCAAGGGGAAAAGCCCGCACGCGAGACGGACTGTGAATACGTGCCCCCTATAGCATTCCCGCCCTGGGAAGGCGGGATCAGGAAGGCTTTAAAGCGAGGCCAAAAAGTTTGAATAAACCTCTTTTGTAACTGCAGCTCACCGACTCCATGTTGTTATTGCAGCGCTGCGTGTAGCATACCGCTACAAAATCAGGTTTGTTAAATGCACGAATACGGTGAAGTCCAGGTACAATAAAAAAAACTTGCTTGTAGCAGTATCACAGGCATGTAGGTGTAGACAACACATAGAGTATAAATTGTGCATAAATTATACAATTTCACTAGTGCACAATCTTATTCCATTGCTAAGGTACAGTTAGGGTTGTGTAGGGTGGTTTGAGAACCTGATAGTTGGAGGAAAGTAGCTGTTTCGGAGCCTGGTGGAATGGGACTTTTAGGCTTCTGTACCTCCTGCCTGATAGTAGCAGTGAAAAATGTTGCTGGAGCTCATCTACAAAGAGTCAGGTCTTTTACTCCAAGAGATCTGGAACCGTTCAGATCCAACAAACACAGGATAGGGAATATATTATGGAAAGTGATGGAGCTTCTGTTCAAAGACTGGGAATTTGCTCCAAACTCCTTCCTGGATATACAGTGTAAATTGTGTTGCTACAGACTCTGCAGCAGAACAGGAAAATAATCTCTGCCTAGCAACACCAAGTTACCAAGTCAGGAAGCTCCCAACAACAGCAGCACCAAGCTGCCAAACAGAAAATAATCAAAGCCCTCTCACATTACCCAGTGAAGCAAGATAACTGCTAAATTAAATTGTTATTATTGTCATGTGCTAAGGTAGTGTCTTGTGTATTAGTAGTACCAGTACCAGTGTAGAATAACGTGCTACAGTCGCAGAGAAAATGCAGTGCAGGTAGAAGGTCACCTTGAGGTCAAGAGTCCATCTGACATTCCAGAGATCTGTTAAATAGTCTTGTAGTAGCCAAGGTGGAAGCTGTCCTCGAGTCTGATATATGCCCTTTCAGGCTTTTGTATCTTCTGCTCAATAGGAGCAAAGACAGAATGCCCAGGATCAGTGAGATCTTTATGTTTAATCTTTAGCATCACCAATGCTCCCTGAAGATGATGGCAGCATTTGTCATCGAAATGTCGGTTATAATCGATATCTGTACACAGCTGGAAGCCCGAGAAAAGTTTATTTGTCATATACGCCGGGAAAGCAATAGGTCCTTTTTCATCTTTATGTTTGCTGCTTTACCTAGAGAGAAATGTAGACAGAGTCCATGGAGGAGAGGCTAGTTTCCGTGATGAGCTGCGTTTGTCCAAGATCTGCAGTTTCTTGTTGTGACAGGCAGAGCAGCTGCCACACCACGCCGCAATGCAGCTGGTTAAGATCTTTTCTATCATGTACCAATTGGTGAGGGTTAACAGAAACGTATCACATTTCTTTAGTCTTTTGAGGAAGTAGAGGTGCTGGTGAGCGTTCTTGGCCACAGCGTCAATGTGGTTGGACTAGGAAAGGCTATTGGTGATGTTCATTCCTGGAAGCTTCAAGTTCCCAACATGCCACTGAAGCACTGATGTAAACAGGAGCTCGTGCACTTCCTCCTTGAAGTTAATGACCAGCTCTTATTCTGCTGATATTGAGGGAAAGGTTTTGACATGACACCATATAGTTAGACTCTATATCTGATTGTTTACTATTAGTCAGTAAGTCAAGGATCCCATTACAGAGGAAGGCTAGAGTTAATGTGTGCCATGATGGTGAATGTCAGAACTTCACAAATGTGGATGTCAAGGCAGGCGGCAGGAGTCGTTAAGGCACATTACCTTGTTTTCTTAGGTACCAGGATGATAGTGGTGCTCTTAAAGTTGATGGGAACCTTAGACTGAAGCAGGGAGAGGTCAGGAATGCCTGGAAGTATCCCTACCAGCTACTCTGGGCAGGATTGAAGGACACATCTGATTCAGATACTTTCCATGGGTTTACTCTCTGGAAGGCAGAGCTGTGACTTTGGGTACAGGTATACTAGAGGCTTCCCCATCTGTCCCACTTTGGGATTTAGGAACAGGTAGCAGGAATATTTTTAAATGATCTTAATTTCATTTTTCTTCAAACTCTCCTTACCTTTGCAGATTTTCAAACATAGACTAGAGATTAAAGATCTAAAAGTTACCTTTATATGTCAAACACGAGGAAATCTGCAGATGCTGGAAATTCAAACAACACACACAAAATGCTGGTGGAACGCAGCAGGCCAGGCAGCATCTATAGGAAGATGTTTTGGGCCGAGACCCTTCGTCAGGAAAGATAGTAAGAGATTTGAAAGTAGTGGGGGAGGGGGAAAATGCGAAATGATAGGAGAAGACTGGAGGGGGTGGGGTGAAGCTGAGAGCTGGAAAGGTGATTTGCGAAAGTGATACAGAGCTGGAGAAGGGAAAGGATCATGGGACGGGAGGCCTCGGGAGAAAGAAAGGGGGATGGGGGGGAGCACCAGAGGGAGATGGAGAACAGGCAAACAACTAAATATGTCAGGGATGCGGTAAGAAGGGGAGGAGGGGCTTTAACGGAATTTAGAGAAGTCAATGTTCATGCCATCAGTTTGGAGGCTACCCAGCCGGTATATAAGTTGGTGTTCCTCCAACCTGAGTGTGGCTTCATCGTGACAGTAGAGGAGGCCATGGATAGACATATCAGAATGGGAATGGGACGTGGAATTAAAATGTGTGGCCATTGGGAGATACTGCTTTCTCTGGTGGACAGAGTGTAGGTGTTCAGCAAAATGGTCTCCCAGTCTGCGTCGGGTCTCCCCAATATATAAAAGGCCACACCAGGAGCACCGGACGCAGTATACCACACCAGCCAACTCACAGGTGAAGTGTAGCCTCACCTGGAAGGACTGTCTGGGACCCTGAATGGTGGTGAGGGAGGAAGTGTAAGGGCAGGTGTAGCACTTGTTCCACTTACAAGGGTAAGTGCCAGGAGGGAGATCGGTGGGAAGGGAAGGGGGGGACGAGTAGACAAGGGAGTCACGTAGGGAGCGATCCCTGCGGAAAGCAGAAAGGGGGGGAGGGAAAGATGTGTTTGGTGGTGGGATCCCGTTGGAGGTGGCAGAAGTTACGGAGAATTATACGTTGGACCCGGAGGCTGTTGGGGTGGTAGGTGAGGACAAGGGGAACCCTATCCTGAGTGGGGTGGCGGGCGGATGGGGTGAGGGCAGATGTGCGGGAAATGGGAGAGATGCATTTGAGAGCAGAGTTGATGGTGGAAGAAAGGAAGCCCCTTTGTTTAAAAAAGGAAGACATCTCCTTCGTCCTAGAATGAAAAGCATCCTGAGAGCAGATGTGGTGGAGACGGAGGAATTGTGAGAAGGGGGTAGCATTTTTGCAAGAGACAGGGTGGGAAGAGGGATAGTCCAGGTAGCTGTGAGAGTCTGTAGGCTTATTGTAGTTCTCAGTAGATAAGCCATCTCCAGAGACGGAGACAGAAAGATCAAGAAAGGGGAAGGAGATGTTGGAAATAGACCAGGTAAATTTGAGGGCAGGGTGAAAGTTGGAGGCAAAGTTAATGAAGTCAACGAGCTCAGCATTTGTGCAGGAGGCAGTGCCAATGCAGTCATCGATGTAGCGAAGGAAAAGTGGGGAACAGATACCCGTATAGACTTGGAACATGGACAGTTCCACAAAGCCAACAAAAAGGCAGGCATAACTGGGACCCATATGGGTGCCTTGGCTACACCCTTGGTTTGGAGGAAGTGGGAGGAGCCAAAGGAGAAATTAGTGAGAGTAAGAACTAATTCCGCTAGACAGAGGAGAGCGGTGGTAGAGGGGAATTGGTTAGGTCTGGAATCCAAAAAGAAGCAAAGAGCTTTGAGACCGTCCGGGTGGGGGATGGAGGTATATAGGGACTGGACGCCAATGGTGAAAATAAGGCAGTGGGGGCCAGGGAACTTAAAATCATCAAAAAAATTCAAAGCATGAGAAGTGTCACGAACATAGGTGGGAAGAGATTGAACAAGGGGGGGATAGGACAGTGTCAAAGTATGCAGAAATGAGTTCGGTGGGGCAGGACCAAGCTGAGACAATAGGTATTTAAAGAGCAAACACAAGGAAATCTGCAAATGATTTAAAGAGCAAACCTTTATATGTCACATGTAAGTCAAAACAATGAAAAATGCCAATTGCTTCAAATCAAATCAGTGAGGATTGCACTGAGAAACCCACAATTCCTTTGCCAAAACATGCTCACAGCTCAAGGAACCAAGGTGAAACTCAAATTCAAATCTAAATCAAGAGGGAATCATTGGTGTTTGGAATCATATCCTACATAAAAGCCATACTGTTATTATTTGTCAGACATCAATCATCCCAGTCTCAGGACATCACCATGGGAGTCCTTCAAGGAGCTATCCCAAGCTCAGCACTCTTCAATAACCTTCCACCCATCAGGAGAGAGTTCACTAACAATGGGACAATGCTTCTTTTCAAATACAGTCCCTCAGTAAATGAAGCAATCCATGTCTGCATACAGCAAGAACCACAAAACACGCAGGCGTGGATCGCTAAGCGGCAAACAACCGTAGTGCCAGAAAATAGCCATCTCCAACAAAAGGATGACTAATCACCTAAACACGACATTCAAAGCCTTTACCATGGCTTTGACCTAAAATATCAATAATTCCTTTCCTCTGACAGAGGAAATGTATACATACTTTGATATTAAAAGTACTTTGAACTTTGATGCTGTTTGACTTCTACGTTCCACCACCAAACTGTTTGTTTCCTAATCTTTCACCATGGGAGCGAGTAGTCTTTGGAGTACTGCAAGTCTGTGTCTTTAATGATGCTTTGCTACGCACTTGAGTGCTCGGTGGAGGGAGGGGGGGTGCCGATGCTGTTTTGCTAGTGGGGGGGGGGGTCATTGCCTTGCTGCTGCTTGTGCGTGGGGGGGGGCTTTGGGGTTCTAATGTTTAACTGTCATTCATTATTTGGGGCATTCCTCTGTTTTTGTGGATGTTTGTGAAGAAAAAGAATTTCAGAATGTATATCGTATACATTTCTCTGCCATTAAGTGTAGCTATTGAAACCCATTGTTTGCTTCTTACTCCTAATGCTTGATGACTCTGAGTTCGATCTCCCATTTATCAGAGACTGCTTTCCTTTTAGTATATGTTCCCATCTGACAGGATTGCCACAGAACAAATTAACTGAGCGATGGCACCTCCAACAGTAGGGCATCACCCTAGATGATGGGATTGCATTGGATAGTTAGTTAAGGCATCAGCCCACTGGGCACAGGCCACTGACAGCAACTTGCCAAAGTCATTTTTCAAGTCGTCTCCAGGTGTAGCCCATCTTCTCGGTTGTGTCACCAGGTGTTCTTTGGCCGGTCTCTTTCCCACTTTCCCTGAGGATTTTCCCAGTGGTGGTAGTGGTGCTGGATGACAGAAGATTGATCAGCCCTGTGGCTTCCACAGGCTTGCAATTTTCACCACGCAACTTCATGTGTCTTCTAGGCAAAGATCCTTCCCCTCCAGAGGTGAGGTCCTTGGAGTTTCTGTTGGCTTTGCTATAGCTCTGGGTTTTTATGGGATGGGATTGCTAGCTCCATGTTCAACCCTCCTCGTTCCCAGCTGGCTTTGGACAGAGAGCTGTGCCAGAGAGAGAAAATGGCTTGCGGGAACAGAGACCACAAGAAACTTAGAAAGAAATATCTCATTAAAACTGATCAACTCAAAATTGTCTGGAAATCTACTTCCATGAAAACCCTAATGACCCTATGGTCCATGAGGTCACGAAGAGTTGGACTCAATTTAATGACTGAACAACACCACCAACATATCAATCATCATCTTCTCCTGTTCTGATCTGCAACTATGATGATTGGAATAAGGGTGACCATACTTTATGGTCAAAGGTTGCTGCAGAATATAGCAAATCTAAAGATACAAGATGATCAATGAAAGGTGATAAAGCAATCAGTAGGAGGGTGAAACTTAAAAGAAAATGTAGGTGCTGAGTATTCAAATCACTGAAAACAAACAGGGTACACTCAGCAGGTCAAGCACCAGCAGGGAAATGAAAGAGTTAACTTTTAACATCAAATATATCAGACATGTTCGAGAGAAAACAAGTTGCTTGTGACCAACATGTTCTACATACCTGACCAGCTAACATCCCACAAGCTCCTGCAGCACCACTGACCACCATGGTTTGATTTGCTCCAGGTTTCACGTGGCCCTTTTCCCTCACACCCAGCAAAGCAGTGAGGCCTGACAAACCAGCAACACCCAAGAAATAGGAGAGGTGCCCACCTACAAGCTGAGGATCAAGCTACAAGAAAACAAAGAAAAAAATCTCATGAAATGGAACAATAATGATGAAAGCAATCTTCACCTGAGAAACAGCTGAATCTGGTCCAATGCAGGTTGAATATTTACACTCTCAATGTTACAGAACATTGTCACATTGCTGTGTGAATCTGTGACAGATTTTATACTCTTCAGAATTAGGCTAATGGATGAAGTAATAAAACGCGAACTCTTGTTTTATTGAAGGCATATAATATTGGACTGGAAATGAGAATCCTCTTCACTTATAACCATATAACAATCACAGCATGGAAACAGGCCATCTCAGCCCTCCTAGTCCGTGCCGAACTCTTAATCTCACCTAGTCCCACCTACCCACACTCAGCCCATAACCCTCCACTCCTTTCCTGTCCATATACCTATCCAATTTTACCTTAGATGACACAACTGAACTGGCCTCTACTACTTCTACAGGAAGCTCATTCCACACAGCTATCACTCTCTGAGTAAAGAAATACCCCCTCGTGTTCCCCTTAAACTTCTGCCCCCTAACTCTCAAATCATGTCCTCTTGTTTGAATCTCCCCTACTATCAATGGAAACAGCCTATTCACATCAACTCTATCTATCCCTCCCAAAATTTTAAATACCTCGATCAAATCCCCCCTCAACCTTCTACGCTCCAATGAACAGAGAACTAACTTGTTCAACCTTTCTCTGTAACTTAAGTGCTGAAACCCAGGTAACATCCTAGTAAATCGTCTCTGCACTCTCTCTAACTCTCTCACTCTCTCACTTCACTTAAATTAAGGTAAAACATCACTATACAATGTGCTACTGCAAAACTATAGCTTCAGGAAACAGTAACTTATTGATAAAAGTGCCCTCCCCAAGACCAGAGCAATCAAGCTGGAAATTCCCCATCACTGCCTGAAATGACAACCTCTAGTTCTGAAGATATCCTCTGGTTCTAGATACTCCGACAAACGTCCTTTCATTACCTCTCCAATCAAACAGCTATTAGAATCACATATGCTTCAATAAAACCACCTCTATTTCTTACTAAACTCCAATGAGTATTCACCACAATGAGTGCAATCTACTCACAAAAAGCATTCAAACTATTACAGTAATGCTTCCTTACTTTCACATTCCAATCTCCCTGTACCTGCTAACAAATTTTGTTTTTCAGCCATGAGAGGGTCAAATCCCTCTGTAAAAAGGCATTATGTTTCTTCCCATTTGAATGATAACTTGTTTGTTTATGCTACTTGCCAGACCTTTCCCTGCTTTGTTCTTAGTTTTTCAAATGTTTTCCCCTCTGGGAAAATCCATCATTCTAGCTTACAAACTACCTTCCTCCAACTTACTTTCCAGCTTGCATTTGAAACATAAGTAGACCTGGCTCCCACATAATCTGTTCTTTCATCTAAGTCTTTAATGTATATTGTAAATAGTTCAGGCTCGAGCACTCATCTATATGATTGCCAATTAATAACAGCTGCCACCTATCTATACCAATTCTCACTTTCTCTTTATCTGGTCCTCCATCTATGAGAAAATGTCACCTCCAACATCATAGGGTCTTATTTTACTGTTTAATTCAGACACAGTATGAGTAAAGACAGAGATGAAAATTTACAAAATATTCCTTAAGTAATTAGAATTAGGCCATTTAGCCCATCGAGTCTGCTCCACCATTCAAATTCAATTCTTTTCCCTCCCCAGCCTCTCCCCATAACCTTCGATGCCAAGTCCAATCAAGAACCTATCAATCTCTGCCTTAAACGACCTAGCCTCCATAGCCACTTGTGGTAATGAATTCACCAGCCTCTGAATAAAGAAATGAAGGAGGATTTCTTCATGGTATCTGCCTGTGACTGGACCATTAGTGAGGAGAGTTAGTATAGAGTAGGGTATTTATGCACAAAGAGATAGAAGTAGGCAGCTAACCAACAGCTCAGAGGTGGAGCTGCCCTTAGCTAGCCCATTTATGCTGGTTTGGCACGGCATCCTGATTTACATCAAGATAATTATCAACAGCACAGAGGTGCAGCTGCCCTTAGCTAGCCCATTTATGCTGGTTTGGCACGGCATCCTGATTTACATCAAGATAATTATCACTGCCTATAGCAAGACTGGGATATCTCACTGCTCACTAATCCAACTTGAGCAAACTATCTCAGTTCTGTTACATGCCACATTTGTTTATGGAAGACATGGTGACATGGAGTCTTCCCATTATGTACTAATAAACCAGTCTATTCCTTAAACCTCTGAACAGTGTGATCTTTTAAAAGGATAAAATCTTACACCACCACCCTAACCAGAAGGCTTCTATCAAATTATTCTTAAATTTTTTAGTTCAATAAATAATTAAAAATTCAAGCAAGAATAAGCCCTGTAATTTACTTCGCTTACTTCACTCAACTCCTTTCTACTTCAACCCAATTAGCATGATTCATCCAGATCTGTCTTTGTCCACGCTAAATCATCAACTGTTTTTGTTTCCTCTTCCATTTCCCCCAATATCTACAACCGTTTCAGATTTGCACTACTCTTCACACAACAAAGACCTGACTCTAACTCTAAGGCCATGTTTCCCTACTCTAGATTTCCCAATGCTGTGAATCCGAAATGCACTCCTAAGACAAAAATATCTCTATTTCTTTATTGCATTCAGACTTAAACAGTACTCCAGATAGGGTTTATTCAAAGATCTAAACTGCTGGAACCCATCTACCTTTTTCATCCTGCCTCATTAACTGCACTTCAAAGCTGATTTCTGGCTTTGTTTCACTGCAGTCTACCAAGTGCCCCTTTCCATTTTAGAAAAACATTTCACTATGTGGCTGATGTTAATTGAGGGATAACGTCTACAGATCTTCAGCCTGCTTCTGAGAGCTGACAGGGATTCAACTAGACACTTCATTCATAAATCACAACTTTGATTTCTAATTCAAACTCAATATGCTACCAATTGAGCCATAGTTAGTCTTGCATCAGAGAAATTGACTGGGCTGGTGCCAAAGATGTGTTACTCAATTGTCCCAAGTTCAAAATCTGAAATATGCACAATTTTAAAAATGTTCTAACAATTCAAAATAAGACTTGTGGGACGGGATTGAGGGAGACTGTGAACTGGCATAGTGTTCCTAATCTCTGACAGGATTAAAATGGAAGCAATTAAGTGACAAATTACCTTAGTTAGGATTTCTCCATCCACAATGGCGTAATTCTGCCAAGGCCAGTTCACTGAAGTCACAACATCCCATTTCTGAAACAGTGGGTGTTTACTCTCTTCAATCACTCCAACTCCTCCACCATCAGCGACTCTGGATACTTGCCAAGGAAGCAAATAATGCACACCAGTATCTTCATTCATCCTGCAACGCTGCCAAGTTCAAATCCAAGCCAACCATCAAATCTCAAATTAAAATTAGTCTTGCATTGACTCAGCAGAGATTGGAATGAAGAAAGGGAATGAACTTGAAAGCAATCCAATCTTTAAATTATTTCTATTTTAGTTAATCTTAGTTCAGTAGCTATCCTCTAAAAATGGCAGCTTAAACAGTGCAGAATTTCCTCTGCTGACCACCAAAGCACACACCCTGATCCGTTCTCAAGACTCTGGTCTGGGATGAGCCCACAATTCACAAGGTGATTGTTCTAATGCTGTGTCTAACACCTTTATAAATGGAAGTACTGTACATTAACTGTAACCATCAAATTGTGCTCTGAGGAGTAAGAATTTACAGAAGAGCAAGAACATGGCTGTTAGTAAGGATCTACCTAAATACAAACCACAAACTGTAAGAAAAACAGAAATACAAACTGGGATCTCATTAAAGACTATATAAAAGTCTCAAATTAAGTACAGATATGAAAAGCAACCCCTGCAGCATGGTAGCAGGAAGCAACAGGAAAAAAAAATGCTTAGTGAAACCTCTTCCCCCAAAGTGTTCGGTATTTGACATGATTTACTAAGCAGGTCCTCAGCAATACCAGGGGTGGTTAATTCATTAGTGGACAAGGGACTGGGAGCTGGAGTACTTTGAGAGTACTCAGACAGCCAGTGGTTGTGGCACAATACAAAAACAAACATTTTAGCCTACTACGTCTAGGCTGGGCATCAAGTACTCATCTATATTAATCCAATCATCCACAGCCTCCCAAGCTTTGGTAATTCAGTACTTGACAAATTGGGTAAAACTCAATCACCCATATATATAAACTTGTGGATGGAAAAGAGGAAGTGTCTGAGGCAGGTACAATGACTGCATCTAGGAAAGGTTGAGGTTAAGGGCCAAAAGGAGGCAAGTGGAAATAGCTTAGTTAGGGATCAAGGTCAACATGGATCAATTGGGCCAAAGGGCTAGTTCTAATGCTGATCGTGACTACCCAGCAATTAATGGGCTTTCAGAATTGCAGGTTTAGGTTTTCCATATTACTTGACATACATAAAATCAACAAACATCTAGTCCATGTGGGCCATGATGGCTACTACACTAATCTCATTAACTCTATGCTTTTCCTTTCCCAGAGCTTTTTAAATGTAATTGTATCTGCTTCTAACATCTCCTTAGCAGCCCATTCCAAATAACCACCTCCCTCTGAAAAAATTAACATCTCAGATCTCCTTTAAATTTCTCCCCAATTATCTTAAACCTACAGTCTCTAGTTCCAGACTCTCCTGCCCTGGAAGTAAGGCCCTATCAAATCCCTTCAATTCTGTTAAATGTCTACAAGGTCAACCTTCAACCTCCAACATTTGAGAGAGAACAAACACAACTTATCCATTTCTTCTTATTACCACAGCTCTCGATTCAAGGCAACATCCTGCTGAATCTCTTTGGCACTCTTTCTACTGTTACATATCCTTCCTGTAGTGTGACAACCAGGACTATACAGAATACTCCAGTGCTTTGTACACCTGTGACTCTTGTACTTTCTAAAATCTGCTTTTCTTCACTATGCTAGCCACCTAATTGAGAAGTTACAGAACCTGGGCCTCTGTACCCCCCCCCCCCCCTCTGCAATTGGATCCTCCACTTGCTAACCAGAAGACCACAATCTGTGCAGAATGGTGATAACATATCCTCCTTGCTGATGATCAACACTGGTGCACCTCGGGTGTGTGTGTTTATCCCACCGTTCTACGTAATAATAAAAAATAATAATTATAACTCAAGTCTTTTGGTGGAGGTCTTCTCTGCCCTCTGAGTAACCTCTGTCAATAAACTTGTTAGTTTGAATACAGATTTCCATATAAAAGTCTTGAGAAGTTCACTTCTGAGCACAGGGAGTTTCCATGGTCTGCTTCAAAGATGACTTGCCACTAACAAAAGAAGTGATTGCTGATCTGCAGTCTCTACTAGTTATTCAAACGTCGGGCAATCCCATGACTCACAGAAAGATCAGTACTTTACCAGTAATCGTTCACCATTTGGTGCAGCAGTTGATCGAAATCCTGTTGTTCGTTCCATTGTTCTTAAGCTGCTGTTAAAATACAGTTCTGCTGATATTAAAGATTACCTGCAGTGCTATCTGTCTGGCTCCAGAGGGAGAATTCCTTCAGATGCACATTCAGCACAAGGGTGAAAATACAATAGAAACCTTACAGTTTGTTGCCAGAATTCGTCTCTGTTTTGATGCTGTTTCCCAACTTCTTTGTGAAAAACAAGACACATTGGCTGAGGATTCAAAATACGTACACATTAGGGGTAATCCAAAAGAAACTTTCCTGCAAAGGATTAAGTGTATGATTCTCAATGGAGGAAGAAAATTGGTTCAAGATTTACCTTGTGCGAAATGCTGCTCTGTTTGAATGGGATTGATTCTCCCTCCCTCACCTCCCACAGTAGCCTGGGGTCCATTTTGTCCAGTCCCAGCGACTTATCCAACTTGATGTTTTCCAAAAGCTCCAGCACATCCTCTTTCTTAATATCTACAGGCTCAAGGTTTTCAGTCTGCTGCAAGTCATCACTACAATCACCAAGATCTTTTTCCATAGTGAATACTGAAGCAAAGTATTCATTAAGTACCTCTGCTATTTCCTCCGGATCCATACACACTTTCCCTCTGTCACACTTGATAGGTCCTATTCTTTCACGTCTTAACCTCTTGCTCTTCACATACTTGAAGAATGCCTTGGGGTTTTCCTTAATCCTACCCGCCAAGGCCTTCTCATGGCCCCTTCTGGCTCTCCTAATTTCCTTCATATGCTCCTTCCTGGTAGCTTTATAATCTTCTAGATCTCTAACATTACCTAGCTCTCTGAACCTTTTGTAAGCTTTTCTTCTTGACTAGATTTATTACAGCCTTTGTACACCACAGTTCCTGTACCTACCATAACTTCCCTGTCTCATTGGAACATACCTATACAGAACTCTACACAAATATCTCCTGAATATTTGCCACATTTCCTCTGTACTTTTCCCTGAGAACATCTGTTTCCAATTTAAGCCTCCAATTTCCTGCCTGATAGCCTCATAATTCCCCTTCTTGATACAAGAACGACCGAGGCTGAGGGCCAAGTCTCCGCAGTAGAGGCTGTAACTGATCAAACCCAAAGCCACACCCAGGCGCTAGAAAAGCAAGTTCAAAGCCTCTCTGACTATATCGATGATCTTGAGAACAGAGGTAGGAGAGAGAACATACAGATCATCGGTTTACCTGAAGATACAGAAGGCAGCCAGCCAGCAAAGTTTTTCGAGAGCTGGCTGCCTAATTTCCTTGATTTGGAAACCAAGGGTGGATGCATTACAGTGGAAAGAGCTCATCGTATGCTGGCTCCAAAACCAGGCCCAGGCCAATGCCCTCGACCTGTCCTCGTGCAGTTCCATAATTTTGGTGATAAGCAAAGAGTGATGGAGGCTTCAAGACACCGTGGGCCTGATGCCCAGGCTTTGATATATGAGGGATCCGGGCTTGAGTTTTTTCAACATTTTTGGGCAGCTGTTGTTCGGAAGTGCAAGGAATTCAACCGGGTAAAGATGTGGCTGAGAGAATCCGGAATCCAGTACTTTATGCTATACCCAGCGGCGCTGAAATTCACCAACAATGGGACCACCGAGACATTTGACTGTCCTGACAAAGCTAAAACGTTTGTGGACATGTTGGGCTGAAGAATGTATACAGTATATTGTGTAGCCCTGGTTATGGACGATAACATGACCAGGGCTACACAATGGTCGCTTTAGTTTACCTTTTCATTACTCAATGGCAAGATATCTTATAGGATGGGTAACGTGTTTGTTTTCATTAATACAGCTTCATTATTTGTTTAAGTTAGTGGTTCTGCTCCAGCCTGAAGGAGCTTAAACACGACGGTAACAAATCGGTGGATTGATAAATTATGCCCTGTTTGCATTTTTGACTGTTAAATATGGGCAGTGGGGCAGAATATGGGGTGCTAGAAGGTTCTGATATCCCCTTTAAGCGTGGGGTAAGTCCTCCTGTTCAGCGCTGTTGGCCCTTTGTTCTTTTTTGTGTGTTTTTTATTTACTTACTGCTGCTCAGCTGATCTTAAGTTAGGTTTCTTCTCCTCCGGAGTCAAATCATTGTTATAAAGGGTTATGGCCAGTAATATATTAAAATTGTGCACTTGGAACATTAAGGTGAGTCATTCACCAATCAAGAGAAAGAAAATCCTACTAAACCTGAGAAAGGAAAGGGTGGATGTCGCCTTACTGCAGGAGACACATTTAAATGATAAAGAACATCTGAAACTGCAACAGAGTGGATTTGATCAAGTCTATTTTTTATCCTTTAATACCAGGAGTGGGGGGGGGGCATTTTAATTAGGAACAACTTATCTTTTAAGTTATTAGACTGCATTAAGGATAAATATGGGAGATTTGTGATTGTTAAGGCTTCAATATATGGAGAGGAATATGGTATTCTCAATGTTTACTGCCCTCCAGCTCATCCTCTCAAATTCCTAACAGATGCTTTTCCCAAACTTACCAGCTTTTCAATACAGAGCATTATTGTAGGTGGAGATTTTAATTGTCTCATGGACCCATTGATGGACAGAGTGCCTAGTGGTCCCCCATTTCTCTCCTCACAGTCCAAACAAATCATGAGCTTATGTGGAAAACTAGGACTTGTGGATGTCTGGAGGTTGTTACATCCCTCAGACAAAGACTTCACATTTTTTTCTAATCCACACAAGTGTTACACCAGAATTGATCTTTTTCTAACCCCCAAAATGCTCCTAGACTTAGTTGTATCCTGCACAACTGGAAATATCGCTATTTCTGACCATGCAGCAGTATATTTAAATATCAAGCCCAAAGGTAATTCAGCATGATCTAGACATTGGAGGCTGAACCCTTTTATCCTAAAAGATAATAAATTTATAGACTACTACACTTTGGAACTCAAAACTTTCCTATCTATTAATTCCAAATCAGCTAGTAGTCCATCGATGCTCTGGGAAACTGCTAAGGCCTATGCAAGGAGATTAATACTCTGCTAGTAAGAAGTGACAAGCTGCGGAACAGCAGCACCTAGTGGAAGCAAGACTGGCGCAGCTGAAAAGGATTATATTAATAAGTCTTCTGCAGCTAAGTTAACAAAGATCACAGCCCTGCACTGTACACTAAACTCTTTATTTACACAAGCAGCCAAAAGAAAATTGACATTTGCTAAACAATGATTGTTTGAACATGGTGAAAAACCAGGTAGGTATGTGGCTTACTTAGCTAGAAAGAAAAATGCCTCTCAGACTATTGCTTCAGTTAGGGATGGGACAGGAGCCCTCACCAGTAATCACTAAAATGATTAATGTTCTGTTTAATAATTTTTATTCTAAATTGCATCAATCTGAGCAATGTAATGATGGGCAATCTAGGATGGAGTCCTTTTTCAGGAATTTAGATCTCCTAGGCATTTCTTATGAACAAGAGTCCCTCCTCAAGGCTCTGTTATCTATACATGAGATACAGGAAGCCGTGAGACAGCTCCAAAGTGGGAATGCCCCTGGTCCTGATGGACTCAACAGTGAATTCAATAGACAATAGGTGCAGAAGTAGACCATTCGGCCCTTTGAGCCTGCACCACAATTCTGAGATCATGGCTGATCATCTACTATCAATACCCGGTTCCTGCCTTGTCCCCATATCCCTTGATTCCCCTATCCATAAGATACCTATCTAGCTCCTTCTTGAAAGCATCCAGAGAATTGGCCTCCACTACCTTCTGAGGCAGTGCATTCCAGACCCCCACAACTCTCTGGGAGAAGAAGTTTTTCCTTAACTCTGTCCTAAATGACCTACCCCTTATTCTCAAACCATGCCCTCTGGTACTGGACTCTCCCAACATCTGGAACATATTTCCTGCCTCTATCTTGTCCAATCCCTTAATAATCTTATATGTTGCAATCAGATCCCCTCTCAATCTCCTTAATTCCAGCGTGTACAAGCCCAGTCTCTCTAACCTCTCTGCGTAAGACAGTCCAGACATCCCAGGAATTAACCTCGTGAATCTACACTGCACTTCCTCTACAGCCGGGATGTCCTTCCTTAACCCTGGAGACCAAAACTGTACACAATACTCCAGGTGTGGTCTCACCAGGGCTCTGTACAAACGCAAGAGGAATTCCTTGCTCTTGTACTCAATTCCCTTTGTAATAAAGGCCAACATTCCATTAGCCTTCTTCACTGCCTGCTGCACTTGCTCATTCACCTTCAGTGACTGATGAACAAGGACTCCTAGATCTCTTTGTATTTCTCCCTTACCTAACTCTACACCGTTCAGATAATAATCTGCCTTCCTGTTCTTACTCCCAAAGTGGATAACCTCACACTTATTCACATTAAACGTCATCTGCCAAGTATCTGCCCACTCACCCAGCCTATCCAAGTCACCCTGAATTCTCCTAACATCCTCATCACATGTCACACTGCCACCCAGCAAATTTGCTGATGTTATTCTCAATGCCTTCATCTAAATCGTTGACGTAAATTGTAAAGAGCTGTGGTCCCAATACCGAGCCCTGTAGCACCCCACTAGTCACCACCTGCCATTCCGAGAAACACCCATTCACCACTACCCTTTGCTTTCTATCTGCCAACCAGTTTTCTATCCATGTCGATGTTTTCCCCCTGATGCCCTGAGCTTTGATTTTACCCACCAATCTCCTATGTGGGACCTTATCAAATGCCTTCTGAAAATCGAGGTACACTACATCCACTGGATCTCCCCCGTCTAACTTCCTGGTTACATCCTCGAAAAACTCCAACAGATTAGTCAAGCATGATTTACCCTTGGTAAATCCATGCTGGCTCGGCCCAATCCTATCACTGCTATCTAGATATGCCACTATTTCATCTTTAATAATGGACTCTAGCACCTTCCCCACTACTGATGTCGGGCTGACAGGTCGATAGTTCTCGGTTTTCTCCCTCCCTCCTTTCTTAAAAAGTGGGATAACATTAGCCATTCTCCAATCCTCAGGAACTGATCCTGAATCAAAGGAACATTGGAAAATGATTACCAATGCATCCGCAATTTCCAGGGCCACCTCCTTTAGTACCCTAGGATGCGACCATCTGGACCTGGGGATTTGTCAGCCTTCAGTCCCATCAGTCTACTCACCACCGTTTCCTTCCTAATGTCAATCTGTTTCATTTCTTCTGTTACCCTATGTCCTTGGCCCATCCATACATCTGGGAGATTGCTTGTGTCTTCCTTAGTGAAAACAGATCTAAAGTACTCATTAAATTCTTCTGCCATGTCTGTTTCTCATAACAATTTCACCCAATTCATTCTTCAAGGGCCCAACATTGTTCTTAACTATCTTCTTTCTCTTCACATACCTAAAAAAGCTTTTGCTATCCTCCTTTATATTCCTGGCTAGCTTGTATTTGTACCTCATTTTTTCTCCCCGTATTGCCTTTTTAGTTAAGTTCTGTTGTTCCTTAAAAACTTCCCAATCATCTGTCCTCCCACTCACCTTAGCTCTGTCATACTTCCTTTTTTTTAATGCTATGCAATCTCTGACTTCCTTTGTCAACCACTGTGGTCCCTTTCCCCCCTTTGAATCCTATAAAGAGTTCACAGGGTTATTATCAGAGCCTATGCTAAAAATGTTCAATCATGCATTTAATTGTGGTCTCCTCCCATCATCATTGAGAGAAGCTAATAGCTCCCTAATTCTTAAGAAAGGAAGGAGCCCTGAAGACTGTGCCTCCTACAGGCCTATTTCACTGTTAAATGTTGACTTTAAAATCTTATCTAAAACCTTAGCGTTGTGATTAGAAACTGTGTTACCTTTTATCATAAAAGAGGATCAAACAGGTTTTGTAAAAGGCCATAGATCATCTCACAATATCAGAAGATTACTTAATGTGAATCAGGCATGTCAGCAACAGGCAGTCGACGGTTTGGTGGTTTCCTTAGATACAGAAAAGGCCTTTGATCATGTTGAATGGCCGTATCTTTTTTTCACTTTAGAACAATTTGGTGTGGGCAATAATTTTGTTAAGTGGGTGAAGGTTCTTTATAATGACCCTTTGGTTGCAATTCTCACTAATGGTATTAGGTTGGATAATTTTAGTATTCTGAGGGGCAGCCGGCAGGGCTGCCCTTTATCACCATGTCTTTCAGGAGGGCAAGGAGCAACCACTCCCCGCTGAACATCGATGGCTCCTCGGTAGAGATCGTAAAGAGCACCAAGTTTCTTGGTGTTCACTTGGCAGAGAATCTCACCTGGTCCCTCAACACCAGCTCCATAGCAAAGAAAGCTCAGCAATGTTTCTACTTTCTGCGAAGGCTGAGGAAAGTCCATCTCCCACCCCACATCCTCATCACATTCTACAGGGGTTGTATTGAGAGCATCCTGAGCAGCTGCATCACTGCCTGGTTCGGAAATTGTACCATCTCGGATCGCCAGATCCTGCAGTGGATAGTGAGTCAACTGAGAAGATCATCGGGGTCTCTCTTCCCACCATCACGGACATTTACACTACACGCTGCATCCGCAAAGAAAACAGCATTATGAAGGGCCCCAAGCACCCCTCATACAATCTCTTCTCCCTCCTGCCATCTGGGAAAAGGCTCCGAAGCATTCAGACTCTCACGACCAGATTATGTAACAGTTTCTTCCCTAAAGCTATCAGACTCCTCAATACCCAAAGCCTAGACTGACACCTTGCCCTATTGTCCTGTTTATTATTTATGGTAATGCCTGCACTGTTTTTGTGCACTTTATGCAGGCCAGTGTAGGTCTGCAGTCTAGTGTAGTTTTCTCTGTGTTGTTTTTTACATAGTTCAGTCTAGTTTTTGTACTGTGTCATGTAACACCTTGGTCCTGAAAAACATTGTCTCATTTTTACTATGCACTGTACCAACAGTCATGGTCGAAATGACAATAAAAGTGACTTGACTTGACCACTACTTTTCACACTTGTGATCGAACCATTGGCTGAGGCTATTCAGCGAGACCCCAAAATATCTCTCCAGACATAGGACTAAAGTTACAAAAACTTACACTGTATACCGATGATGTTCTAATTTTCCTATCAAACCCTGCTATGTCACTGCACCACCTTATACAATTCATCAATTCATTTAGCACCTTTTCAGGTTATAAAATCAACTTTACTGAATCAGAGGCTATGCCTCTGGGGAATCTGCTGCAGGTACCTGACACTCAGGGTGTTTTCCCCTTTAAATGGTCACACACAGGTTTTGTTTACTCAGGCATAGTTATCACACCTACGTTTGATCAATTGTTCAAAATTAACTTTACACAGTTATTTGACAAAATCAAACAGGATCTCTTCCCATCTCCTGGCTTGGCTGAATATCCTTGCTCAAAATGAATATTCTTCCTCGTCTGCTCTACCTAATACAAATGATTCCAGTCATTTTTACCCAACAAATACTTACAAAAATAAATGGCTGGTTCATTACTTTCATCTGGAACAAAAAAAGACCCTGTATTAAAATATCTAAGTTACAGCTTCCTGGTAGTCTAAGGGGTCTGGATTTTCCAGACATCAAAAAATATCAAATAAGTTTCTTTTTATCTTATGTGGTTGTCTGGGTTTGCAAGGACCCCTCCTCAATTTGGCTAGACATTGAAGCTTCACAAGCAAAATGCCTTCTTTTTAATTTGCTTTTCCTCAATAAGATGAGACTAGTTAAGGAATATTGTCACAATACAATAACAATACAGTCAGGGCTTGGAGGGCTGTGCGACAAATTGAGGGCAACGCAGCGAAAATATCACTCTTCACTCCAATAACCAGTAGTCCAGATTTTCAGCCTGGCTTAATGGGTTCTGGATTTAAACTTTGGATTTCTAAGGGTATTTTCCATCTCGGAGATTTGTTTGATGAAGGAACGATGATGTCTTTTAGTCAAATAGTACAGAACTTTACCATACCCAACAAGGATCTTTTTCGTTTCTTTCAGATAAGAGATTATATACAGAAAAAACATCATTGTTAACTGACTTCTATAGTTCTGACGTAGAAAAGAGGGTGTTTTGTTCTAAGGGTGAAATCTCCTTTAGTACTTCTTACAGCATCCTGAGGGAATGTTCTTATGGAGAGGCTGAGCAGCTGGGAAGGGTCTGGGAGGAAGAGCTGGGAGTAGAAATTACATCTGTGCTAACGCAAAGATTTCAGTTTGTATTACAACTAAAGCATTGCAACTCAAAATTCTGAATAGAGCCCATCTGACTCCAGATCGTCTCTCGAAATTTAAGACGGGGGTTTCTCCAATGTGTTCTAAATGTGAAGTAAATACTGGAACTTCCACCCACTGTTTTTGGACTTGTCCCAAACTTCAGGCATACTGGAGTGATATTTTGGGCGAAATGGAAAAGATTCTGAAGATGGAGCTTGAACTGGACCCAGTGTCTTTTCCCAGCAGTTGTATTATTAATGCACATCAGAAATAACTTCTTAACATCCTGACTTTTCATGTCAGGAAGAACATTTTACTTTGTTGGATATCCGATTAGGCCCCTGGACTTTTTAGTTGGTGTAAATTAATCATGGAATATATGTAGGGTACACTCAAAAACAAATAGTTTTCATAAAACATGGCAACTTTTTCTGCAGTATGTAGATGTAAACCTGTCTACTATACTAATAAGGGATTTGTGTAGGATGTTGTGGTGACGTCTATATTTTGATGGATGTGTTCTGATATCTGTGAGGGGAAGAAATGTAAATGTATCTGGAAACTGAAAGTTTTGTTATGCTGGAAAAAAAATTAAAAACCAACAGCCCTCAAGGTCATGTGACATGTTTCCACAACGATAACATTTCTTTCCTTCATTTCTGCTCAGTGACATTTTACTTGTGGCATATTCCAGAGATTTTTGTTGTATCTCAGAAGCACCTCGTGCAGCCATTTGTAATGATATTGAGATGTTAAGTGCTTTTTTCACACAGGAGCTTCTTCTGTGTGGTTTCACAGTGCATGCCACACACCAGCCCAGAAGTGTCAAACTCAATTTAGGTCACGGGCCAGATTTGGCAAAATGCACCTTCATGCGGGCCGGATCAGTTGTGCACGCACGAACGCGCGCCCGCGTGCTCCCACAGCTTTCATTGCCTTCGTTTTTTCCAACCTGTTCTCATGCGTCTCAGCCTCTAACTACAAGGCGTTTCATTTTACACATTTTGTTTCTTATGAAGATTGCCTAGCAAGCATTATTTTTACGATTGGTATTAACTTACTGTCGTAGGCTACAAGAAAGTTGTGATGAGAGATAGAAAAAACGATGCTATTTTGGCTAAGATTGTTTTGGGAGTCACACCCTTTCATTAATAAACCATTTGAAACCGAACATTAGCAGACACAAATGTAGCCCTAACAAAATAAATTGTAAATGTAGGCTACGCAACTGCACCTAATTTTTATTAGCCTGCTTCCAGCAATCAAACTCAGACAATGAACACAGTTAGCCTTTAACTTTTATTGAAGTGATCACATTCACAATAGTAGAATAGTCAGAAAATGAATGAATCACAATATTATGACACTCAATATTTTATAATGCATTTTGCTTACATGTCGCAGTGCATCGAACGGTGTCACTCATTTTTCACTTGCTGTTTCCAGACGTCTGACATCTCTTGGCTTTAACTAGCCTGTCAACATCAGGAATCAGTTTCCGGGCAGTTGTGATTTTCATAATGTCATTTAGATGTCTGTGTGTTGGCTGCTTTGGATTTGTTAATGTTCATTATGGAGAATACCTGCTCACAGAGATATGTTATCCCGAACATGATCTTTGAGGCAAAGTCTGTCATCTTGGGGTACATCGGTCCCAGGTATTGATAGAATGAGTCCAGACCCACAGTCTCAAATTTATATTTCAAAGCCAAGTTACACTGAATTTCAATTAGTTCCGTTTGGAGTTCCTCCGGCACATCTGATGCTGCATTGATGGCAAACGGCAAGCAAAATAGTGAGAGTTCCTTCTCGAGCTGACTGATGATTTGGAAACGATTCTGAAACTCACTTTTCAGCTGTGATATTTTGTCCTTATACCTATCCATGTTGTCAGTATTCCCATGAGCGACACGCACAGACTGCAAAGAGGGGAAATGAGCTGGGCTGCTCTGGGATAGCTGCATCTCCCACAGGCCTAATTTAATTTGAAAGGCACGAATGCTATCGTAGTATTCCGCAACAAGTTTGTTGCGGCCTTGCATGTTAACATTAAGCACAGTTAAGTGCTCTGTTATATCCACCAAAAATGCAAGATCGTGAACCCAGTCTGGGTCATCCAGCTCTGCCACTGGCTTCCCTTACTCAGTCATCAATAGTCCAATTTCCACACGTAATTGAAAAAAAAACATTTGAGCACAACCCCTCTACTTAACCAGCCAACTTCAGTGTGGTAGGGTAGGCCGTGTCCAATATTAATTACGTTGTGGTGTTTGTCATGGGCACCATCTCCACAAACTCCTCAGTGATGGTCAAAGATGCATCAACACCACGAATAAACATTCCCAATTGAGCTACATCAGTCATGTTGGTGCTCTCATCAATTGCAATAGAGAAGGCAATAAATGAGTTCACTTTGTCTCCTTTAGTTGACTGTTCAAATCTCCTGCAAGGTCTCCGATTCTCTCTGCCGCAGTATTTCTTGACAAGCTGTTATTACCAAAAGCCTGTCTCTTCTCAGGGCACACCAGCTCAGGAACCGTCAGCCTGCATGCTTTGATGAATTCCCGAGTACGGCTTTGACACAGCAGCTGTTTTGTTGGCAATAATATAGCTGGCCTTGACAGCTCCATCACGAGTCTCTCGGCTTTTGGTGAACACTGATTGCTGCTTCTTCAGAGCTGCTTCAAGCTCGTTTACCTTTTGCGTTCTGAGTTGTCCTACGTACTTGTCATATTTTTCTCTGTGTGACGTCTCAGTCGTTCCCTTTTGCCACAGCCACCGAGCATATCAGACACACAGGTTTGCCGTTGACCTCACAGAAGAAAAAAAAGATCTTTCCAATTATCGTTGAATATCTGACCTTCGATGTCAACTTTTCTTTTCTTGGAAAGCATTTTGAACCACAGCAGCAAACCGTCTCAGCCGTGCTACATACCTGTGTGTGTTTATACTGTGTCTGACGATGGAAGTGGGGCCCTAATGGTTTTCCCGGCAGGGTGGTTCGTGCTTATGCACAGTGGGTGGTTAACTGCCACCTATTGTTTTCTAAGTACACACAACAAGCTGCCTGCAGTAGGTGGCACAGACAGTGATGGGGGAGAGCGGTAGCCATACAGATACATAATAAATGGTCATGGATATACTCTTTTTCTCCCTGGGCCGGTAGTTCCGACACCCCTGCACTAACCTGTCCCTCAATGCGTCTGATAGACCCACTCCAAATTGACAATGTTCTGACAATTTGCGCAATTCAGCACAATATTCAGAAAGGCTTTCATCTTTGCTCTGATTCCGATTGTAATATTTAAATCTTTCAGCAATGACCAGTGGTTTGGGGTTTAAATGCTGTTGGAGAGTGTACTATTTGCTTGAAAGTTTTGTCAGCTGGCTTTTCAGGGGTTAACAAGCTTATATGTTTTTGCGCCCATTACACTAAGATGCTGACTTTCTTTCCTTCATTAACACTGTTAGCATCACAATATAACTATTCTTTCAATATAAGTCGCCCAGTCTTCAACGCCACTATCAAATGCCATAATGGTTCCAATTAACGTCATCCTTGTTATGTTAATTTAGCCTAGGTCGCTTGTTAATTTACCTTGGTCCATTGTTTTCTTTTAGGTACACTCACACTAGACCAGATAAATCCGTAATCAAAGCCTTTTCTCTTCATTTTGACCCTCCGTCCACGCTGAAATGGCAATTTCCTCCCCCAAAAACAGAGCTTTTCCAGAGTGTGTAAATCTGAAAATGCAGATTGGGCAGAGTAGTGTGTACGGGTTACCAAAGCTTTTTAAAAATGCTGTCATGATGTGCCGGAACAGATGGTGGCGGAAGCGCAGCATTTCATTGCTTTCTTGAACGCAACCTCCAACACCACAACAGCAATGGCAGACGGCTTCAGGAGACTGTCCCTGAGCAGAATGTTACTGCAGCTTTGCAGAATGACAGAGAATTTCAACCCCCCTCCCCCCACTAAAATTAACAATTCCAGAACTGACGGCAATGAGACTGAAGCCAGGAGAGTTAGAAATGTACTCACCAAATACTTTGACCAATAACTTACTGAATAAATACGTATACTGTACTCACTTTGCCCTGTTTTCTGACCAATAACTTACTGAATAAATAAGTATACTGTATTCACTTTGCCCTTTTCTGTCCTTGCTTGTATGAAGGTGGTTTACCTATTTATGCAAGTAATTCTCTGGCAATAGATGTGTAACAGCCTAATATAACATTGTATGGAAATATAACACTGATGCAGACATGTTTTATACATCTAACAAGGTGTTTTATTAATGCATTCATTGTGTAAACGTTCAATAGATACAATTGTCACTACTTCCAAAACATCATTTTTAAGTAGTAGCTTATGTTTGACATAGACGTGAAAATGTTAAGGCCAAAAAAGGAAAATTGTAAGTTTTACTTTTCTCAGGTAAAAGTAAAATCACTTTTGCTCAGTAACTTGTTTTATTGCACATGTTAAATACAGCAAAATAATACAGAAAGACATGGCAAAAGTAAAGGGAAAGAAATGAGGTGACAGCAAATTTCACTTTTGCCCAGTAACAAGCCTTATTGCATTTAGTTGTAACTGTCATCCCTTTCATCAGTGAAGACACTATGGCTGTAGGAAATGTTTCCAGGGTGACCCCTCTGTGGGAGTGGGGAAGATGTTGGTGGGGCCACCCAGGGGTCTGTGTGCCTGTGAGGCTGGTATTGCAGCGGTGAAAAGTACCGGGGGGGGGGGGGGTGGTGGTGGCGCCATATTCCTCATCATTGCAAATCCCTCTGCAACAGAGTTAGTCAGTTTTTCAATGTTCGTCATCAGGTCATACTGTCTGTGAACTCCCTGTCGGTTGCCTCCATATGCTCCAGTATTTTTTTTTGTTTTAACTCCCCCTGCACGAGAGCCAACAAGCTGTCCATTGTTAGGCAATTTCCTTTTAAGTTTTTCTAGTCTGTAACTGGACAAAAGTACACCCAGTCTTTCATGGCGAGATTCGACACCAAACATGTCACTTGTTTTCTGTATGTGTCCTGCGCATGCCCAGTAGGAGGAGATTTGCCCAAATACTCATTTTAATGTGGATGGAGCTATTTTTAAAAACCCTTTCGTTTTTACACGAAACTGGTGTTTTCAAAACTATCTGGTCTAGTGTGGACATAGCTTTAGACTCACGTGACGTTTTTTTTGCTAGTGTTGTGAGCGTACTCTGGCTAGATATGTGCGCCACTCCTTTCTTCTGGGGCAGGCAGACCCTCAGTCCATGGGGTCAGCGCCGGCTGTGGTCTTGTCTGGACATGCTGCGGCTCTGACTGTGTCTCCCGATGTTCCCAACTCCAGCCAAACTCCCACTCCTTTCAGATTCGCGGCCTCACTCTGCCTCCTTCTCCCACTCCTTGGCTAGTTCCTTGCACTCTGCACTCTTCCTCCAAGTGCCATTTTCAATTAAAGCACGGCATTCCGATACCATATAGGTTCATTAACCTCGTCACCAATTTGTTGTGTATGTGACTGGTTACACAACAAAACTATAAATAAAAACACTAGAGACTGGAGCTAAATTAACAGGGGTTTTTACTTACAGAACCGCACTGAACACATATATGCAGATCAATTTGTGCCCAATAATGTGTTACTACAATATAAAAAGGTCCTGTAGCGGTGTGCTACATGCAGCGCTAAAATTACGACACGGAGTCGGTAACTGCAGTCGAAGGAAAAAAAAACTTTATTCGAAATCCTCAGCCTCATTTTTAAGCCTCTGTCAACCTGCCCCCCGTGGCGCAGAGGCTCCAAAGCTCTGTGCTCGCAAACCCCCGTAGGCTATCTAATTGTGAGCCGGTTCGGATGTGCCAGGAAATGGGTCGCCACAGTCCCATATTATACCATATATAGGCTATATGGTACAATACCCATAACTGTGTGGCTAGGCATAGCTCAAATACCATCTATAAATTTGCTAATGATACAACTATTGTTGGTAGAATCTCAGGTGATGACGAGAGGGTGTACAGAAGCGAGATATGCCAACTGATGGAGTGCTGCCGCTGTAACACCCTGGCACTCAACGTTACTAAGATGAAAGAGCTGATTGTGGACTTCAGGAAGGGTAAGATGAAGGAACACACACCAATCCTCATAGAGGGATCAGAAGTGGAGAGAGTGAGCAGTTTCAAGTTCCTGGGTGTCAAGATCTCTAAGGATCTAACCTGGTCCCAACATATCGATGTAGTTATAAAGAAGGAAAGACAGCAACTATATTTCATTAGGAGTTTGAAGAGAGTTGGCATGTCAACAAAAACTTCTATAGATGTACCGTGGAGAGCATTCTGACAGGCTGCATCACTGTCTGGTATGGAGGGGCTACTGCACAGGACCGAAAGAAGCTGCAGGGAGTTGTAAATCTAGTCAGCTCCATCTTGGACACTAGCCTACAAAGTACCCAGGACATCTTCAGGGAGCGGTGTCTCAGAAAGGCAGCGTCCATTATTAAGGACCCCCAGCACCCAGGACATGCCCTTTTCTCACTGTTATCATCAGGTAGGAGATACAGAAACCTGAAGGCACACACTCAGGGTTTCAGGAACAGCTTCTTCCCCTCTGCCATCTGATTCCTAAATGGACATTGAACCCTTGAACACTATCTCACTTTTTTAATATACATTTCTGTTTTTTTGCACAATTTTTTAATCTATTCAATGTACATTTACTGTAATTGATTTAATTATTATTATATTTTGTTTTTTCTTCTGCATTATGTATTACATTGGACTGCTGCTGCTAAGTTAACAAATTTCATGACACATGATGAACCTGATTCTGACCTTTCAGTGAGCCACAGGCTTTGCAGCTCTCTGTACAGCCAAACCCATCAATTATAGTATACGTCCTACCAGAACCTGACTTCTCAAAACACATAGCCTCACTTGTTTGGATTGAATTCTATCTGCCACTGATCTGCCCAAAGTTTCAGATGATCCATGACCAGCTCTATCTATCCTCAAAACAATTTTCACTGCCATCTATAACTCTACTAATTTTTGTGTCAACTGTAAACTTAATCAGATCACCTTCATTCTTGTCCAATTTACATATTAAAGGTCCTTGCACTAATCCTTCTGGTATCTGATTGTTGCAGATTTCTAGTCAGAAAAACAAAGCACATTCACCACTACCCTTTGCCTCAGCACGTTATTGCAATCACCAAGAAGGCACACCTGCAGCTATACTTCATCTGGAGTTTGAGGAGATTTGGTACATAACCAAAAATGTCCAGCAAATTTCTACAGATATACATTCTGACTAGTTGCATCACTGTTTGGTACGGGGGCTCCAAAGTGCAAGATTGAAAGAGACTGCAGAGGGCCGTAGACTCAGCCAGCTCCGTCATGGGCACAGCCCTGCCCACCTTTGAAAACATTCTCAGAAGGCAACACCTCAAGAAAGCAGCATCCATCATTGAAGACTCTCACCATCCAAAGTGCCCTCTTTGCCTTATTACCATCAAGGAGGAGGTTCAAGAACCCGAAGATCAAGAGCCCGAAGATAATCAACAGCTTTCTTTCTACTTCAGATTTCTGAATGGCTAATGATCATGATGTAGTTCATTTGCTTCCACACTATTTTCTTACTATCTGTAGTAATTTTCTGTGTCTTGCACTATAGTGCTGCCACAAGACAACAAATTTCATGACTTATGTCACTGTTAGTAACCCTGATTATGAATCATCAAGCCAATTTTGGATCTACTTTGTCAACAAGCAGCTCATTCCTTACACCTTTGTAATGGAAGGTCAAGGGTGATTACAGACATCACTGATGAGTTGGTAAAATGAACAAGGCACCAGAGGAAATGTAAACCTGCTGTACCAATTTAATGATGCAGCCATACTAGAACTAGTATGCACTAGTTTTAGTGCATTTCTTAAGTGTTCTGAGTCTTTAAGCCTCTGCCACCTTCCCAAGTAGTGCAATTCAGATTCCAACCACACTCTGGGCGGGGAAGATAAAGAACTCTTGATATATCTCCTGAACTTCTTGCCCCTCTCACAACCCTTTGGTACATTAGCACCTCTGCTGTTGGAAAAGATTTCTCATTTCTTCCTCTCATAATTTTGCACACCTCTATCAAGTATTCTTATGTGCCAAGGAAAATAAAGTCACTCTACGCAGTCTCTCCTCATAAGTCAAATGTTACTACCCAAGTACAGTGAGCCTCCTTGCAAATCTGCTCTGGTCCCTCTACAGTGCAATACTGTTCTTCTTGTAGTGTGGTAACCAGGATTAAACTCCATCTGTCACATCACACTACCTCATCAGTATTGTCCACCAGAACAGTTCACCTCCTTTTCCCAAGCCAGTTTTAGATCCCATCGGTCAGCCATTTTAATTCTACTTCCCATTCTGACACGCCTGTTCATGGCCTCCACTACTGGCACGAGGTCACTCTCAGGTTCAAGGAGCAACACCTCATATTCCATCTGGGTACCCTCCAACCGGATGGCATGGACATCAATTTGTTTCATTTCTGGTCATCCCCCTTTGCTTTTTCTATTCCCCATTCTCACTCCCCTCTTACCCCTTCCCCTCACCTTCCTCTATTACACACTCTACTTCCCTTTCTTCTGTGGCCCACTGTCCTCCCCTTTCAGCTCATTTCTTCTTCAGCCTTTCACTTTTCCACCCATCACCTCCCAGTTCCTCACTTCATTCCCCCTCCCCAGCCACCTACCTACCATCCCCTCACCTGTGACTTGCCAGCTTGACTTCCTTCCCCTCCCCCACTTTCTATTCTGTCTTCTGCCCCCCTTCCTTTCCAGTCCTGATGGAATCTCAGCCTAAAACATCAACTGTTAATTCTTCTCTGTAGATTCTGCCTGACCTGCTAAGATCCTCCAGCATTTTGTGTTTATGCTCTCATGGGTTGTTGTCCCTTCAAAAAAAACCATCAGGTTTGTTAGACATGATCTTTCCTTAACTATGGCATCCTGACTATCTTAGTTCTGCCCTTGACAGTGCAGATTAATCCAATCCCTCAATTTCCCTTTCCCCCAAGTAACTTGGACAGTGTCGGACCTGTCTGGGCTTGAACCTGGGTCTCCAGCGAGGCCGTCCAGAACTCTGCCACAGTACCCAAGGGCCGAGTGAGAAGTGGACCCAGGTGCAGAGATCACGCAGGAGGCAGGAATGAATATTCAGACAGGTACTTCACTGGATATTTTGCCTGTCCAGCACAGTTCCAAAACAAAGGCAAAAATCCAAACCAGAAATCCAGGCAGTGGATTAACCTACAAAACCAGAAGTCACAAAGCAGGCAAGCAGTTCCAAATACATGACAGACTGAATCCAAAGTTCTAAAATAAACCCCCACAGGTCCAAAATATAAAAGTAGCAAGGCAAGGGCAAAAGACATTCAGAAGGAATATAGCACTGGATTATAAGACTATCAAGCGTTAGCTCAAAGACTGAGAAAAGAACAGCACCATTCACACAGCAGAATAACTAGGCACAAGCATAGTCAATTACCACACAAGTAACACAGCAAGGCTGGAATGTTTAGAAACCAGAAACATACTGGGGGATGAACCCCAAACTCCTGACACAGGGATACGCAATTACCTGGTTTATTGCTACTGTCCTTCTTGAACAAAAGGCATCACATTAGCCACCCTCCTGTCATTTGGCAACTCACCATGTACAGCAAACAATTAAGATTCTATCAGGGTCCCAGCAATGTCCTCCATCTCCCAGAGCATCCAAAGATACACTCTATCGGGCTCTGGGAATTTATTCACTTTTAAACCTGCCTTAATTGGACAATGTCAGCAGGTACAATAACAGCATTGAAAAGGAGCTGATTGCAAGGTTGAAACGGAACAACTCATTGATGAAGTGGAACTGACCGGACATTTCAGAGCTGGGGATGAATGGTTCATTGGACTTATCCAGGCTCATCTACAACTTACAGATATCTACTCACCATGTAGGGGTCCACAGACAGATACCTTGTGTGAACTTTCACCTGGCCATCCTGCAAGTCCTCAGGCAGATGACCCTCCTCCATTCGAAAATTCTCTGCCACAGGCTCATCATTCTTATCTAAAAACAAGAGAGGAGAACACAATTTCATCCATTTATTGAGAATACCCCCATCAAAACCCTATCGCTGCAGTCATCTTCAGAGCAAACTTGTTCATTTTGGTATCTGAAAATAAAACTCATCTTAGCAAAAGTGGCCATGAACTGTCAGGAATGTCATGAAAACGTAACTACTGTTTATTTATTTATATGCCGTTGTTTGGCTTGCTCGGGCAGAGGCCGAGTTCGCAGTGCGGGGAATCTTTGGAAGATGACACGCAATATTACTACATCATTGCAGTGTAGGACAGCTCTACGGCGACCAGGGTGATGAGTATCCTTCAGCACCCTCTGGAAGACAGCCAGTACCAGACTCTTAAGCAACTCTTCCTAGAGACTTCCGAACTTTCAACTGAAAGTTGATGAAATTGACGAGCTCAGCATGGGTGCAGGAAGCAGCACCAATGTAGTCGTCAATGTAGCGAAGGAAAAGTTGGGAAGCAGTGTCAGTATAGATTTGGAGCATAGATTGTTCCACATAACCCACAAAGAGGCAGGCATAGCTGGGGCCCGTGTGAGTGCCCACAGCTACACCCTTGGTCTGAAGAGCTTGTCAATTTCATCGACTTTGTATCTAACTTCCACCCAGCCCTCAAATTCATTTGGTCCATCTCGGACACTTCTCTCCCCTTTCTCGATCTCTCGGTCTCCATCTCTGGAGACAGACTGTCCACTGACATCTTCTTTAAACCCACTGACTCCAATAACTACCTCGACTATACCTCTTCCCACCCTGCCAAATGCAAAAATTCTATTCCCTATTCCCAGTTCCTCCGTCTCCACCGCATCTGCTCCCAGGATGAAGCTTTCAGTTCCAGGACATCTCAAATGTCCTCTTTCTTTAAGGATCATGGTTTCCCTTCTGCCGTCATCAATAATGCCCTCACCCGCATCTCCTCCATTTCCCACACTTCGTCCCTCACCCCATCCTCCCGTCACCAGCGACTGTGTTCCTCTTGTCCTCACATATCACCCCACCAGCCCCCGGATCCAGCACATTATCCTCTGCAACTTCTACCACCTTCAACAGGACCCCAACACTAAGCACATCTTTCCCTCTACCCCCTCTGCTTTCTGCAGGGATCGTTCCCTCTGTTACTTCCTGGCTCCACTGCCCCCATACCAGACAGTGATGCAGCCTGTCAGAATGTTCTTCACCGTATTTGTTGACATACCAAATCTCTTCAAACTAATCGATATGTTGGGACCAGGTTAGGTCCTCAGAGATCTTGACACCCAGGAACTTGAAACCACTCACTCTCTCCACTTCCGATCTCTCTATGTGGATTGGTGTGTGTTCCTTCGTCTTACCCTCCCTGAAGTCCACAATCAGCTCTTTCGTCTTACTGAAGATGAGTACCAGGTTATGCTGCAACACCACTCAACTAGTTGGCATATCTCACTCCTGCACACCCTCACGTCTCCATCTGAGATTCTACCAACAATGGGTACATCATCAGCAAATTTATTTGAGCTATGCCTAACCACACATTCTTGGATATAGAGAGAGTGGAGCAGTGGGCTAAGCACAGACCCGAGGTGCACCGGTGAGGAGGAGATGTTATCACCAATCCACACAGATTGTGGGAAGTCGAGGATCCAATTGCAGAGGGAGGCATAGAGACCCAGGTTCCATAATTTATCAATCAGGATTGTGGGAGCTATAGTTGATGAACAGCATCCTGACGTGGGTGTTTGTATTGTCCAGATGGTCTAAGGCCATGTGAAGAACCATTGAGATTACATCTGCCGTTGACCTATTGTGGTGATATGCAAATTGCAATGGGTCCAGGTCTTTGCTGAGGCAGGAGTTCAGTCAAGTCAAACAACCTCTCAAAGCATTTCATCACTGTAGATGTGCTTGCTACTGGGCTATGGCAGCCTCTCATTTTTTAGCTTCATTTTTGTTTTCTCCTGGAGGCTGGAGGCCGTCCAATTACGGCTTTTGTGGATCATAAACGCTGAACATTCGCCGTGGCTAAGGACTCTGAACCTTGGTCTGCTCGACAGCAGTGCCATCTTTCTCTGATTTCAGAGTTCACCACGGACATCCAGGCTGACTGCCTTTCCCGGTCCTTCGCTGGGCGTGGACTACACTCGGATGGCGGCAGGCCAGGTTTCAGACCCAAGGGTGCAGGCGCTGTGTTCGGCAGGCAGACGGCTGAAATCGATGGACTTTGCTTTCGGTGACAGTGGCGTTTCGCTACTGTGTAATGTGTCAACAGGGCCGGTTGTGCCAGCGAGCTGGTGGAAGCGTGTTTTTGATGCAGTCCACGGGCTTTCTCACTCGGGCCAGAGAGCATCACAGAAATTGGTGACAGAAAAGTTTGTGTGGCATGGGCTTAAGGAGAATGTCAGAGACTGGGCTGGTGCTTGTTTGGCACATCACGTGCAAAGGTCATCAACACACCAAAGCTCCTTTAACTCTTTTCGCGGTCCCTGAGTGGCATTTCAACCACGTGAATGCCCGTTGCCCCCATCCCACAGGTTTACACACCTCCTTACCATCGTAAGGACACACGTTGACCAGGGCAGTGCTGTTGTCGTCCATTTCAGCCACAGAGGTATCGCGAGCATTCGTTGGCTTGTGGATTACTCCATTCAGCGTCCCATCGGACATCTATTCAGACCGAGGGACGCAGTTTACACCTGATCTGCGGGTCAAACTGCACCAGACCACAGCTCATCACCCTCAGGCCAACGGTCTGTGTGAGCAGTTCCACTGTTCTGTGAAAAGCACTCTCCGTGCTTGTCTCAGTGAGGGCTTTGGGTGGACAGGTTGCCATGGGTCACGTTGGGCCCGAGGACTCTTCTGCGAAGCTCATTTTTGGGCAACCTCTGCCGGTGCCAGGAGTTTCTCCCAACTTCCACGGTCCGCTTCGCAGCAGCCGTTCGCTTTTATGGACAGCATCAAAACTTGTGCTCCGTGCCCACGATGCAGCATGGCCTGCCATGGTCGCACCTGTTGCTGGGTCTGCGGGAGGCAAAATATGTGTTTGTGCATCATGATGGATGTAGGGCTCCCCTGCGACCACCTTATGACGGCCCATTCTGTGGGGGATAAGTTTTTTTTACACTGGACTTTGGAGGTATCCCGGACAGTGTTTCTGTGGATCGTCTCAAGCCTGCCCATTCGGACCTGGACTCTCCAGTGGAAGTGGCGCAGCCCCTGTGGAGGGGCTGGCCTCCCACCTCCAGGCCTTCTAACATTGACTATACTTCCTCCCCAGCACCTGCCATGAAGACAGGAGTAGGTTTGGCTGAGTTTTGTGGGTCTCTGCTCGTTTGACTTTGTCTGTCAGGGTGAATTCTGGGGGGGGGGGGGGGGGGGGTGTAGGGACCCCTTAATTTCATTAGGCAGAATTCACCCAGACTGTTAAGGGTTAAGTTCACCATGTATGTTAAGTGTTACGTTTTATGTTATTATGTTTTGGAGGCGAGGTATGTACGTACACACACACTGTATATGACATTGCCATTTGTTTGTGCTGGGAATAAAGTGTACATTAGAAGTAATTACACTCCTGTCGACTTTTGTCGGCACAATAGCACAATGCCTTACAGGACCAGTGACCTGGGTTCAATTCCCCTTGCTGTTCTCCCTGTGACTGCATGGGTTTCCTCCCTCAGTCCAAAGACATACTGGCTGGTAGGTTAATTGTAAATTATCCAGTTATTAGCCCAGGTAAAATTGGAGTTGCTGTGTGGGCCTGCTCAGATTCAGAATTGGGTTTAATATCACTGGCATTAGTCATGTTAACCTTATAGCAGCAGTGCAATACATAATATAAAAAAAACATGAAATACAGTAATATATATAAAACAAGTAATGCAAAAATTTAAGTAAAAAGGTAGTGAGTTAATGTTCATGGGTTCAATATCCAATCGGAAATAGGACAGCAGAGGGGAAAAAGCTGTTCCTGAATCATAGATTATGTGCTTTCAAGCTTCAGTACCTCTTTCCCAGTGGTGTCAAGGCATGACCTGAGCAATGGGGGTCCCCAATGATAGACACCACCTTTTCAAAGCTTTGCTCCCTGAAGATGTCATAGGTACTATGGAGGATAGTGTCCATGATGGAGCAGCTCACTTTGATCCTGTGCAGTTGGTGTTGCAGCCAGTATCTCAATCAACAAATAAAAACATTTAAGTGTACATTAGTGAGCTTTGAGGTTCAAATGAGGATAGTTCTTAATTTCACAGGATGCAGTAAAGTCACACCAATGGACTGGAGAAGGCTTTCTTCTACTCATTGTAACCTGATAGCTCCCTCTGCTGGGATTATGATCATGGTCACCGATGATTTCATCTGGGTGGCCACTATCCATATTCACAGCAGATATACCAATGCACACAAGACAGCTGTCTGCTCGTGTACAACAGTGGCACTAGCAACAACGTGTTGGCTGCAGCAGCTTTGTTTCTACACAAAACATTAATTAAAAACTGCTGCAGCTGGAAATCAAATACAAACAGAAAATCCTGGCAACAGCAGATCAGAGTTAATGGTTCAGACCAAGAAATCTTTGACAGAACAGTTTTAATTTAGTGAGAAGATGGAAGTGATAGACAGGACAAGGAAATATCTAAAACAAATTGGGCCAAATAGCTTCTAGCTTGCAATGGGCCTTATTATAGTGAAAGTAGCCTAAACAGATGGGTCAGAGCAGTGAATTAATGGAATACAATGGAATTATGACTTAGTGGCACTTGTTACCAGTCTGTCACTGCTGTTACCTCCACTGATCAGGGTCAACCATGGGAGCTGTGTCCCAGCTGTCTAAGTGAGCCAAAGCAGCATGATATGAAGAGCAAGCTGTTGTCCAAGCAGCAGCCTCCCCCTCTCTATGCAGCTGATGAATCTAAAAGAACAGCAGAGACCAACAACTTGGCGTCGCAGGAATTGCCAGTCAGCATTGAACTCAATGTAGTGACTCCAGCCCCTCAGTTTATTCCTAAAGCCTTGCCCATGAGTGGATATAGCCACAAGGCAGCGGATTTGAGATGAGAGTTTTCCTTTCACTGGATGAGCTGCCAACCTCGGCTGATGAGCCCCAACTGCCTGAAGCAACTAGGGGTAAGGGCCTTTGCCCCTTCTCTTCAGTAGAAACAGTTCTGCCAAGCTTAGTAGCTAAGCCACATGTGAAGGCCAGGAGCTGGACTTGGTTGTTGAAACACGTGCCATTGTGAAAATTTAATAGGGGCTTGTCCCCACTGCCTCTCCTGGCTATAACGGTGGCAAGGAACCTCACGCGAGAGAACAAGTAACAAGGACATTCCAGGCGGCCTTGAGCATGCTCCACTATTAAGATTACATCTTGGTCCCAGTTCCATTTTCCTGCCAATTCCTCATAATCCCAGCTTCCCCTATAGACAAAAAAAAAAGGTCTGGCTATCCTGGCATTCAAGACATCCAATTATTCAACCTCCACTGCAATTTGGTGTTTAAAAAACTTCAAAATTTTACAGCATTCTGTAAAAACTCTTCTCATTTAAGGTAAAGATGAATAAATTTGTTCTGAAACAACCATCCTTTCAGAACCTATGTTGTGCCAGAACAGTATTTATTTCATAATTTCTCACTTGTTGACTGCTGAATGCCCCCATGCATGTTACAACTATTTTATACATCCTGACAATATAGGTCATTTTGGCCTATTAATTCTATGTTAGCTCACAAAGCGATTTTATTCCCCAGTGAATGTAGCCCACATGATGCTCTCGCTTGGCCACTCTCAAACTATGGGTTGAGTGAACAGTGCTGTGTAAAGTTTGGAAGTGTGTGCACATTTGGATGAATATCTGTGTAACTATGTTTTAGTGTTTGTCTTTGCTTGTTGATAACTAGTTAAAACTTACTCATAATTGCTGTCTTCTGTCCTATTCACCAAATCTGTGAACAATTAGCAAGGATTTTGTAATGGAACAGAAGATGAAAATGCTGGAAGTGTTTAAAAGCAGAAGTAAGAACGAGAACACCCTCTGTGATGATTGCCGAGTCCCAGGGTGGCCTGATAATAGTGCGGGATTCACAAGTCTTGCCAACCTACTGGCAATCCACAGCATGACAGTGGACTGCTCAAACAAGCTGGACTCCCACTGAGTGAAAATGGGGCACCATATTGTATCTGTGCTGAACAAAATGGCTGGGAGCTTAGACACAGCAGCCATTCCAGGTCCAATCAAAGGTGGATTTGTTCATCCTGTATGCGTTTTTTTAAAAAAAATGATCACAAGCCACTGCCAGATACCAAGAACATTAAGTACTACGGGACTATCCCATCAGTGAGTTGCTAAACAGTAGTGGAGCTGTACCGTTGTGTTGTCACCTGGGCTTGGTGAATGGCTTGCAGTGCGAGTGATTGCCTCATAAGACCCTGGTGGACATAGGTCATATAAAACAACGCAAGTGCAGATCACTGGTTCACTGGAAAGACTGACGGGGGAAGTTGCATTGCCTCAGTTATAGCAAGGACTGGGCCCTTACAGGAGGGTCCCCTACTGCAGTTGCCCAGGGGACGAGATGCTGGCGGCAGTGTGGGGGACAGCAGAAGCCTCTGTGGGCACACAGGAATCCATACTGAGCTGGGGGCTGCCCCACCCCTTCAGTGGCAAGACAAATTGGAGCAGGACAACTTACCATCAATTCTACCAGTCATGCCAGTCAGGGACTTCAGCTACATTTTATTCCCCTTTGTGACTGTTTTTCAGAAATGGTAACCCTGTGCTACATTCAGTATTCTGTGTGCTGTTGGTAATGTTTTGCACTTTGGCCCTGGAGGAAGACTGTTTTGTTTGGCTATACTCATGTGTAGCTGAATGATAACTAGACTTGAAGTTGAACCTGGAGATAGGGTTCCCAGTTAGCAAGAAAAGCCAAGAGGGAGATTTACAGCTTCCGGTGACTATCACAAAGCAACAGTACGAGATGATTTTGCACAAGGAGCAAGAAACAGTGAGTGAAAGAATTGAATCAGTGCCGTATCACCACAGGGGAGGCTGCCTGGTCAGCAGACCCAGACTGAAGAACTGGAGGACAGGATTGCCAGAGAGCCTGTGGGCTCGTAAAGGTGCAGCTTGTAGAGGCTGCTAAACAACTGGACCCCATTAAGGCCTGATGATCCTGATGTGTGGATGGAGGACAGGGAAGAGAGGTTCGAGGAGAGTCTGTAATTCCACCTACAAAATTATTGTCCTTGCCCCTTATGCGCCAGAGACAGTCAAGTCTAGACCAGTGACCATGCAGTCTCACACCCGTTTGGGGAGGGGAGGGGGTTTTGGCCCATGGCCTGTCCCACCTCCACAGGACAAGATGAGGTGGAAAGCATGATAGACCTCTTTAAGATGGCAACAATGAGCATTTCTGCTACAGAACTGGTGGAATTGAGGTGGATATGGACAAAAACCGAGGGAGTAACTGGCTGCCCATGTGGCGATTGAGGATATGGCATGTGGAGTGGGCTAGAATTATCTTATCTAACAGAGAGATGGGTGCCCTGAGGAAGCTGTTGCCCCATTAAACAGTGCGCTGAGAATGCCGCCCACTTCCCAAGGGGATGATAAATCTTTATGGGATCAAGCAACAAAGGTTAAAGTTAGGTGTCCCTCACTTGTTGAACTTAAAGTCCCAGAAGGCATGGTAGAGAAAAGGACTAAGATCCTTTGCTTGGGGGCTTTGGTCACAGGTATAATGATGGAGCTGACCCACCAGGACTGCATGGACTGGCTGTGACTGGACGGGTGCTTGTTTACAACAAAACAGATGCCTAATAGTTTGGTAACAAGAGCAAGTCATTTTCTGAAATGGTGTGAGGTGTGACTGGTTTGCATGTTCCAAATGTGAGTTCAGCTCTGAGAGTGGGCGGGCTGTAGTGTGTTTGCTCATTCACTGTGAAAGGCAAAGGAACTCGTGAAGGCCCTGAAGGAAGAAAAGGACAAGGATGGATTTTGTTTTGTCTCTGTTTTTAGTTTGTTTCTTTATTTGGAATTGATTTGAGACCCTTTTTCTATACCGGTCGTGTGAAACTCAGGTTAAGATGATGGAAATCTACACTTCTGTTACAGATATGGAATGCCCACATTTCAGAAAGACATTGACAATTTGGGAAATTGGTGATTTGTTTGTTTTTGAAGGGAAATTGGAACATTTGGGTAGTGAACTGAAGCATGGCTTTTCTTAACAAGAATGTTTCAGAAGGTTTAAAAAAATATAGACAACACACTGAGCTTCAGTTCTTTTGGAAAGAACTTCGCAAAATCAGGACAGTCACAGTATGTCTCTCAAAATGCAAATAAGTAGTAGACAGGATTTGGGTCACTACTAGAATGCAAATATAACCTAAACTGATCAACTGGCTGGAGTGTTCACTGATACCTTTAACCCTTCACTTCAGCAGTCTGAGGCCACTGATCAAAAGGACAATCTGGGTGCAGTGCCATCAGGGTGACAAGGGGCCACCCCAAACACTCACTTAGATCAAAGGGGCAGAGGCTGGTTGTCTGATTATTCTGATAACCTCCTACTATTGCATGGAATGTGAACCTGAAACAAAGTTGCCTTGCTGATACCCCCTGCCCACAGGGTAACTACCAACAGTTTAGGCTATCAGAGATTGAAGGCTTGAAGTTAAGGATGTGATGAAAGTGTAATGGGTCAGTAGGGGAGGAGGCACAGATGATAAGCTGCATTTTAAAGACTGGTTGAAATAGAGAAGACAGAAGTGTCCAAGATGTGATCAAATTTCTGGAATGCTTTAATGCCATTACTGCTTCGTCTTGTAGATAGCCAATAAGGGATGACAGATAGTGCAGATAGTTGTCGGGACGTGATAGGTTAGAAATTGAGCAAGGGATCTGAAGTGAAGAGTATTTTCACTACCCTACTTAATTACATCTTCCTACAAACTTGACCTTCCTGGCACAGGTTTCTGTCCAGGCACCAAGAGGAGGGTTTAGTTTCTGTTCTAAAACTCACCATTACACAAGAAACGTCCACTACAGTGGGATCATCCACAAGCTTGTAGACGCAGTTAAAGAAGAATCTGGTCAGTTGTGAGTACAGTTGGGGGCTGCGATTGCACCAATATAATTAGAGCAAAGGTAGTTCTCCCTAACTGCGGTCTATTGATCAGGAAGCTGCAGACCCAGTGCCAGAGGAGGTGCCAAGTGCCAGATCTGGGAATTTAGAGATGAGTTTGCTTGGAATGATAGTACAAGGCCAAGCTGTGGTCAATAAACAATGGTCCAACATTTACTGTCCAGATGCTTCAGGGATGAGTGCAGGGCTGGGGATTTGGCATCCATTCAAGACCTGTTTCACAGTAGGCAAACTGCAGTGTGTTAAGGCTGTCTGGGAGGTCAGAATTAATCTGTGCCTTAAACATCTACAAGCACTTCTTGATGATGGATATCAGAGCAACAGGCAATAGTAATGAAGAATGTTACTTGTTTTGCGAGTACTGGAGTGATGGTGGTCTGCTTAAAGCAGACAGGAAACTCAACTTGAAGGTGGGGGGAGTGTTAAAGTCTGCAAATACCCCCACCAACTAATCTGTAGAGGTTGAAAGGACGCGACCAGGGAGTGATGCTTTCTGGGCCAGATGCTTTCTGCAGACCCACTCTCCATGACGGTGGGCTGAGCTACATATCAGACAGTCGGAGGTGGTGGTGACATTCCAATCCATCCTATGCACAGAACGTACTGTTTTCACCAGGAGGGATGTGCTGTTGTCAGCGATGCTCCCTGACTTTGTCTTGTAGCCTGTAATTGCAAATAAACCCAGCCACTACTGGGAATTTACTTCAGACACTAACTCTTGGTAGCCCTGATGGCTTTTCAGCTGTCATATTCTATTTTCTTGTATAGGTTAGGGTCAATTTCAACAGTTTTAAATCCCAGTAGGAAGTTTGTCTCCCCATTCATTGTTTTAAATCCCAGTAGGAAGTGGGTCTCCCCGATCATTCACGGTTTCCAATTTGGGAACACCCGAATTGTCCTCTTTGGTACATAATCCTGAACACACTTGCTGATAAAGTATGTGGTGACTGACATACTCATCTAAACTGGCTTTGAATGTGTATCAGTCTACTGACTCAAAGCAGTCACTAGAAGCTGATCTATTTCCTCAAACCAGCACTATGATTTTCTGTACTGGATTCTCGTGTCCCAACTTTGGTTTGTGTGCAGAGTGAAGGGGCACAGCCTGGTGGTCTGATTTATACCACAGGACATAGGAGCAGAAAGAATTAGGCCATTCAGCCTATCAAGCCTGCTCTGCCATTCCATTTATTAAGCCCCTGGCTGATTTATTAAGCCCCTTGAACCCGATTTTCCTGCCTTCTCCATGCAACTTTTGATACCCTGACTAATCAAGAACCCATCAACCTCCTCTGACTTTGTCACAGATGGCTCGGGAGGCCATGAATTCAACAGTCACACACGTTTGGGCCCCTTTTGGGACAGGAGACTTCTTGGAAGTATTTTGGAAATAAGCTTGAAGTTGGCCTGACTGAAATTGCCAGTGATGAAAAGGCCTCAGGGTGCTCTGCTTCAAGTCCAATGACCAGAGTACAGTTCATTGACTGCAAGCCACTGTCTTCAACACATTATATGGCGGCACTACCGAAAGATTTATTAGTGAGTTTCAGGAGATCCCAAAGTGACTCAATGACTTGGAAGTGTGGCAATTAAAATACATACTAATTTGCATGCAGTTGATAATACAAGTTGATTCTCTATTTTAATGGTTTAATAAGGTATAAAAATTGAACAGGGCACCAGAACAATAACTAGAAGACCTTACATCCTCTAGGAACTATGGAGCTTGATTTACTTTCCTGGTCAAAAATGCCACCCTTATTAGGCACTCGCTCTGACAGTGCAATAACCCTTCAGTGCTCAGTGGAAGAATTAACTTTCATTTTATGCTCAAGATTCCAGACTGGGAATTGTACCCATGACCCTTTGACTCAGAAGAGTGCTGCCCACTTTGTCAAAGATAACAGCTTGCAACGAGGCAACAAACTGTAATCACTCAAATTCATTACACATTAACAATCTGAAAGTGCAGCAAGTCACTTTACGACACAGGAGAATACTGTATCCATCAGGTACAGGGGAATGACAAGACATGAGTTACCAGGAGAATCTGCTGCTATTCCACCGAGGCATGGAAAAGAAAAATCTAAACCACGCTACCCCTTGGTGAAACCCTCCCACTTCAACAAGCCTTAGCTTATGTATTCTAATTTAACCATCAAAATATCTATTGAAGCTTTCAATTGAAAACTGGACAGCCCTAACAATTAAAAAATACACTATCAACATTAAAACTGGAAGCTCAAAACCAAAGAAAATCCAACTGAATGCTGTTACATGAATTTATTTCTATCTCCTTGTGTAAAGAGGCATCATCCATCTTCGGTTCTCTCAAAATTTGAACTCTCAACTACATCTCTGCACGAAGTAGATTGAACTCATGTTCATTGACCCATTTTACAAATGCCTCCATTTTAAAATTCTTTCCAACGTCTACAAATCCCTCCACCACTTCCTGTCACCTCCTTTACAACTACAATCAGAAATTTCTTACTTCTTGTCATTGATAACCATGCCTTCATTTCAAGTCGTCACTTTTATTGTCATTTCGACCATAACTGCTGGTACAGTGCATAGTAAAAAATGAGACAACGTTTTTCAGGACCATGGTGTTACATGACAGTACAAAAACTAGACTGAACTACATTAAAAAAACCAGAGAAAGCTACACTAGACTACAGATCTACACAGGACTGTGTAAAGTGCACAAAAACAGTACAGGCATTACAATAAATAATAAACAGGACAGTAGGGCAGGGTGTCAGTCCAAGCTCTGGGTATTGAGGAGTCTGATAGCTTGGGGGAAGAAGCTGTTACATAGTCTGTTCTTGAGAGCCCGAATGCTTCGAAGCCTTTTCCCAGACGGCAGGAGGGAGAAGAGATTGTATGAGGGGTGGGTGGGGTCCTTCATAATGCCGTTTCCTTTGTGGATGCTGTGTGTAGTGTAAATGTCCGTGATGGCGGGAAGAGAGACCCTGATGATCTTCTCAGTTGACCTCACTATCCGCTGCAGTGTCTTGCCGAATCTTAAAATTTGGGAATTCATTCTCTAGATTTTTAGTGTCCAACTCCTTCTTAAACCTAACTCTTTCAAGTATCTGATTTTCTCTCGACCGATTTCAATTTTCTGCTTAACCCATGAAGCAAAGACCTCACCCTTCATTTGGACTAAAAACCAAAGAAAAATAGTATGGCTGAAATGGCACTCACCCAGTCGACAACTTAATACAACTTGCTGAATCGACACCATTTGTGAAGCGAATGAAACAAAAACTGACCTAGAAGGAATGAGATTCCCCTTTTAATATAGAAATGTCTATGATCATTCACAACAAAAATGCTTTAAAACTTCAAGCAGAGAACATTCAGTATCTGTTATTTGTCATTCTGTGTACTAGCAAACCCAAACACCATATTCTTCCCCTGCCCTTTAACACCAACCACTGCCCCAATACAGTCAGTGAAATGAATAAAATTTGAAATGCCTCCACACGAGAGTGGGAGCAAAATGTCATTAGCATTCCATCCTGTTCCACATATTCTGTGTAACTACACATTAAATGCTACTTTGAGTTCCACGTTTAGCATTTAAATTTTAATTCACCATTAAAGCACCATAACATAATTTTTACATTATATCGACGACTGCATCGGCACTGCTTCCTGAGCACATGCTGAGCTCGTCCACTTCATTAACTTCACCTCCAACTTTCACCCCACCCTCAAATTCACCTGGTCTATTTCCGACACCTCCCTCCCCTTTCTAGATCTTTCTATCTCTGGAGACAGCCTATCCACCGATGTCTACTACAAACCTACAGACTCTAACAGCTACATAGGCAATTCCTCCTCCCACCCTGTCTCCTGCAAAAAATGCTATCCCTTCTCTCAATTCCTTCGCTGCATCTGCTCTCAGGATGAGGCCTTTCATTCTAGGAGAAAGGAGATGTCTTCCTTTTTTAAAGGGGCTTCCCTTCATCCACTATCAACTCTGCCCTCCATCGCGTCTCCCGTATTTCATGCACCTCTGCCCTCAGCCCACCCCCCTGCCAGCCCACCAGGGATAGAGTCCCCCGATCCTCACCTATCACCCTACCAGCCTACAGATCCAACGTATAATCCTCCGTAACTTCCGCCACCTCCTACGGGATCCCACCACCAACCACATCTTCCCCTCCCCCCCCCACTCTCAGCTTTCCGCAGGGATCGCTCCCTACGCAACCCCCTTGTCCATTCATCCCCCCATCCCTCCCCACGGACCTCCCTCCGGGCACTCATCCCTGCAAACGGAAGAAGTGCTACACCTGCCCCCACACTTCTTCCCTCACCACCATCCCAGGCCCCAGACAGTCCTTTCAGGTGAGACACCACTTCACCTGCGAGTCAACTGGGGTGATATACTGTATCCGGTGCTCCCGATGTGGCCACTTATACATTGGGGAGACCCGCCGCAGACTGGGAGACGGTTTCACCGAACACCGGCGCTCAGTCCTCCAGCAGTGGCGGGATCTCCCTGGGGCCACACACTTCAATTCCACAGACCACTCCCACTCCGAAATGTCTGTCCATGGCCTCCTCTACCGTCAAGATGAGGCCACACGCAGGTCGATGGAGCAGTACCTTATCTCCTGCCTAGGTAGCCTCCTACCTGCCGGCATGAACATTCAACTCACAGACCTCTGTTGATACCCCTGCCCCCCCCTTACCCCATCCCTATCTATAATTTTAGTCTGGTTTTCTTTCTCTTTTCCCCCCTCACTATAATCTCCCCCCAGCCCTACCTTTCTTTCTCTTTTATTTCCCATAATTCTTCACCTTCCCCCTAGCCCATTTCCCTTCAGCCTATCACTTCCCAGCTCTCTACTTTATCCCTCCCCCCACTTCTTATCCCCCCTCGACCATCCCACGTTACTTCACTCCTGATGAAGGGTTTCGGCCCGAAACCTCGTCACTACCTCCTCCCATAGATGCTGTCTGGCCTGCTGAGTTCTGCCAGCATTTTGTGTTTTTATAACATAATTCAACTAGTGAAACATCAGAAAGGCAAAGAGATGACACTGGTACAAAAAGTGGAAGCTTTAGAAACAACGGACAGCAGTCAGGAAGCTGTATGGCTAATAATTCATAAGATCCAAAGCAAAAGAAATCACTAAGTATAGCTTTTAGTGATCCTAGAAGTTTAAAATTAACATGCAAAAGAGATTCAAGAGCAAACAAATGAAAAAATGTCCCTGCTGGCTCTAATGAATTCAAGCCAAGATCCTGAGAAAAAAAATGCGTGTATTCAAATTGTAGACAGGAAGCTCAGGGATGGCCCAAACCAAAAAACATTTATAGCTTGAAGCATTTCTGTTACATGACCACAAACTGGGATGCTGGAAATCTTGAGTAACAGGTACAAAATGCTGGAGGATCTCAGCCAGCCAGGTATGCTGGGAGAGGAATTAACAGTCGACCTTTTGAGTTGAGACTTTTCATCAGGGCTGCAAAGGAGGCAGCAGCCAGAATATGGTGGCGGGGAGGGGGAGATGTGAGCTCACGAGAGGCAGCATCAGGGGGTAAGTAAACACAAAGTACACTGCAGATGCTGTGGTCAAATCAACACATACAAACAAGCTGATGAACTCAGCAGGTCGGGCAGCATCCTTTCAACAGCCTGCTGAGTTCATCCAGCTTGTTTGTACGTGTTGATCAGGGGATAAGGGCTGCCAACAAAACGTGGAAGTAATAACATACTCAAGGCTTCAGGCTTTCATACTGCTGGGCACATAGAAAAGCCTTGTCATCAAGGATTCTTTCAAAGAATCCTCTTGCCTTCAGGGGCACAAACCAGTGCAACAGCAGACTACGCCCTCGAACTGCTTTCACAAGGGGTACAGAAATATCAGTGTGATGAATCAATGTTTAAGGTGAGAATAATATTAGATACTGCTCCTGGCCATCCAAAAACCCAAATGTCCAGGAAGTGCTTTTTCCTCCCAGTCCACCCCTCTCATCCAGCTTTGCGACCAGGGTGTGCACTCAACATTCAAGGCCTATTAGAATATACTTCTCTATGCATTCATCAGGCTGTGGATACTGGTGCAGCCCTCAATGTATGGAAACTCTGGAAAAATTATATCACTGCCAAGTGCAGAACTAACAAAATCTCAGGATGAATTGACACTGGCCACTGGGCTGAATATTCTCTGGAAAAGGTCATGGCTTCACAAAATTTTCACCTTTAAATAGAGAAATACCCCACACCATTAAACTGGCTCAGGTTATTCTGAGGGTAGTCTGATATGGTTAAGGATGAAGTTGCAGAATTACTTAAAAAGCCAGTAACAGCACATTTAGAATTGGTATTGAGCCTGAGAATCAGCTAAAACAAAGTCTCAGTTTCAGTCTGGCATTGAAAGCACTAGTTAACTAGTCCTCAAGCATGGCACTCAAGTCAAAAAGGATGCTGAAAATGCTTTAATTCCTTATCCATTGTACAAGGATTCAAAGTTATCACATCTCCGCAAAACATTACGTTTCACAATAGCCAAGCCAGCAAAAGAAACCAACTTTACTTCAAACCTTCCTCTCCCTTACAGCCTCCCCCACCTTCACAAACCCAAAGACAGACCAGCTGCTCTCATTAATCACCATCTCCCCTTCAACCCAAATGACCTGTCATCTGTCTATTGGGAGGGAGGAAAGAAAAACACTAATACTGTCACAGTTATTTTAAAATTAGCTACATACTTGCTTATCTCTTCTTCCTCAAGATTACTACATCAATGAAAAATCCTGTGATAATTTTCCTAATTGTGTTGTTACTCAATTTGATTTCCACTTAGGCATTTGTAGGGAGGAGCGTACAATAGTCAGAAGGTGTATAGTTGATCAGAACAACTGAACCACAAAAATAAGCTACAGTTCAAATAACACATACAAAATGTTGGAGAAACTCTGCAGGTCAGGCAGCAGCCATGAAAATGAATACTGGTCAAAGATTCAGTCAAAAGACCCTCCTTCTGGACTGAAAAGGAAGGGGGACGATGACAGAATAACAAGGGGTGGGGTTCAAATTACTGTTATTAAATACACTGACACATGCACTAACAGGTTTTGAAGTCAGAAGGTACAGCTGTGTAAATCAACTGCTCCCCATTAAACCACAAGTTGAAATCGGCAAACATTGGGGAGCCACTTTACACTTTAAGGAACCAATTCATATTATATGAACAATGTGTTATAGAGCAGCTCTTCAACCACAATCCTCAGATCTTCTAAATGCATTTATTAACACATTTTAATGCTGGTTAAAACATTACAGAGAATTTATCTTAAATTAGGCATGTGTATTGGGTACAGATGTTAAAGGTATCTGTCATTGTTTTGTTATCCACAGCAAGTCACCATCATTGCTCCTCCAGCAATTATGATGGTGTAGATGATGCTAAGTTGGGAGGACAAGGAAAATGATACCAAGATACAAGATCAGCCAAGACCTTGCTGGATGGTAGTGCAATGTGTCCCAACTCCTACTCTCATTTCTTGGGAAATATCCACATCTATGTTAAAAGAATGGCCAACATTTCAGCTCATTGACTTCTCATCAGATGTTAGTCAACAGAAATATTAATTATAGATGTTGCCTATTCAACAAAACTTTTTTTTTATTAAATAGGCCTTTTTTGCTCCATATTTCAGCCTCTATAACACATCATTTCTCCAGGGGAAGCTGAAACTGGGGCTTCAACTTCAGTTGAGACTGGAATCACTACGCACCAATACATGTGGTGCAGAAAATAAATACTGGAAATGGAGCAAATGAGATGTGGCTGAAAGGCACTGACTTCAATTAATGATATGTGGATGAAAGGCACCAATTTCAATTAATCAGCACAAGAACCAAGAGTGACTTAAAGAAAAACATGTTTTATTTAAGAAAGCATGAAAAATGATTCAACAAGAGCTTCCAAACAGGTACTAGACAAATAATTGAAAAAAGTAGTAAGTTGATGAGGGAATCTAACTGGCCTTATTCTGATTTTGATCAGTGCACAAAAGAAGCTGCTCAGCCCAAGTAGTCAATGAAGGCTTTCCATTTTCTGTATCTGACCAACCTTCGGACTTTGGTTAAACATTGACTAAACTTCACGTCACTTTTACTGGTTCAATAAGAAACCTCACCAGAGGTTTACAAACATCCAGGAAGAATGACAAAAATATTCAATTAGTTTTTATCCAAAATCCTAAAGTTCTTTGATCACGGAAATTTGCTATGCTCACCCCTTGTCAATTGAACCTCATAATGACCTGGGAAGAACCTTGACCAAAGCAAAACAAAAGTGATTTTGGACTGGGGTTAGGGAGAAGGTAGTTAGCATCTGGATTTCACTGCCTGGTTGGCTGGTGGAAACAAATCAGGGCCTTTAAAATGGAGTTGGAAAGGGATTAGATAGTTGTGTACAATGAGCAGGTACAGACTCAATAGGTTGAATATGCTTTAACAATTCTACAAATTACAAATTAAAGTGGGGTCTGATGGAGAACATCAAGAGAAACTGGTTCCTGTCACAAGAGAATAACCAGAGCAGTATTTACAGAACCATTTTTCCTCCATTCCAGATAATGAAAATTTAGTTCCTTCCTGAAATTTATATTTGGTGAAATAATTTGCAAGGCTATTAAGAGAGAACAATCTGAGATGAACTCCATCAAAGAAGCCAAAGGCAAAAAAAAAGTCTTTTAAGTTATACAGCAATGGAACAGGCCCTCCAGCCCAACATCCTCGCCAAAATGAATGACTTCTTTCAGTCTAATTTACTCAACAGAAATTCCAGACAAAGCCTCATCACTACAAACACCCCACAATTATACAGAACCTTGGTTAGATCATAGCTTGTTTGTCGTGTGCAGTTCTGGCCACCATGTTGTAAGAAGGCCACGGTAATACCAGAAAATGCAAAAGAGATTTGAAGTGTAGTCTTAGATGGAACAATTCAGTTATCAGGGAAACTGCATAGACTGAGCTCATCAACTTTACCTCCAACTTTCACCGTCCTCAAATTTACCTGGTTCATTTCCGACTCCTCCCTCCCCTTTCACAATCTCTCCATATCTCTGGAGACAGCTTATCTACCGATTTATTTTTATATATAAACTCACTGATTCCCACAGCTACTTGGACTATACCTCTTCCCATCCTGTTACTTGTTTTAAAAAAAAGCCATCTTCTCTCAGTTCCTCCATATCCACCACATCTGCTCTCAGGTTGAGGTTTTTCATTCCAGGACTAAGGAGATGTCCTCTTTCTTTAAAGAAAGGGGCTTCCCTTCCTCCACCATTAATACTGCCCTCACCCATATCTCTTCCATTTTGTGCGCATCAGCCCTTACCCCACTCTCCCAGGGATAGGGTTCCTCTCATCCCCACCTACCACTCCCCCCCACCACTAGTCTCCATGTCTAGCACATAATTCTCCACATTTCCGTCAGCTCCAACAGGATCCCACCACCAAGCACAACTTCCCCTCCCCCTCCCATTTTCCACAGGGACCATTCCCTACACGACTCCCTTCTCCATGTATCCCTCCTCACCAATCTCCCTCCTGACACTTATCCTTGCAAGTGAAACAAGTGCTACACCTGCCCCTACACCTCCTCCCTCACGATCATTCAGGGCCCCAAACAGTCCTTCCAGGTGAGGCAACACTTCACCTGAGTGTCTTTTGGGGCCATCTACTGTATCCGGTGAGTCCAGTGTGGCCTCTTGTATATCAGTGAGACCCGATACAGACTGGGAGACCGTTTCGCTGAACACCTACACTGCCTGCCAGAGAAAGCAGGATCTCCCAGTGGCCACACATTTTAATTCTGCGTCCCATTCCCATTCTGATATGTCTATCCATGGCCTCCTCTACTGTCAAGATGAAGCCACACTCAGGTTGGAGGAACAACACCTTATATACCGGCTGGGTAGCCTCCAACCTGATGGCATGAACATTGACTTCTTTAACTTCCGTTAATGCCCCTCCTCCCTTTCTTACCCCATCCCTTATTTATTCCCCCTCTTTTTGTCTCTGCCTGTTCTCCATCTCCCTCCGGTGTTCCTCTCCCCCTTTCTTTCTCCTGAGGCCTCCCGTCCCATGATCCTTTCCCTTCTCCAGCTCTGTATCCCTTTTGTCAATCACCATTCCAGCTCTTAGCTTCACCCCACCCCTCCGGTCTTCTCCTATCATTTCGGTTTCCCCCCCTCCCCCTCCCCCTTTCAAATCTCTTACTATTTTTTCTTTCAGTTAGTCCTGACGAAGGGTCTGGGCCCGAAACATCGACCATGCTTCTTCCTATAGATGCTGCCTGGCCTGCTGCGTTACACCAGCATTGTGTGATACTTGAATTTCCAAGTATCCTCGTGTGACCATGCATTTCGTCTGGGTAGCCTCCAACCTGATGGCATGAACATCGATTTCTCAAGCTTCCATTAATTGTCCCCGCTCTTCTTCTTCACCGTTCCTGTTTCCCTCTCCCAACTCATCTCCTTACCTGCCCATCTCCTTCCCCCTTCCTTTTCTTCCATGGCCTTCTAACCTTCTCTCTTCAGCAGCCCTTCACCTCTTGCACCAATCAATTTCATAGAACATAGAATAGTACAGCACAGTACAGGCCCTTCGGCCCACAATGTTGTGCCAACCCTCAAACCCTGCCTCACATATAACCCCTCACCTTAAATACCTGTACCTGTCCATATACCTGTCTAGTAGTCTCTTAAATTTCACTAGTGTATCTGCCTCTACCACTGACTCAGGCAGTGCATTCCACGCACCAACCACTCTCTGAGTGAAAAACCTTCCTCTAATATCCCCCTTGAACTTCCCTCCCTTTACCTTAAAGCCATGTCCTCTTGTACTGAGCAGTGGTTCCCTGGGGAAGAGGCGCTGGCTGTCCACTCTATCTATTCCTCTTAATATCTTGTACACCTCTATCGTGTCTCCTCTCATCATCCTCCTCTCCAGAGAGTAAAGCCCTAGCTCCCTTAATCTCTGATCATAATCCATACTCTCTAAACTAGGCAGCATCCTGGTACCTTTTCCAATGCTTCCACATCCTTCCTATAGTGAGGCGACCAGAACTGGACACAGTACTCCAAGTGTAGCCTAACCAGAGTTTTACAGAGCTGCATCATTACATCGCGACTCTTAAACTCTATCCCTCGACTTATGAAAGCTAACACCCCATAAGCTTTCTTAACTACCCTATCTTACCTGTGAGGCAATTTTCAAGGATCTGTGGACATGTACCCCCAGATCCCTCTGCTCCTCCACACTACCAAGTATCCTGCCATTTACTTTGTACTCTGCCTTGGAGTTTGTCCTTCCAAAGTGTACCACCTCACACTTCTCCAGGTTGAACTCCACCTGCCACTTCTCAGCCCACTTCTGCATCCTATCAATGTCTCTCTGCAATCTTTGACAATCCTCTACACTATCTACAACACCACCAACCTTTGTGTTGTCTGCTAACTTGCCAACCCACCCTTCTACCCCCACATCCAGATCGTTAATAAAAATCACGAAAAGTAGAGGTCCCAGAACAGATCCTTGTGGGACACCACTAGCCACAACCCTCCAATCTGAATGTACTCCCTCCACCATGACCCTCTGCCTTCTGCAGGCAAGCCAATTCTGAATCCACCTGGCCAAACCTCCCTGGATCCCCTGCCTTCTGACTTTCTGAATAAGCCTATCATGTGGAACCTTGTCAAATGCATTACTAAAATCCATGTAGATCACATCCACTGCACTACCCTTATCTATATGCCTGGTCACCTCCTCAAAGAACTCTATCAGGCTTGTTAGACACGATCTGCCCTTAGCAAAGCTATGCTGACTGTCCCTGATCAGACCATGATTCTCTAAATGTCCATAGATCCTATCTAAGAATCTTTTCCAACAGCTTTCCCACCATAGACGCAAGGCTCACTGGTCTATAATTACCTGGACTATCCCTACTATCTTGAACAAGGGGACAACATTTGCCTCCCTCCAGTCCTCCGGTACCATTCCCGTGGACAACGAGGACATAAGTATTCTAGCCAGGGGTTCAGCAATCTCTTCCCTCGCCTCGTGGAGCTGCCTGGGGAATATTCTGTCAGGCCCCAGGGACTTATCCGTCCTAATGTATTTTAACAACTCCAACACCTCCTCTCCCTTAATATCAACATGCTCCAGAACATCAATCTCACTCATATTGTCCTCACTGTCATCAAGTTCCCTCTCATTGGTGAATACCGAAGAGAAGTATTCATTGAGGACCTTGCTCACTTCCACAGCCTCCAGGCACATCTTCCCACTTTTATCTCTAATTGGTCCTATCTTCACTCCTGTCATCCTTTTGTTCTTCACATAATTGATGAATGCCTTGGGATTTTCCTTTACCCTACTTGCCAAGGCCTTCTCATGCCCCCTTCTTGCTCTTTTCAGCTTCTTTCTTGCTATTCTATATTCTTCAATAGACCCATCTGATCCTTGCTTCCAAAACCTCATGTATGCTGCCTTCTTCCACCTGACTAGATTTTCCACCTCACTTGTCACCCATGGTTCCTTCACCCTAACATTCTTTATCTTCCTCACTGGGACAAATTTATCCCTAACATCCAGCAAGAGATCCCTAAACATTGACCATATGTCCATAGTACATTTCCCTGTAAAAACATCATCCCAATTCACACCCGCAAGTTCTAGTCTTATAATGTGCCCTTCCCCAATTATAAAATCTCCTGTCCTCTCTGATTCTAGCCTTTTCCATGATAATGCTAAAGGCCAGGGAGCAGTGATCACTGACCCCCAGATGCTCACCCACTGAGAGATCTATGACCTGACCCGGTTCATTACCTAATACTAGATATAGTATGACATTCCCCCTAGTCGGCCTGTCAACATACTGTGACAGGAATCCGTCCTGGACACACTTAAACCCTTGGAACTAATCAGGTGCCAATCAGTATTAGGGAAGTTAAAGTCACCCATGATAACAACCCTGTTATTTTTGCACCTTTCCAAAATCTGCCTCCCAATCTGCTTCTTGGTATCTCTGCTGCTACCAGGGGGCCTATAGAATACCCCCAGCAGAGTAACTGCTGCCTTCCTGTTCCTGACTTCCACCCATACTGACTCAAAAGAGGATCCTGCTACATTACTCACCCTTTCTGTAGCTGTAATAGTATCCCTGACCAGTAATGCCACCCCTCCTCCCCTTTCCCCCCCTCTCTATCCCTTTTAAAACACTGAAATCCAGGAATATTGATAATCGATTCCTGCCCTGGTGCCAGCCAAGTCTCTGTAATGGCCAGTACATAATTCCATGTATGTATCCAAGCTCTCAGTTCATCACCTCTGTTCCTGATGCTTCTTGCATTGAAGTACACACACTTTAGCCCTTCCACCTTACTACCTTTACACCCTTTATTCTGCTTCTCTTTCCTCAAAGCCTCTCTATATCTGGCTTTACTCCATGCACTCCTTTCACTGCTCTATCGCTCTGGGTCCCATCCCTCTTGCAAATTAGTTTAAACCCTCCTGAACCATACTAGCAAACCTACCTGCAAGGATATTGCTCCCCCTCGAGTTCAGGTGCAACCCATCCAATCTGTACAGGTCCCACCTTCCCCAGAAGAGATCCCAATGATCCAAAAATCTAAAACCCTGCCCCTTGCACCAACTCCTCAGCCACACATTCAACTGCCATCTCCTCCAATTCTTACCATCACTATCACATAGCACTGGCAGCAATCCTGAGAATGCCACCCTCGAGGTCCTGTTCTTCAGCCTTCTGCCTCGTTCCTGAAACTCACACTTCAGGACCTCATCCCTCTTCCTGCCTATGTTGTTGGTCCCAAAATGTATCACGACTTCTGGTTGCTTTCCCTCTCGTACCAGGATGTCATGCACCCGGTCAGAGACATCCCGGATCCTGGCACCCGGGAGGCAACAAACCATGCGGGTGTCCTTCTCACGTCCACAAAATCTCCTGTCTGCTCCCCTGACTATAGAGTCTCCAATGACGACAGCTCTCCTCTTCTCCATCCCACCCTTCTGCACCACAGGGTCAGACTCAGTGCCAGAAGCCCTGCCACTATGGCTCACACCTGGTCAGTCGTCCTCACCAACAGCATCCAGGACAGTAAACTTATTATTCAGGGGAATGGCTACAGGGGTGCTCTGCACTATCCGTCTACTCACCTTCGCTTCCCCCCCCCACCCCCCGACTGTCACCCAATGACCTGCTTCCGGCAGCCTAGGTTCCCAGCTCTTTACTTCAGTCCTGCTCTTCTCCCCCCAGCTAGTTTCACCTACTTTGTACTTCCTCCCCTCCCTCCACCTTTTTATTCTGACTTCATCTTTTCTACCCCCAATCTTGATGGAGTGTCTCAGCCTGAAAGATCAACTGTTTACTCTTGTCCATAGCCTCGCCTGCTGTGTTGCACAGATCGTATGTTTTCTTTTATCGTGGGGTGAGGTAGGGGGAATGGAGGTATATTACATTTTGATGGTCATAGATGAAATAGATAGTGACACACCTCTTCCCCTATGGAGAAATGTCTGTAACCATAGGTTATGGGTTAAAAAATGGTAGGCAATTTTGAACAGATTAAGGTTTCTTTTCTACCTCGAGGGTGGTTGGGATCACTAGCTGACAGGTGTGAGGCAGGGGCACTCACAAAATGTAGTACTATTTAAATGAACACTCGAAAGACCACGGCATAGAAGGGCTTACTGCTATAGGTAGTTACTGGACAGCTGAAACAGCTACAATGAATATCATGTTTCTAATGCTGTATGACTCTATGAAATGGACATTAAAGCAACAACTCCAGAGAGTAGATCTGAAGCATATCAGATTTCAAATGCTCAAGTAGCTCCCTTTATTTTACAGTCAATCTTTTCCTGCCAGCCCAGCTCTATAAAAAGTAAACATCAAGGACAGAAGAGTGCTGATATCCACACACAAAAAAGAATCTTGATTAGCCAGCTGCTCTTTAATGGGGTTGTGGAAAATTGCCTCAGCATGCCTGGTCACAAAGTTTTTCATAGTCAATTACATTTACGTATTACCGGCAGGTAATAGTGAAATTTAAGTACACAGTCAAACCTGCTCAGAAAAGGAATGCAAAATCTTCATGGCATCTGTGAATCCTAAACCCATAGTTTTCACAAGTCTACAGAAATCTCCACCCAGTCTGCCACCAACTGTCCGATCAGCGGAAGAACCACACCAGTCACCTTAAAAACCAAGCGGGACTACCAAGGACGAGAAATAAACTAGCAAGGGCTTTTCAGATGGAACCGCTCCCGCAACACCTCGCACTTCCCCAGGCACCTCACTGATCCGGACAACCATGTAGCCCATCTGCTCCTCCCATTCACCCACCCACCAGCACCGACCCCCCGGGCCATTACCACCAGCCGGGTCCGCCGACACATCGCAGTCTTTCCTCCGCTCACAGTCACCCCTTTACAGAACACTGCCACTCCCTCGGCGAGGGAGAACCAAACCTGATCTGCCCGCACCGTCCTCTCCGCTCCTAATGCGGCGGCCAGGCCAAACCAAACCCGATCTGCCCGCCCCACCACAAAGTCCTCTCCGCTCCTAATGGGGCCAAAGAGAGCGAGTGCTGCTCCTTAAAGGGGCCGGTCCCGCTGGCGCGTGGACGTGCTTAAAGGGGCAGCTCGGACAGAGGCATCCTTGGAGGGGTCGGGACCAAAAGAGAAGAAAGGTGGGGGAAGGAACAGAAAGCAAAATTTGTGAAAGGGATGGAAGGCAGGAGAAAGCAAATGACAAAAAGGAATATGTACAAGTGACATTGGGGCCACACCAGTGCCAGACTGGAGAAAACACAGCAATTACCCCACGACATTCAGTAACATTAGCATCACCAAATTCCCCACAAACAATATCCTGGGAGTTCCAATATCCATGATCAGATCCTGACCTGCAATACTGTAGCCAAATCCACAATGAGATTGTAAGAGAAGCTTAGGGGGCTCAGAGACTACAGCAGCGGAAGACTACAAACACACACACAGTGGCCACTTCAGTAGGTACAAGGGTTTTTGTGTTTTAAATCACATTAAAGAGTAGTTATGCCAGCAGGGTTGATTGAAGTTAGGTGAAAGAAGGCTTATCTGCATTTTGAAGACTGGCATATCTTCTCTATAGTAACTTGTGTTGATTGCAATTAACACTGGATAGTCATTGTGCTTACAAACCATAAGCAATAGGTTCACAATTAGGCCATTCAGCCCATTTGATCAAGGCTAGTTTATTATCCCTCTCAACCCAGTTTCTTGCTTTCTCCCCATAACCTTTGATACATTAACTAACCTGTTTTAAATATATCCAACGACTTGGCCTCCACAGCCACAGATTCACCACCCTCTGGTAAAGAAATTCCTCATCTGTTCTAAACAGACACTTTGGCAGGACACACTAGGGTAGGACTTAGGGAGTGAATGGGAGGCCATTGAGGTGTTTGACACAAAGGGATCTGAGAATACCAATCCATAATTTCTTGAAAGTGGCATCAGTTTCAATAGGGTCATAAAGTGAGCTTCTGCCACACTGGCCTTCACAAATTAAAGTATTTTGTACAGGAGTAAGATGCTATGTTGGTGTTGTATAGGACACAGGCGAGGCCAAATTGGAAAACTGTGTGCAGTTCTGGTCTCCTACCTACAGGAAAAATATAAATAAGGTTGAAAGAGTACAGAGAAAATTTACTAGGATGCCAGCAGGACTTGAAGAGCAGAGATATAGGAATAAATTGAATAGATTAAAACTTTGTTGCCTGGAGCGTAAGACAACAGGAGATCTTATAAAGCTATACAAAATTATGTATGGCATAGATCCACCCTGGATCGTTTTCCTCATGTTGGGCGAGACCAACATGAAATATTTAAAAGTGAACTTCTTCACTTAGCTTGTTGGGATGCTCTCTACCTCGTATCTGTGGAGCGATGTGAGTATAGAGGTGTGCAGAGTCCAGCTCTCCTCAGCCTCCTTGGGAAGTGTCTAATATGTTCTAGGACTGTGTGAGCTGTGCACTCACGGCAGTTTCCTCTGCTGTGCTGCGAGTTCTCCTAGCCATCTCAATTGTTTTGATGACATTGAGGCAGAGGTTACTTCCCTGGCACCAGGCCTTGAGCTCTCCCACCTCCTTTCCGTCGACCATCTGGTTGTATTGGTGATGAGCAATGTTCTACCCCCTTCAGTTGATGCTGTTCTCCTCATTTACACCTGGCTTGGCTTTTAGAGACCAGGCTTGCAATCACTCAGTGCAGAAAGAGCACTGAAGATGTTACTGTGAGCCCTGGGTCCATGAGTCAGGAACACAAAGATTCTGTACATACAGAAGAGCTCCTGAAAGCAATCATGCAAGTAGATAATCCGTTATCACAAACAAGAGAAACTCTGCAGATGCTGTACATCTGAGCAACACACACGAAATGCTGCAGGCACTCAGCAGGCCAGGCTGCACCTACAGAAAAGAATACAGTCGACATCGCAGGCCTAGACGTTTCAGCAGGATACCCGCAGAAAAGAGACGAGTAGAGTTAAAAGGTGGGGGGAGGGGAGGGAGAAAGCAAAGAAAGCATATAGTGTGCTTGCATTCATTTGACAACACATTGCAAATAAGTGTTGGTAAATTGATTTGCTGTATAAAAGCTTTGGAGGGGGTTGCAGAAGAGGTTTGCTAGGATGCTGCCTGGATTAGTGTGTATGAGCTACAAGGAGAGGTAGGAGAAACTTAGATTGTTTCCACTGCAGTGTCAGAGGCCGAGGGGGAATCTGCTTTCCCGAGTGTGTCATAACAGGGGAGTGGATAGGAGTGGACCCTGATGTAAGACAGACACTGAACTACCAGGAACAGGACTAGGCGTGAGAAGGAAGCAAGGGAAGGGAGGCAGAAAGGACACTGGACATGACACAGGCCCCAGATGAGACAAGGATTCCAGGCCTGGGCTAGGACTAGACTAGGACAGCATAACCAGGACATGGATCTGGGAACTAGGAGCCTGGGCTTGGACTCCGAGCCAGAGAGTGGACAAAGGACCCAGAACCTGGGTCTTGACTCTGACTCAGGCTCTGAATTCAGAACAAGACAAGACAAGGCAAGGACAAGACATGGTTATAGGACGAGGAGAGGCACAGGACTGGACATGAGACTCCTGGACAGGACAAGGGAATCCAGCACCAGGCTGGGCAAGGAACATCAACAAGATGAGAACCAGAGCCCTGGTCAAGGGAGAACAGGAACACAGAAGAGTCAAGGGAGAGACAGGAACATGGAACACAGAGCCAGGACCCCTCCTTGGGTACAGGACATAGGGGCAGGACTCATCACACAGAACAGAGCTGGGACCCCTCCTTGGGTCAGGACATAGGGGCAGGACTCATCACACAGAACAGAGCTGGGACCCCTCCTTGGGGCAGGACATAGGGGCAGGACTCATCACACAGAACAGAGCTGGGACCCCTCCTTGGGGCAGGACATAGGGCCAGGACTCATCACACAGAACAGAGCTGGGACCCCTCCTTGGGGCAGGACATAGGGGCAGGACTCATCACACAGAACAGAGCTGGGACCCCTCCTTGGGTCAGGACATAGGGGCAGGACTCATCACACAGAACAGAGCTGGGACCCCTCCTTGGGTCAGGACATAGGGGCAGGACTCACCACACAGAACAGAGCTGGGACCCCTCCTTGGGTCAGGACATAGGGGCAGGACTCATCACACAGAACATAGAGCTGGGACCCCTCCTTGGGTCAGGACATAGGGCCAGGACTCATCACACAGAACACAGAGCTGGGACCCCTCCTTGGGGCAGGACATAGGGGCAGGACTCATCACACAGAACACCCAACTCTAGGTAGCAGCAAAACAGCCAGACCTACCTAGCAAAGGCATGGACACAGACAGACAGTTCCAAACAGGGCAAGGCTCCAGGCACAGGTGAGGCAAGACAGGGCCCCAGGCATAGGTTGCAGGGCAGGGCTTCAGAGGGTAGGAAGGGAACAGTCCAGCCTCAGGGTAACAGCAATGACAGCCTGACTTACCTCACAGAGGCAAGGACAGGATACTAACAGGACACACCCACACAGAGGCAAGCACATAATACTGATAAGACAAACCAGCCACCAGCCTCAAACCCAGGGTCACTTATATTCCCGGCTCCAAGACGAGAATCAGGTGCCTACGATTAAGCCCAAATGAGACAAGCGAACATTGGAAGACCTGGAGTCTGGGGTCCACGGATCGGACCGTGAGCCGGAATGCGGATCCCACGAACTGGACCATGACAGAGTTTAGAAATACCAAATATTAGAAGACATGCTTTTACGACAAGGTACTTCTGGCAGACCTGCACTAGATGTCCAGCCCTGGATTTTATTCTCATTTCTGAAGCAGAAATTTTTACACACAGCCTTGACACAGTGACAAGTGCACCACCCACTCAGACACTGCAGACAACTGATAAATTCATCTGCATATATCTCAAGATAAAATTTCCATCCCCTCGCACTTTTTCAAAAGTTATGCAATTGACACAATGGATGAAGACTTTATTTTATTCTGTTTAGCTTGGAAAAGGCCCTCCCAGCCCTATGAGCTATGTCACCTAGCAACCATCCTAGCCTAATCACAGGACAATTTACAATGACTAATTAGCTTACTAACCAGTACATCTTTGGACTGTGGGAGGAAACAGAGAACCTGAAGGAAATCCACAAGGCCACAGGGAGAACATATGAACTCCTCATAGACAGCACCAGAATTGAACTCCAAACTCTAATGCCCCAAGCTGTAACAGTATTGTACCACTATGCCTGTATTTGGATAAGAAAATATACCTACTGCTATATGCACTTTGGAACAAATCTCCCTCTCTCTTTTATCCATTTCAGTAAATACAGAATCCCCTGTGATAAATCGATCTAATCACATCAATTACACTTAATATTCCTTTTTTATGTGTGAAAGATGAGACCAAATTAATACCGTTTTTTCACACCTTTGCTCATAAGTACAAGGTTCCCATCACAATACATGTACCCCACCCTGGGGTTTGGTATTTCAGGTAATGAACCACTGTACTCTTATTCTGTAAATATGAAGCCTTTCATCGATACAATGAATGACTAATTCAGACTTTGGAACATAGAAACAAATAATCAGGCCTCATGATAGTCTTGTCATTCAAATTACACCCTGTCTGATCTATATCTTTCTTCACACTTTTGGGTTTTCACAACTATTACCACTTTCCTCTATGAAAAAGAACAATCTCAGTTTTAAAATTTCACTTGATTGCCAGCTACGGCCTCAACTATGCTCCAGATTTGCCCCAACCTTCACATGTTCTGGATTTCACCCTGAAAAGTGTAGTCCAAATCCTATTCTATTTGTTAGTTTCACATTCTCCCAAAAGAGAAATAATTTGACTCCATTTGCCCATTACATTATCTTAACCATCTCTTAATCCTGTCGCTTCAGGGGATAAAGGCATTGTAAGTGCAACTTGGCCTCATAACTTCACTTCTTGAATGAACCAGAAGCTGATGTGACTGTGGAAGTTGGTCCTTTAGTCCACTGTCTATGTCAGCCATCAAGTACCTGCTTAGGCTAATCCTAGTTTCCATCGCTCGGCTTGTGGCTGTCTACACTCAAGTGCTCATCTGAATACTTCATAAATATTGAGAGATTTTCTACCTCCACCACTACATCAGGTATTAACCAATATCTAAGCATAGCATTTCTTTTTCAGATACCAACAACATCTGTTACATTTTATCAATGTAATCTGTTAGATGTAGATAAGAGGAGAAGCAATTGTTTCTGAGCATTTAATTGCAAGCTCTGTGAACTGATTAATTGGAAGTTCTCATAGTCTGGAGTGGAGACTGGAACAATGTTCTACAAAGGGGAACAATGGATAGAGCAAAACGAATTGTCCCATCAAACCTAAGAGTGTAGAGCACAGACACAGGTCCTTTGGCCACATGCCATCCAAGATTCCCATCTAAGTTAGTCCCATTTACTTGTGTTTGGCCCGTATCCCTGTAAACCTTTCCTACCTATGTATCTGTCCAAATACCTTCTAAATTTCGTTACTGTACCTGCCTCAACCACTTCCACTGGCGGCATATTCCACATACTGACCTCCCTCTGGACGAACAAGTTGCCCCTCAATTTCCTGTTAAATATTTCCCTTCTCACCTTAAACCTACCCACTAGTTCTTGATTCTCCTAACTTGGAAAAAAGAATGCACACAAAGACCTCTCCATAACTCTGTCCCTTAAGTCCTGACAACATCCTCATAAATTTCCCCTGAACTCTTTCTAGCTTAATTGCGTCTTTCCTATAACAGCACAACCAAATGTGACCTCAACAACGACAACATCTGTACTCGGTGCTTCACTACCCTGTCTACCTATGACACACTTTCAGGGAACCATGTACTTTTACTCCTGGGTTCCTCTGCCCTGCAACACTCCCCAGGGCTCAGTCATTCCTGTGAAGGTCCTGCTTTCATTTGTCATCCCAAAATACAACACCTTACACTTAAACTCCATAGGTTTTCCTCAGCCCATGTAGTCAGTTGATCAAGATCAGTCTGTAGCTCCTGACAACATCTTCACTGTCAACACACTTATTTTAGTGTCATGCCTTACAATTATGGGGGAATCCTGCTATAAGATTCTCAGAACATACAACAGTACAGCATCTAATGTATCTGCCTCTAACCCCAACCCCAGGCAGCACATTACAGACATCCACCACTGTGTAAAAGACTTGCCCCTCATAACTCCTTTGAAATGATCTCCCCTCACCTTAAATGTATGCCCTCTGGTGTTAGACATTTCAACCCTGGGAAAAAAGATACTGTCTGTCTACTCTGTCCATGCTTCTCACATTCCTATAAACCTCTATCAGTTCTCCGCTCGGCCTCTAGCACCCCAAAGACAACGGCGAAAGTTTGTCCAACCTCTTATAAGAGCATACGGCCTCTAATCCAAGCGGCATCCTGGTAAACCTCTTGTTCAGCCTCTCCAAAGCCTCAACATCCTTCCTATTAAGGGGTGACAATAGTTGTATTAAATACTCCAGATGCAATCTGACTTGAGTTTTATACATCTGAAACATAACTTGCTGACTTTTGAACTCGGGGTTCCTTGGCCTTCTTAACCACCCTAGCAACCTGTGTGGCCAGCCATATTTACAAGCTGGCCAGTCTCATGTCTTATCTTTACCTCTCCCACAACAATCACCCAAGGCATTGCATCCTCCTGTTCCCCACAGGTCATCCCTTCCCACATCCCATATCCTGAGGTCACAATATCTTATCTCCCTCTCTAGTGACATCTCATCTCCTTGTCTCTCAGCATGGATAATATCAATTGGTTGGTAAGATAGTCAGAGAAATGGAAGGTGGAATATAGTTTTATTGAATGTGGGGTGATGCATTTTGGGAAGACTAGTACGACATGTTTATGAATGGAAAGGCCTTGGGAAGTAACAAGGAATACAGGATCTTGGTGCACAAATCCAAGGATCCTTGATAAAATGATGGAGAAGGCAAACAAGAAGGCATACATCCCTTTATAGCTGGGGAACAGAATATGAGAAGGGAAATTGTAGCTCTGTCTCTATGTTATAGGAGTATAGCTGCACTGGAGAGGATGCAGAGGATAGCAATCAGGATATTGCCCAGGATGGAGCATTTCAGTTTTGAGGAGAGACTGGACAGGCTAAGTTAATTTTCCTTGGAGGAGAGGAGAATGAGTGGACAAACATCATCAGAACAAAGATAATGTAGAGAGCAGAAAGCTTCTTTTTCCACAACGGAGGTATTTGAAACTAAAAGGTATAGGTTCCAGGATAAGGTGTAAGACACTTGGAGTCAATCTTAGGAAGGACTTTTTTGCCTAGGGGAAGGTTTGAGTCAGGAGTGCACTGAGTTGACGATGGAGACAGGTACTCACTCAACACTTAAGAGCTATCTAGACAATCATTTGTATTGTCAAGGTGTAGAAGATTATAGAGTGATAGTAAATTGGCTTAGTACAGATGGGTACATGATAGTAGGTATGAACCTGGTGGGCCAGAAGACCTGTTTAGGTGCTGAATGTCTCTAATATTTATTCATGCTGTCCTACAACTTTCATCCCCCTGTCCCATAGCTTGTAATGACGGTATTTCAGCTCTGTGTCCCACAGCTACCCATCTCCCCATGCCACTAGATCAGTGGTTCTCAATGTGGATCAAATGCGCCCCCCCCCAGGGGCTCCAGGAGCCCTGCCAGATTTCAAATGGGACACAAGAAATAATAACAAGAAGCTGGTGGCCACAGGGATTTCTGAATGGTCATTTACCAGTTTCTGTTTTAATGAAATATTACTAAAATACAGATATAAGTTAAAAAAAGTAATTATTATATGTAATTTAATTGGAACCTGAATGAAATGAATGGGAAAATATGAAAGATGATGCAAATGATGTGTGTGTGTGTGTGTGTGTGTGTGTGTGTGTGTGTGTGTGTGTGTCTGTCTGTCTGTATACACGCGTGTATGTGTGTGTGTCTGTTTGTGTATATTTGTGTGTGCGTGTGTGTGTGTGTGTGTGTGTGTGTGTGTGTGTGTGTGTGTGTGTGTGTGTGTGTGTGTGTGTGTGCGCGCAGCACATCAATTGTTATCTCTCTTCCTGCTTGACCACACACAAATCACCATTCACGCCCTGCAGAGCAACCCACTGAGGCTTGCTTCACATCCACCCCCAAAATTACAAACTGCACATTGGGTGGGGCTGCCTGCGGGGAGGCCGATCAGTGAGTAAGGCAATAGGAGACTGGTTCTGTTTGCTGTTCCACTGACCCGTGCGTGTTATAATACTAATAAAATGTGAAATGAAGGCTGCAATTCCTGCAGTGGGGTCATCTGCCAGAAATGGCCAAAGTGCAGAGAGGCAAGAACACCAGAAGTCTAACATTTCATCACTGTACAACTTCCATTAAATCCCTGAAACTTCTCATGTTTTGAAAGAAATCCCATTTGCTTTTCTTGGTGAGTACACACTCTTTGTTAGCACATGGAATTTGCAATAATAGCGTTAAAAACATTCACCTAAAATTAAATTATTAAAAAGAACTGCCAAAAAGCTAGTTTTATTTTTACATGTAGAGTGTATTCAATTCTGATACTTTTTCACATGCTTTCCTGATACTTGTTATAATTCTTTGACATTTACTAATTTTCTATAGAGCCTATTCATACAATTGTATTGTTGTTACTGTTTTAATATATAAATCTCATCTCAATTTTAAACTTAATTGTAAAAACAGGCAAGCCACATAATATAGGGTGGATCATTGATTCTGGCTGCAATTTCTGTTATAATTTCTACTGTTACACATATGAAATATTCAAGCAATCCCCTTGAGCAATTCATCAGCATCAAGGTGGATTGATGAAATGTCAGATGATGTGGATAAACAGCTAGTTATAGAACTGTAAGTTAAGAATTTTGTCCTACAAATCAATGAAACCACATTATGTGATAACGAAGCCCTTCTGATAACGTAAGTTAGCTTTATGAATGACAATCAGGCCAGTGAGGAAATGCTTTTTGCCCAAAAGTTTAAGACACATACCAAAGGTGAAACAATTTTTGAAGTCAAGAGCCATTTCTTGGAAAAACAATATTCCGCTGGAAAATATAATGGCTTGTGCAACTGAAGCCGCTTTGATGGTAGAAAGATACAGAGGATTCATTGTTTATTTAAAAAAATACTATGCTTGATGCTTTTTGCATACACTCTGTTATCCACTCTGCATTTGGTGGCAAAGAAAATTGAGAGAATATTCGTACAACAACTTTCCTGCTGTAATAATGGCTGTCAACTTCATCAAATCAAGTTTCTTCTTGTGAGGAAAATGAGTAAGCTTTTGAATGGCTAATGCATACAAAGTTCTGAATGTTATCAAAAGGTAATTGTCTTGCTGCTTTGCTGCACTTCAGGATTGTATTGCAGCATTTTAAAGTGATAAGTAGCTTGGAGAACAAATTATGAATTGCTAAGTCTGTCATATTTTACCTGGCAGATACAATGCCTATAAAAAGTATTCACCCCTCCCCCAATTGGAAGTTTTCATGTTTTATTGTTTTTACAACACTGAATCACAGTGGATTTAATTTGGCTTTTTTGACACAGATCAATAGAAAAGATTCTTTTGTGTCAAAGTGAAAACAAATTGGTCTAAATTTATTATAATTACTAAACACAAAATAATTGATTGCATAATTACTCACCCCCTTCAAGTTAGTATTCAGTAGATGCACCTTTGGCAGTAATTACAGCCTCAAGTCTGTGTGGATAGGTCTCTATAAGTTTTGCATACCTGGGCACTGCAATTTTATCCCATTTGTCTTTACAAAGCATTTAAAGCTCTGTCAGATTGCACAGGGATCGTGCGTGAACAGCCTTTTCCAGTCCAGTCGCAAATTCTCAATTGGCTTGAGGTCTGGACTTTGACTTCGCCAGTCCAGGACATGAGAACCACAGAACATTACAGCACAGAAACAGGCCTTTTGGCCCTCCTTGGCTGTGCCAAACCATTTTTCTGCCTAGTCCCACTGGCCTGCACCCAGCCCATATCCCTCCATACACCTCTCATCCATGTACCTGTCCAAGTTTTTCTTAAATGTTAAAAGGGAGCCCGCATTTACCACTTCATCTGGCAGCTCATTCCACACTCCCACCACTCTCTCTGTGAAGAAGCCCCCCCAATGTTCCCTTTAAACTTTTCCCTCTTCACCCTTAACCCATGTCCTCTGGTTTTTTTTCTCCCCTAGCCTCAGTGGAATAAGCCTGCTTGCATTTACTTTGTTGTTTTTAAGCCATTCCGGTGTAGCTTTGGATTTATTCTTGGGTCATTGTCTTGCTCAAAAACAAACTTTATCCTAAGTCACAGTTCTCTTGCAGACTGCATCAGGTTTTCCCTGCATTCACTTTGTCCTCTACCTTCACAAGCCTTCCAGGGTGTGCTGCAGTGAAGCATCCCCACAGCGTGATGTAACCACATGATGTATGCTTCAAGGTATGGATGGTGTTTTCCCCCCATCTCAGCCTGTAACTCCTCCAGAGTTGTTGCAGGTCTCTTGGTGGCCTCCCCCACTAGTCCTCTTCTTGCACAGTCACTCAATTTTTGAGGAAGGTGTGTTCTACACAGACTTACAGCTGTGCCGTATTCTTCCCCTTTCTTCATGATTCACTTAACTGTACTCCAAGGGATATTCAGTGACTTGGAGATTTTCTTGTATCCATCTCCTGACTTGTGCTTTTCAATAACCTTTTTGTGGAGTTGCTTGGAGTGTTCTTTTGTTCTAAAAAGGTTGTCCCTCAATTTTGAGGCTGTGTCCTCTAGTTCTGGATACCCCCACCTTAGGAAACATCCTCTCCACAATCACCCTATATAGTCCTTTCAACATTCAGTAGATTTCAATGAGATTCCCCCCCCCCCCCATGTTCTTCTAAATTCCAGTGAGTCCAGGCCCAAAGCTGTCAAATGCTCCTCATTTGTTAACCCCTTCATACCCAGAATCATCCTCGTGGAACCTCCTCTGGACTCTCTTTTCTGAGAAATGGGGCCCAAAATTTTGACAATACTCCAAGTATGGCCTGACTTGCATTATCCCCTTGCTTTCATATTCTATTCTCTTTGAAATAAATGGAAAGACTGCATTTGCCCTCTTTACCACAGACTCACCCTGTGAATTAACTTCTGGGAGTCTTACATGAGGACTCCTAATACCCTCTGCACCTCTGATGATTGAATTTTCTCCCCATTTAGATAATAGTCCACACTATTGTTCCTTTTATCAAAATGCATTATCATACATTTCCAACCCTGTATTCCATCTGCCACTTTTTTGTCCATTCTTCTGATGTGTCTAAATCCTGCTATAATCCCACTGCTTCCTTAACATTACCTATTCTGCAAACTTTGCCACAAAACCTTCAATTCCATTCTCCAAATCATTGACAAACAATGTGAAAAGTAGCAGACCCAATACTGACCCCTGAGGAACACCACTAGTCACTGTCAGCCAACCAGAAAAGGACCATTTATTCCCACTCTCTGCCCCCTGCCAATTCTCAATTCTGCCAAGTCAACCAATTCTCTATCCATGCCAATATCTTCCCTGTAATGCCATAGGAATTTATCTTGTTAAGCAGCCTCACGTGTGGCACCTTATCAAATACCTTCTGAAAATACAAATAAATGACACCCACTGCCTCTCCTTTGTCAACCCTTCTTGTTACTTCCCTGAAGAACTCTAACAGATTTGTCAGGCAAGATTTCCCTTCACAGAAACCATGCTGACTTTGACTTATTTTATCATTAGTCTCCAAGTACCCCAAAATCTCAACCTTAATAATAGACTCCAACAGTTTCCCAGCCACTGAGGTCAGGCTAACTGCCTCTAATTTCCTTTCTTTTGCCTTCCTCCCTTCTTTTAAAGAGTGGAGTGACATTTGCAATCTTATAGTCCTCTAGGACCACACCAGAAACAAGTGATTCTTGAAAGATCATGACCAATACATCCAACATCTCTTCTGCAACCTCTCTCAGGTCTCCAAATTTCACAGCAACCCCCCCATCTTCCCTGTAACAGAGATTATCATACCCCTGTTCCATAACATATCAACTCCCTGACCTATAGAATCACATCTGTCTCTTACAACACTCCATCTCAGAAAGTCATCTTACCAACTCACACTGTCATCTCGCTGTCCCACTTAATCCCATTTCCCTTTCTCACAGACTCTCAACTCTCCAACAGCATTATTGCTCCCTATCCCAGTGCACCCTGTCTCCGTGTCCCACAAAATATGATCTCCAAGTCATCTCCCTGAGAATCACTTCATTCTCTTTCCACGACATGCCATAGCTCTATTGAAAATATTCTCGCTGTCTCATAGCGTACTATTTCACTATCCTACTTCATGCCATCTTCCTGCCCCACTCTACAGTATTTATTTTAATAATGTCCTCTTCTTCTCCTCCAGCATGTTACAGTCCTGCCACCTATTCTCCTTGTCCTATGGAACACCATCACCCTGACACATAGTATCCTAGCTCTCTGTGTCATGGAATGTCACCTCCCTGTCCCACTCATCCCCTTTCCATGTCCATCTCCATTTCACTCTTTCCCTGTCCCAGAACATCTCACATCCATGCTCCACAGTTATCCTTTTCCCCCAGTCTGATGCTTCAACAACAATGTCAGCTCATTGGCATACAGTACCATTCATTTCCATTTACACCTCACCTGCACTGAGGCATCCCGTCTCATGGTCTCAGAGTAACTCCTCCCAATCTCTCAGCAAAGTTGCCTCTATGCTACATGGCTTCCCATCTTTCCCACAGCATCTCACTTCTTTATCCCAATATTCCAGTCATGAGATGCTTCTTCCCTTTCCCTCATCATACCATCTCTCTGTTCCACTGTATGTTATCTCCTTGACTCACATATATCTCACAATCTCTGTTAAGAAACATCCAATCTCCTGGTCACACCAGGTGGCCTTTTTCTGTTCCACCCGCACCCCCCCCCCAATCCTAACTTCCTGTACACTGCAGTTTCTCTAAAGGCTCTGTGGCAAGCAAAAACTTAACATCTTAGCAGGATATCCTTCAGGTAAGATGAAATTGCAGACCATTGAGATGGAAACCTATGTAAACAATGGGATGGCTGAAAACATGAGGAGGCATTAAAATATTGTATTAGCATAAATTGGAACTGCTGGTTGATTGGTTGCTGAAACTGGGGATATGAAAGAGATTGCCTGGCGTAACAGGGTGGCTGAAGTAGTGTGAGGAATCTTCTGGAAATGAATCCAAACACAGTGGAAAGACAGAAGTGTTTGGGGTAATTGCACATCATTCCCTTACAATCACAACTGGGCCCACTGAGACAAGAGAGTCTCCAGATGCAGTACAGAGACACTAACTGGTCAGTTCGCACTACATTAATTAAGAAAGAATGTACACCCTGAGATTCATTGCCTTGCAGGCATTCCCAGTAGATACAATAAAATCAATGAAAAACTACACAGAACAACTGACAAACTGCGCAAATCCAAATAATGAGTGAATGAGTAATAAACTAATGAATAATGCTGAGAACATGAGTTGTAGAGTGCTTGACAGTGAGTCCATAGGTTGTTAAGTTGTTGGTTCAGAAGCTTACTGGTGGTGTGGGACCTGTACCTGCTTCCTGATGGCAGCACTGAAAAGTGAACCTGTCTGGGATGGAGGGGGTTCTTGATGCTGGATGCTGCTTTCTTTGGCAATGCTCCTTGTAGATTTGCTCAATGGTCAGGAGGGCTTTGCTTCTGATGGTCTGGGCTGTATCCACTAATTTTTGTAGGCTTTTCCATTCCTGGGCTTTGGTGTTTCCATACTAGGCTGTGACACAACCAGTCAGGATGCTCTCCACTGTGCATCTATCGATAGTTTTAGGTGATATGTCGAATGTACACATGCTGGTCCCACAACAGATCCTCTGATATAATGCCAAGGAATTTAAAGTTACTGACTCTCTCCTCCTCCAATCCCCTAATGAGGATTACCTCTTGGACACCTGGTTTCTTTCTCCTGTAGTCAATAATCAGCTCTTTGACATTGAGTGAGAGGTTGTTGTTATGGCATCATTCAACCAGATTTTCAATCTTTGTTCTATATGCTGATTCTTCATCACCTTTGATTCAGCCAATGACAGTGGTGTCATCAGCAAACTTAAATATGCCATTGGAGCTATGCCATACACAGTCATAAGTACAAAGTGAATAGATCAGGCAGCTAAACATACAGCCTTGTGGTATACCTGTGCTGGTCGTGATTGTGGAGGAGATACACTGACTGGAGCCTGCAAGAGAGAAAATCGAGGATCCAGTTGTGTGAGGAGGTACTGAGGACTAAGACTTTGAGCTTATTGATTAGGTTTGTGCAGTTGATAGTGTTGAATGTTGAGCTTGTCATGGTCCGGTCCGTGAAATCCACATTCCGGTTCACAGTCCGGTCCAGTCTCCTTATTCCAGATTTTCTGGGTTTCCCCAGTTTCCGTTGAGGCAGGTGATTCTCATTTGGGCTGGCTCACAAATAGCTTCAGGATTCAGCCTCTGGCTGCTGGATTGTTCCTGTCCAAACCCCCTGTCTGTATCCCTTCCCTTTCCTCCTGGAGCCTTGCCCTGTTGGAACTGTGTCCACGCCTTTGCTGGGTAGGTCTGGCTGTTTGCTGCTACCTAGTGTTGAGAAATGTCTTGTTGTGTTCAGTGTTCTGTGTGATGAGTCCTGCCCCTATGTCCTGACCCAAGGAGGGGTCCCAGCTCTGTTCTGTGTGATGAGTCCTGCCCCTATGTCCTGACCCAAGGAGGGGTCCCAGCTCTGTTCTGTGTGATGAGTCCTGCCCCTATGTCCTGACCCAAGGAGGGGTCCCAGCTCTGTTCTGTGTGATGAGTCCTGCCCCTATGTCCTGACCCAAGGAGGGGTCCCAGCTCTGTTCTGTGTGATGAGTCCTGCCCCTATGTCCTGACCCAAGGAGGGGTCCCAGCTCTGTTCTGTGTGATGAGTCCTGCCCCTATGTCCTGACCCAAGGAGGGGTCCCAGCTCTATGTTCTGTGTGATGAGTCCTGCCCCTATGTCCTGTACCCAAGGAGGGGTCCCAGCTCTGTGTTCTGTGTGATGAGTCCTGCCCCTATGTCCTGACCCAAGGAGGGGTCCCAGCTCTGTTCTGTGTGATGAGTCCTGCCCCTATGTCCTGACCCAAGGAGGGGTCCCAGCTCTGTGTGATGAGTCCTGCCCCTATGTCCTGTACCCAAGGAGGGGTCCCAGCTCTGTTCTGTGTGATGAGTCCTGCCCCTATGTCCTGACCCAAGGAGGGGTCCTGGCTTGGTGTTCCATGTTCCTGTCTCTCTCTTGGCTTTATTCTCGTCATGTCCATGTGCCTCCCCCAGCACAGGAGTACCTTGCCCAGCCTGATGCTGGGATACGCTTGTCCTGTCCAGGAGTCTCATGTCCAGTCCTGTTGTCCCTCCCTTGACCAAGGCTCTGTGTTCTCATCATGTCCATGTGCCTCCCCCAGCACAGGAGTGCCTTGCCCAGCCCGGTGATGGGATTTCCTCATCCTGTGCTGGAGTTCCCTTGTCCCATCCAGGAGTCTCCCGTCCAGTCCTGTGCTTCTTCTTGTCATGTCCTCGCCTAGTTCTGGGGTCCAAGCCCGGGTTCTGGGTCCCAGGTTCTGGGTCCTTGTCCAGTCTCTGGCTCGGAGTCCAAGCCCAGGTTCCTAGTCCCCAGTTCCATGTCCTGGTTCCCTATCCTTGTCTAGTCCTAGCCCAGGCCTGGAATCCTTGTCTCGTCCCGGGCCTGTGTCATGTCCAGCGCCCTTTCTTCCTCACTTCCCCTGCTTCCTTCTCATACCTAGTCCTGTTCCTGGTAGATCAGTGTCTGTCTTGCTTTTGGGTCCACTCCCATTGCCCCCATTATGACAGAGCTATAGTCAATGAAGAGCATTGTAATGTATGGATCTTCACAGCCCAGATGTTCCAGAAATGAGTGAGGAGCCAATGAAATGGCATCTGCTGTTAACCTGTTGTGCAGGTAGGCAAATTGGAGCAGATCCAAGTCATTTCTCAGGCAGGAGCTGATGTGCTTCATGTCCAACCTCTCAAAGCACTCCATTATAGTCACAGCAGCAGGCTACCACCTTCTTCTTGGGGGCCAGTACGATAGCTTGAAGCAGTAGTACCTCACACTGCAGAAGCCAGAGGTTGAAAATGCCCATAAACACTCCAGCCAGTTGATTAGCACGTCTTCAGTATTTGGCCAGAAACACCTTCCGGACCAGACGCTCATCTTCCTCAATCGACTCACAACTACCTTAATGTTTGATGATCCTTTACATCCTGCACATACCTTACTGCCGTTCGAAAGGTGACGATGAACTGGCCATTTAAACCACTACAGTATGAATGCCATAGTGCAGTTAGCTCAAAAGATTTTGACCCACCAAAAGTCCTCTGTTATTCTTTAAAAAAATACTTTTTGATGGACACCCAGTAAGGAGGCGCACTCAAACGCAAAAACATTCTCTTACTTGTTAATGTAATCCGAAGCTGGTAGATCCTTTTCATTTGGAAACACACCCACTTGTGAATTCAGATACAACAGAAACAGTAAGAAGCGCCATTAAGATGTCACGTGTGCGCATTTTGTCATATTTCGCATTGGAAGTACAGGGTGAGCACGACTCCCGCGGTAAAGCTCTCGGACCTTTGCGGGATCAACTGAAACCGAACATAAGCTATGATTGAAAAGAAAGATAAGGATCTGGTGGTTTCAATGCTTGTGAAGGGGAAAAGGTTAGAAAAACATCATAATTTGCTTCCTCAGTGTAGCAGAGAGGTGTCTGCAAGAGTATTTACAAGGACAGCATTGGACTGTTCCCCCCCCCCCCACCCGACCCAAGTTGCTCTCTCCATCAAATGTTTTTATATATTTCCTTAACCTAACCAGGGCTATATTTGCACAATTTATTAATGCGCTAGCTTAAACACGCTGTTCCAGTTAACGCTGTCAAGCCAAATGTTGCGTGCTCTGTACATTTTAAAACTACGATTTACCGTGTAACGCCGTGCAGTGAAGAGCAGCGCTCAGAAGCGGGTCACGGGGCAATCACACTCCAATGCAACAAGTTTACCAAGTCAGCCTTAATGAATCGTGGGCAAGTCCAAGTTGTGAAATCGCATCAGTAGTTCCCTCGAGACAAGCCTGCGTGGGCCAGTGCACTACCAGAAAATAGTTCTTTATTTTCCGAGGCGAGGGAAGGGCGTTGTGTAATGCAGAGCAAAAGAAAACACGATGCATTAAATAAAAGGGAGCAAAAATAAAGAGCAAGAAATGACATTTATGAAAGTGTTGTTCCGCTGCAGCCTGGCTCCTGCTCTGACGTCACCGCATAACTTTTCAGAAGACGCAGTTTCTTAACTAGGAAGTGAGCGGACACCCTTTACAGGCAAAGTTCTGGATTGTGAAACTTCAGGCGATTTGCAGGGATCGCTGGCGCCTGCGAGTGTGTAAGTTGGCGGAAGTCTTTTTTTCCAACAGTGTGTTCGACTGTGGACGCGGAGCCCGGCGGAATATTGCCAGTTCTCGTTGGCATGGGTCGTGGCGATCGTTTTCCCCTGTCCAGTTCACCAGATCTGCAACTGACGTGAGCAGCTGATCCGCGTCTGCAGGGATAAACTGGGATTGTTTGAGTTGGAGTGACTGGGTTGGTGAAATAATTGCTGGATCTTTCATCATAATGTCTAATCTCCCCCCCTCCCTTATCTAGCTAGTTTACATTCTAAAAATATACTGGCTAGATCGAAGGTTGTTTTGCAAAGGGTCGTGTTGCATAATGTGGACATTTTTGAAATGACGTTTTATGTAAGGATGATTGCAATTTAATTGTTAAACTGCGCACCTTCCCTTTCGACACTTCGCCCTGGGTTGGAGAAGCCCCTAGATTCGCTCCTGCAGGGAGTTGCTTCAGCAGAACCCGTGTAAGTCATTAAACGGAAAGTCCCGGCCTGTTTACGGGATTTAAAAGGGCCTTGTGCCATTTTCTGACGGCAGCAGGAAGTAGTTGTGGATCATCGCAAAGCTTTTTTTTAAAGTTGTGGAGAATTTGCAGCTTTATTCGCAAATGAACAGCATGCAAAATACCGGGATGGGGATCGGGGGCGGGGGCGGGGGCGGCAGGGCGCCCGGATTGTGTTGTACACAGATGATGAGCGATTGTCATGCCGCTCCCCCCTCGGGAAAATGTGCAACAATGTTCGCTCAGCCCTCGATGAGGTAAACTCTTATGACTCAGCCTGCCAAATGCAAGCTCACCACAGCATTGCGATGGTAAGAGCGGATGCAGCGAATAGCTGGGGACGTGGGTGCATTTCCAAGCTCTTTTCAACCTTGTGGAACGAGAAAACTGCACAGGTATTATCATCCATAGAATGCCCCCAGCTTCGTGGATCGCTGGAAGAGAAAAGCAAAGTTAAATGCATTGATACCTAAGCAGCGGCTGGCGTATTTTTAGTAAGATTGTGTATTGCATTGCAAAATCGCTTTAAGTATGCATTGTGATCTTCGCTTGTAATGCAAGTTTAGCACCGTGGTGTCAGAGGAGGCGGCCACGCTTCCAGGCGATTCCACCTGATGAGCTGGCCTCAGTCCTCTAGATGTGCAGGCTACACGGTGCCTTTGCACTCAGGCCGCCGGGTCCCCCTTAAAAAACACACTCCGAGCTCGGCGTGTTTCATGTATGGGTGGCTGCTTTCGAGTTGAACGCGGTATTGAGATTTCTTTGGGGAAGGAGGAGGAAGTGGTTTCGTGCGTTGCGATGCAAAAAGGAAAAGTCCCGACACTGCAGCAAGAGTTCTCGGTGGCCGGTGTAGATGTTAAATCTATTTGAACACGATTGCTTTTTGCGGTGCGGTCGGGATTTGTTTGATTTGGGTTGGGGAACTTGTCCTTTGATTTACAATGTCTTCCCGTATTGGGATGGATCTTGTTCAACAATTGTTTACTCCAGTGCTGTTGTCATCTTGCATTGCAGACTTCCCCAAAAAATATGCCAACGGAGTTGTGTGGGGGCTCCCCGTCCCGGAATTGAAACATGCATGGTAATGTCCACGCTGCAGGGCGGGGAATCTCTATCCTGTAATGGGACGTACGAGGCGCCAGAACACATTGCAAGGATCCCCTGCCAACGGAGAGAATAGACAGGGGTTTGCTCTACCATTTTAACTAAACTCTGGAATCTCCGGCAGTGTAGTGCTGCAGCCAGATGTCTGTTTGCAATCAATAGAAGCGGAGTTCTCTGCTTATGTTCACTATGAAACCTCTGCTTGTTCTGTAGCTCTGACTGTTGAATGCAACTCGGGCCCAAAGCAGGATGTACAAGTCCCTTGTGAAATATATCCAGTGTGGCTTGGCATTGAGGTGATGTCTTGAGAAAATGTACATAGATAAGGAAGGGTATTGTGAAGGGAATGTCATGCTGTCTGAAAGGGTACAGGAGGCAGATTCAGTTGTTCCAAGACAAAACACACCAGATTTACTGTGTGCTGCTTTATTTCACAATCTTTTGATTGGGATATACAAATTTCTTTCAAAATCTCCCTGCGGAACTATTCTGTGCATATTTGGACCCTTCAGAGTTCCAAATAGCTTTCCTCTGACAGCCATATCAGAAGCTTTAATTATCTTTAAGTTTGCTATCAGGCTGGTCTTGGGTTTCTCTGCAGAAAAGAGAGAGGAGCCTGTTTGTTCCTGAAAATGTACTCATCCCATGTAATATTATCCCTGAAAACAGTGCACAGTATTGTGTGTGTGTCAGAAAGTTTGACTTCAGGAGTGGAAGTGGCAACTGGAGTTGATCTAGGTCTGTGCCTAACTCTTACCCTGCTGGGCTGGAAGGGAAAGGGTCTGATGGCTGGGTGTACAGAAACTTCAGAAGTCTAACCTGTGTTATCCAGTGCACCATCTCAGCCCTCTCTGCTTATTAACTGTTGGAAAGAGCAGCACAGGGAGTGGCAGGATCTTTGTTCACACAGTATAACAGGTCTGGGTGTTTGTACTAGACTTCCCCTTGAACATGCTCTGCCATCGAGTAACTTTATAACTGATTGAATTATGGTTTCAGCACAACTCCTGCACTCGCCCTGTAGCCCTCAACTTCCTCAGTTGGAGGTATCCCTCAGCCTCTGCCTTGAGTATATTCAGTCATTGCACTACCATAACTCTCAGGGGTCAAGAGTTCCAAACATTGTGAAAAGAAACTCCTTCACCTCTATCTGACGAGGGTGACTCCTTGTTCCTCTGACCCTTCATGGGGCATATTTATTGTTACTCCACTCTAGCAAGGAGTGTTGTCCTTCTAGCAAGCTGTGAGTCTAAACCCTGGCTTGGCTTTGTCTGCTACTCATTATCTGAGTCATAAGAGTGACCCCCCCCCCCCCAAGTCTACATTTCCCCTCAGATCTTCTAGTTATCATAGTGCTGTGTGGGAGTTAGCTGTGTACATGGTTATTTCTACATTGACTCCATTTCAGAAGAAGGCCCTTGGCTGTGAAATGCTTTCATGTGGTTTAAGACTTAGAAAAGTGCTATAGAAATGTGGGTTCCTTTTTCTAAGTGGTACAACTTTAATTACTGGTTGAGTCTAGACTTGACCTACAACCTTCCGATTCAAGATTTAAAGCCCAGTCTTCCACTTGAGTTCTGCAATTCCCTGAGGCGATTAGAGAAAGTCTTTCTGTAAGTTGCACCCGTTTTTGTGAAAGTCAGAAATTGGTGTAGAATTGTTCAGACAGTACACTGCATTTGGGGATTTGTGCTGAACTTTATTCACAATCAAAGATGTAATGCATCAGAAAATCTTCATGAAATGTGACGGATGGTCTCAGCACCGAAGGAGTTAAGTGTCAGGTGCTCTCACCTGGAGTAGCTACGATGTTTCTAACTTCGTGTCATACTGGCCTCAGGTGAAAAAAGGTGCTCAGGGTTGCTGGCATCGTTATTTCTGGAGAAGCTGCTGGAAGTAATCTATGATTTGCTTCACAGCCCTCAGCCGTTTTTTTACTTTACTCAATGGATTTATATCAGTTTCAGAATTGGGAGAATCAACAGTGTTTCTGGGTAGAGTTGTAGTTTTTACTCATTTCTGATACCTCTCCTGATCCGCCTTGCTTTATTTCTCAGCTCATGAGGCTATTTCCTATCGTGGCGAAGTTTAGCTGAGAGTGCACAGCTAATGTGGAATGATGGTTTGCCTTTTTTTAAAACCGCCATGTTTTTACATAAGTTCATCAGTTTAAAAGGTAGTCATGTGAGGATCTCTCTGCACAGCAAGGCCTCACAACCTTTAGTGAAATGAATAAGCAATTAATCAGTTCTGGATTGGTTGATTGTTGAGCGGCACTATTAGTCAGTCTCACGCTGTTCCCTTTCTGAGGTGTCATTGGGGATGTAGATCTTGACAGCCTGGTACAAGAAGCTGCTTTGGCCTTGATTTAATAACTTAATTGAAAGGATGACTCTTTCCCACTGTCTTCTATCACAGCTGGGCAGTGTAGGTTAGTGAAGACATAAACTAGGATCTCCTGACTTGGGTAAGAATGTCACCAACATCAACACCAACAAGAGGGGTAGCAGCACAAGTATATTAGGCTATTATATCAGGTACACCTGCTCATTAATGCAAGTATCTCTAATCAGACAATCAGTGCAAAAAAGATTGCAGATAAGGTCAAGAGGTTCAGTTGTTCAGACCAAACATCAGTATGGGGAAGAAATGTGATACAATTAACTTTGACTGTGCAGTGATTGTTGGTGCCAGATGGGGTGGTCTGAATATTTCAGAAACAGCTGATGTCTTGGGATTTTCATGTACAATCATCTCTAGAGTGTACAGAGAATGGTGTGAAAACATCCAAAATGAGTGGCAGTTCTGTGGGTGAATTAATGAGAGAGATCAGAGAACGGCCAGACTGGTTCAAGCTGACAGGAAGGTGAATAACCAGTAGTGGTGTGCAGAAGAGCATCTCTGAATGCACAACATGTTGAACCTTGAAGTGGGTGGGCTTTAGCAGCAAAGACCACGAGCATACATAAGTACACTCCGTGGTCACTTTACTAGGGACCTTCTGCACCTAATGAAGTGGCCACTGACTGACTGACACTAAAAGTTGTCAATCACAAGGACTGTTGGGCTGGATGTTGAATGCTCGCCTTGCCCTCACTGTCCATGACATAAGAGAAAGTGACGATTTTGCAAGTGATATGTTATCTTGAGATGGTTTGGTGTAGTATTTGCATCATATAACATCAGATCCCATGGAGGAATTTGTGCATTATGTGCTTAGTTCATTTTGTGTTTTGTTGACCTCAAGACTTGTAGGTTGAGCTTTAAGTCCTTAAAGTGATAATATTCTATTTTTAAACACACTGTTAGCGTATTCTTCAATTATTTGAATATGGTTGCTGTTTTGAAAAATAAAGTTGAGCAATGTTTAATTATTTTATTGACCTCTCAGTTTAATTGTCATCAAGTGAAGAGAGGCGGGAGGCTGGTCAGTGTTCTGTTATTTGATCAGATTGGATTGAACTGGTCCATTTCTTAGGGGAGCTGAGAAGTTTGGATCAGGAGCATGTGGCATTTTAATCTGAAGTTTAAATTATGTAGTATTGGATAATGAGCACTAGGGATGGCAGATGAAATTTAATGCAGAGAAAGTGAGGTTGTGTCTTTTTGTAGGAAGAAAGAGGAGAAATAATTCAAAATAAAGGATGCTATTCTGGAAAGGGTGTAGAAGCAGATGGATTTGGAATACGTGTGCAGGTTAGTGAAAGTGGCAGGGATAAGTTGAGAATGCAATTAATAAGGCATATACAAATAAATCTGTAGGACTTTAGATTTAGGGGACATGGTAAAACATTGGGAGGTGATCTGAAGGGAAACTATTTTTACCCAAAATGTGGTGAGGACCTGGAACCATGGAGGTAGCATGGTTGCCTCCAGGATTTAACAATCAGGAAGAGCATTTGAATTCTCTAGGCATAGAAGTGAAGGTCAGCATTGTGTCTGTGCACAGATCAATACATATTGCTCCAAAAGAAATAGATCCATACATCACACTCACTTCTCTTTAGATTAATCAACGTAAAACAGTGTACAAAACATTCAATTTCCCTTTTATTCCATACTTTCTTCCATTCCATACTTCACAATAACAGTCCATAAGTAACTTCCCAGTTCTAAAGGTTCCGTCTTTTGGGTGGTGCTCTGTTTCTTTAAGCATAGCGCCTCTGGACCTGTGGAGTGACATTGTGTCTTGTCTGAGACAACGTTCCCAGTTTCCCATGTCACTTTGCTGTCAGTGACATCGCTGAGAGGCAAGTCTGGTGGCTGTAAGACGTCTGACTTGATGGGTGCAGTCGAATCAGGTGTGGTTTTTGGCTGAGCATCCCGTACCCGGTCTCCAGATAAGATGTCCAATGTACATTCTGTAGCTATTCTACAGGGCATCCTCTTGTCTTCTCGGTAATCATGCGCCTGGACTTACTGTCCAATCTCGCAGCTCCTTGCTGCTTTACTTGGCAACTGGCTGAACTGCTTACTCTGCACTTCCCTCCATAGATCTGGTTTCAGGAGGTCTATGCAAGAGCTGATATTCCTGTTCAAGAGCAGCATTGCATGCGTTTGGTTTACGTTACATGAACAGAGTTCGAATACACAGAAAGGAAATTGTCCACCTTGTGCTGTAGAGAAATGTCCTCATTGTCCATCACTTCAATGGACTTCGTGAAGGTTTGGATAAACCTTTTGGCTAACCCATTCATTGCCAAGTGGCAAGGAACTGACCTGAAATGTCTGGTGACTTTTTCTTCATGAATATTTGGACTCATTCTCATGTGTATTGTGGTCTGTTGTCACTTACAATTTGTTCAGTTAAGCCATTTCTGGCAAAGGTAGTCCTCAGAGCTGAGACAGTCTTTGCTGAGGTTGTTGACTTCATTGGTATAACTTCCGATCACTTCGAATGAGCATCCACAGCAGTCGGAAACATGGAGTCCGTGAATGGCCCAGCAAAGTCGATATGTACTCTCTGCCGTGGTGAAGACGGCTGTAAGTGTCTGTAGGTATTTTTTGGCATCCCAAGCAGCTTTTGGCCAAGTTTTTCAATCTGTTTATCTATTCCCGTCACCACATGTAGCTCTGGGCAAGACTCTTCATCTTGACTGTACCCAGGTGTCCTTCGTGCAGATTCTCTAACACTCTGGTGCACAACACGAGATCCACACATCAGTGTTCTTTGTCATAAATAACAGCTGGTCTCATCTGAGAACTCTACGCATCGGATTACCTTGACTGGCCATCCTTGCATGGTGATTTCATAGATTTTTGACAATGTTGGATCATTCTGTGTTTCCCTTTGTATTTTGGAATTTGTTATCGGCAACTGGTCCACCAGTGCAGTGTGGAACACTTCCGCTGGGTCACAGAATGAAGACTTTTCTTCTTAAGTTGCCAACAGCGGAAGATGTGACAAGCCATCACCATTGCTGTGTAGTTTGGTGCCCTTGAACTCTATGTCATAAGTGTGGACTCCTAGGAACAGTGCACAACGTGGGAACTGGGTAGCAGACAGCACTGGGATTCCCTTCCTGGGATTGAAAATGGACAGGGGTTGGTGATCTGTCACTAGTGTAAATTTTTATCTGTAGAGGTAGTGGTGCAACTTCTTTATTCCCCATACTGGACTAAGGACCTCTTGGTCAATCTGTGCTGGTCAGTGATCTCAAAGTAAACGCAGATCCATCTTTAATAATGTGTGACAAGACAGCTCCAATGCCACAAGGGCACACATCGCACGCCAGTCTGGTGGGCAGGGATGGCTCAGTGGGTGAGCAGACCATTAGATGTCATAAGTCTTTGCTTCCTTTAATACTTTTTCACATCTTTCTGACTATTCGCACTTTGCTCCTGTGTTCAATGAATGCCACAAGACATAGGAGCAGAATTAGGCCATTCAGTCCATTGACACTGCTCTGCCATTCTATCATGGCTGATCCTGGATCCCACTCAACCCCATACACCGGCCTCGCCATATCCTTTGGTACCCTGACTGATCAGGAAACAACCAGCTTCCACCTTAAGTATATGCATGAATTTGGCCTCCTCCGTAATCTGTGGCAGAGCAGTCCACAGATTTACCACCCTGACTAGGGAAAAAAAATCCCTTCTTGCTGTTCTAAAAGGTCATCCCTCAATTTTGAAGCTGTGCCCTCTAGTTCTGGATACCCCCACCATAGGAAACGTTCTCTCCATATCCACCCTATCCAGTCCTTTCAACATTTGATAGGTTTCAGTGAGGTCTCCCTGCATTCTTATGAACTCCAGTGAGTATAGGCCCAAAGCTGTCAAATGCTCCTTGTATGTTAATTCCAGTACTGTAGCAATTTTTGGGAGAAACTGGTGGTTCTAGTTTACCAGGCCCAAGTATGACTTGAGTGTGACACATTTTCTGGTTTGGCTGCCTGTAGCACTGCTTCAGTCTTCTGTTGTGACTTATGGAAGCCATACTTGACAATGACCTTTCCACAATATGAGACTTAATTCTTGAAGAATTCTTTTTGCATACAGCCCACGTTCACGCTGCGGGGTTAGCACTTCTCCAAGGCTCTGGAGGTGCTCTTCACCATTCTCACCTTGATGACAGCATTGTGACTGGCAACACTGAATTCCTGGGGTAGCTTGCAGCACTTGGCCCATTGCTCATTGCCAAATTGTTTGAGCTGATGCAGTGCCAAAGATGAGATGTTTAGACTGGAACAGTCCCTTGTGAGTGTTGATTGTGAGGAACTTTCTGTTTGAATCCTCAGTCTCCATCTGCAGATAGGCAGCCTTTGAAAATCCCTCCCCACCTGCCAAAGATGCAAAAAAAAAGTCTTCTATCCGTGACAGGGAATACTTCACAGTACCCAGCATGTGTGAATGGCTCTGATCACCAGGACAATCACCCAGCTTAACCTTGGAAGGAATTCCAGATGCCTCCAAACTCTGCAGTTCGGCATCCACTTTAGGATGGAGTGTGCAAGCCTCTGGATGTGCTTTATGGAATCTTGGTGTTGTTGATTAATCCAGTTCAATTCTGGCCTTCATGCCTTTGAATTTACCATATTTTTTCCCTTTCTCAAACACCTCTTTAGCATTAAGCAGCTGTACCCCTCTCTGCTGAGTGCTACCGTTACCAGTTGATGCCGCATTGAGAGCCTTGATTGAGTACCAGTCTAGTTGGAGTTTTCAAAACCACATTCAAAAAGTGGGTTTTCAACACGTTTTTCACTTTTCAACACAAAGCCTCAACTGTTGTGTTTGGCATCCATACGTCATCTACTTTGATTTTACCTTATGGAGACACTTTGCCGCCAGTGTAGGTCTTTAGAAAAGAGTCTGTAGTTAGCCTCTGGAATTATGGACAGAGCTGACCCTGTATCCAGCTCCAATTTCAGTTTTAAACCAGACGCATCTATTGTGATCCACATGATTTTGTGATCTGCTTCAGTTATACTATGCAGTTCACCTGTCAGACTCTATGTTGTCTGATTTTGTTTTACATTTGTTAACTATATGCATTTGCTTAGTTTTGTGTTTGAGATTTTTCACACAGTTGTGCTTTTGGTCTGACTAGCATATTTCTCTCTACATGACATTGTTTGTGACACCTTCTGCAGACTTTCTTTGATCTGACAGCCATTTTTATCATGGGAGGATTTGCCACATTGAGAGCATTTTTGGTGTTTTGCACCATTCAGGGACATTTTGTACATTTCACATTCTAACCTCCTTTCCTGTAGTCTCTAACCATATTGTAATGGTCAATTGCTGTTCTGAAGTTAGGTCTCTGTTGGGTAATGGCCTCTTCTGAGTGCTTTGACAATGCATGCCGCATACAAGCCTGTCCCTTAAGGCCTCAGAAAGTTAATCTCTAAAGTCACAGTACTGGGAAAGTTTGCACAGTTCTACGATGTATTCAGAAATGCTTTCAGCTTTTGACTTGTTCCCTTTGTAAAATACAAATTTCTCAGCTATTACCAGCAGTTTAGGGCTCAAGTGATTTTGTAAAAAATGTAACAATTTCGGCGAGTGTCTTGCTGGTTTTGCGAGGTTAATGAGATGCGTAAGGGACTGTACGTTCTTGCACCCGTTAAACTAAGCCGTGCAGGAGCTTTCTTTTGCTCCTCCACATTGTTGGTGTTATATGGTTCCACCCTCTCGATATGACTCCCAGCCTTCACTAATGCTATCAAACTTATCAGCGTTCCCCGAATGAAGCCATCACCACCTTATTTTCACTTTAAATTCAGTGCATCTTTCACTGTGTACTGTGCTGTACTTTGTTAGCGTCGGTGGCGGCTCTCTTGTGTTGTTTAACTCTCTGTTTAGTCTCGTAACTGTTGGTGCAGTTGATGATGTTCTGACATTCAGGTTCATACTTGTCACCAATTTGTTGTTTCTGTGCTGAACTACATATCAATAGACAATAGACAATAGGTGCAGAAGTAGACCATTCGGCCCCTCGAGTCTGCACCGCCATTCTGAGATCATGGCTGATCATTCACTATCAATACCCAGTCCCTGCCTTGTCCCCATATCCCTTGATTCCCCTATCCATCAGATATCTATCCAGCTCCTTCTTGAAAGCATCCAGAGAATTGGCTTCCACCGTCTTCCGAGGCAGTGCATTCCACACCTCCACAACTCTCTGGGAGAAGAAGCTCTTCCTCAACTCTGTTTTAAATAACTGACCTCTTATTCTCAATCCATGCCCTCTGGTACTGGACTCTCCCAACATCTGGAACATATTTCCTGCCTCAATCCTATCAAATCCTTTAATTATCTTAAACGTTTCAATCAGATCCCCTCTCAATCTCCTCAATTCCAGCGTGTACAAGCCCAATCTCTCCAATCTCTCTGCGTAAGACAGCCCTGCCATCCCAGGAATCAACCTAGTGAATCTACGCTGCACTTCCTCAATTGCCAGAATGTCCTTCCTTAAACCTGGAGACCAAAACTGTACACAATATTCCAGGTGTGGTCTCACCAGGGCCCTGTACAAATGCAAAAGGACATCCTTGCTCTTGTATTCAATTCCCCTTGTAACAAAGGCCAACATTCCATTTGCCCTCTTCACTGCCTGTTGCACTTGCTCATTCACCTTCATTGACTGGTGAACTAGGACTCCTAGGTCTCTTTGCATTTCTCCCTTACCTAACTCGACACCGTTCAGACAATACTCTGCCCTCTTGTTCCAGCTTCCAAAGTGGATAACTTCACATTTATTCACATTGAATGACATCTGCCAAGTATCTGCCCACTCACTCAGCCTATCCAAGTCTCCCTGTATTCTCCTAACGTCCTCTTCGCATGTCACACTGCCACCCAGTTTAGTATCGTCAGCAAACTTGCTGATATAGTTTTCAATGCCCTCATCTAAATCATTGACATAAATCGTAAAGAGCTGTGGTCCCAATACAGAGCCCTGTGGTACCCCACTAGTCACCTCCAGCCAGTCTGAGAAACACCCATTCACTGCTACCCTTTGCTTTCTATCTGCCAACCAGTTTTCTATCCATGTTGAAACCCTGCCCCCAATGCCATGAGCTCTGATTTTACTCACCAATCTCCTATGTGGCACCTTATCGAATGCCTTCTGAAAATCTAGGTACACAACATCCACTGGCTTACCCTTGTCTAACATCCTTGTTACACCCTCAAAAAACTCCAACAGATTAGTCAAGCATGATTTGCCCTTGGTAAATCCATGCTGGCTCGGCCTAATCCTATTTCTGCCATCTAGATGTGCCACTATTTTGTCCTTAATAATGGACTCAAGCATTTTCCCCACGACTGACGTTAGGCTAACAGGGCGATAGTTTTCCGTTTTCTCCTTCCCTCCCTTCTTGAAAAGTGGGATAACATTAGCCACTCTCCAATCTTCAGGAACTGATCCTGAATCTAAGGAACATAGGAAAATGATTACCAATGCATCTGCAATTTCGTGAGCCACCTCTTTTAGAATCCTCGGATGCAGACCATCTGGACCCGGGGATTTATTAGCCTTCAGTCCTACCAGTCTACTCATCACAGTTTCTTTCCTAATGTCAATCTGTCTCAATTCCTCTGATATCTTATGACCCTGGCCCATCCATACATCTGGGATTATCGATTAAGTAAAGCATGTACGTGGGAGACGGCTTTAACTGGTGTATTCACACGGGAGAAGGAGAACAATGCACATGTGTAGTCAACAGATCAGTGTGTAGTGCAGAGGGGGAGGCAGGTTATTGCTCCAAGAAATAGACCATACATTATGCAGTACTGGAAAATAGGATTAATTTGGAAGGGTACCTACTGGCCAGTGTAAACATGATGGGTCAAATGGCCTCATTCCCAGCTGAATCAGTCTTTGAAATCTGGGCTTTATTGGTCGAATCATGGAGAATAAAAATAGGGAACCTTTGCAAAAGATGAGTCAGTCCTCAGCTGGAGCTTTGTGAGGAATAATGTGGAGGTATTGAGGAGCGTACAGAAAATATTTTTGGGAATGGTTCCTGAGGTGAGAGATTAGTTACCTTGATAGATTAGAGAGTCTACAACTGTTTTTCTTGGAGAAGAGAAGGATTTAAAGGAAGTATGCAAAATTAATCTGGACTAAGTGGATGGTGTGAGACTATTCCCACTGTTGTTAAGTTCTAGAGGTCACAGTGGTAATGAAGATGAACCTTTTTGCATTGCATATTGCCAGCTCTGATGAGGTGGAGGCAGGATCCATTGTGGGCTCCAACGAAGAATTGGACAAATAAACAGTGAGGAAAACTAGCAATGCTATGGAGAAAGTGCTGCGGATGGATTGTATGGACAATTGACTACAACTTTCTCGTTGAGTGTACCCCAGCCTCTCATCAGCAGCTGTGTCACCTGTAGGCCCATACTTCAGGCTGGCCATCTCACCTCTACATTTTCAGTCCTTATGCAGGGTCACAATCCAAAATTCTGACGATCCCTTTGCCTCTACAGATGCTGCTTGACCAGCAGAGTTCCTGAGCAGTCTAACTCCTGATTGCAGCATCAGCATCTTGCGTCTCCTAGGGATGGATCAACTGAGAAGCTCTAGTAGCGAGCTAGCATGGACACAATAGATTGAATGTTCTCCTGTGCTAGAACCAGTCTGATTCCATAATAGTATTTAATATGCTGCAATAGTTGGTTAACTACAAGGTCATACCTGGGTCTCAGTTAAAGATCTGCCACGCTGACACAAAGTTGCTGGTGTTTAGCTCTGTATCTCTGCAGGAGCTTGGGACTCCTGTACAAATGTGCCATCTTCTGCACAGCAAATTGGCTGCGGTCAAAGCGCTATGGTGTTCTTCTGATGAAGACTTGTAGTTTCCCAGAACTTGGGCTGGGGTAATATGCCTGATGTACCTGTGCTGCAATGATAGCCAGAAATACTCAGCAGGTTGGGCAGCATTTGTGGAGAGAAAAGCAGTTGCCACTTCAGGTTAAATGAGCATACATGACCACATGGCACTTCCATTGTCTCCATTTATATCACTGGAGAAGAATGACTTTGCCGGAGAAAGATGATGTTTAAAAAAAACTATACAAGATTTAATTTATTTGATTTAAAACAACAAAATGATCTGATTTGGACCTTAGCTATTCACAGTATTGATTGTTGGACGAGGGGATTAAGTACAAGACATACAAGTTTTATTTTGGTTAAGAGTTAGTGCAAAACAGGCCCTTCTGGCCCAACAAGCCACACCACCTAACAATCCATCTTCTTAACCCCAGCTTAGCCGTAGGACTATGTACAATGACTGATTAACCTACTAACTGGGAGGAAACCCATGTGGTCGCAAGGAGAATGTACAAACAGTGGTGGTGATTTAACTCTGGTTGTTGGCCCTGTAGTAACATTACGCTATGTTGTCTTTCTGACAGTACAGAACAGGCTATGAGGAAGATGCAAACAGGTATTGAGAATATGCAGTCAAAGTAAAATCTGTTGTCTGGAACCAGGGCCGCTGTCTCTAAATAAGGAGCTAACTTTGCAAAGATGTGAGAAAAAAATGGTCAGCTTGAGATTGTTAACTCTTTGGAATTCTCTGATAAATAGGGTTATAGAGAATGTCATCAATATATTCAGGGGAAAGATCATTACATTTTTACCTGTTAAGGGAATCAAGGGATCTGGAATTAGTGGAAGTGGTGCGAGGTTAAAGATCAGCTGAGAAATTTAAATGAGGGAGTAAATAATCCCCTCTTAAAATCTTCTATTTCTTAGAGTTGAATCTTGTCTGTACTCTCTCCAGCACAATTACACCTTTAGTGTGTCGAGAAATATGGAAATGCCTTTTGATTTCTGTGAAAAGGTAAGTGAAGAAAATAGTGAAAATCAGATATTTTCTGTCTAAAAGGTTGGTGAATCAGGGAGCTTTATCAGATGGAAATGGAAAATTTGGTGATGGCATCAATGCTGACTTTGGCAGAAAGCTCATCTTTGAGTCATATGTGATACCAAGATAGTAAGCAGTCCCATTCAGCTTCAGAATGATGGTAGAGGGCTGGAGAGCTGATGGCAGTAGAACAAACTTCACCCAGAACCAAAGTCAATAACTTCAGGCCTCCCAGGTTTTACTTGTGCATGTTTCTGCTGTCCATTGCAAGTGATTGGTCAGTTTAGAGGAGAGGAGGTAAAGCTGTGAGAGCTGGGACTGGTATTTTTGCATGGTCACGCCATACGCAACCTGCAGGTGAGTTGCAGGAGGGGCCAGAGATGGAGACACCAGAGGTACTGATAATGGGTTGTGAAGCAGGGCTACTGTGGATGACTTGGACTCAGATTGGAAAACAACATCGAACCAGGCAAGTGCAACACAGTCCAGCTGGATGAAGAAACATTGATGGAAAGTGGGAAGACTGAAATGGATGTGTTGGCATTGCTCAACTTGTCACATTCGTAAATGATCTAATCAGCGGCTTTGATAAAGAAAAAACAGGGATTTTGTGGAAAGAAATATAGCAACAGATTAGGACAAATTGATTTGTGCCTTCAAATATCTGGCATCTCCTCTGCTGTTGGCTTGGTATTAATATGCAAATGGAAACAAATACATGCTTGAATGTTGCCAGTTTCACACCAACAGATATATATTTGCATAAATTGTTGGTAAACAAATACCAGATACAGTCTTCCAACAGTAACTGAGTGTATAACAAGGTGTTCCAAAAGCATGTTGTAGTAATTATATACTGTTGGTGCAGTTTTGAATCTGGTTTACCAAGTTATCAAGTGCCTTAAACCTTTGGATCAAAATACCATGTTATAAAGAAATGGAATTTTTACCATTTTATAAAGCACTTGCATTGAAAGGTATAGTGATAGTACATTTGAAATTGTAACTCCACAGATAACTGATGACTCGATAGATTGGATTAAGATTTGGCTTTGCCTTAGATGGAGGGTAGTGGTGGAGATTATTCTTACTGGAGTTCTCTAACCAGTGATGTTCCACTTTCAGCAGATGGGGCTCATCAGCTGTGGTTGGCAGTTTATCTAGAAGGAAAACTCTGATCTCAAACCTCTGCTGCCTTGTGGCTATACCCACTCATGGGGAAGGCTTCGGGAGTAAATCCAGAGGGAAAAGTTCAGAGCTGGAGTCCCTAAGGCAGTCCTGCATTGGGTTCAGTGCTGACTGGCAACTCCTGTAAAGCTGCTGGTGCCAAACAGCATTGGTATCTGCTGCTCATCAGATGCGTGGTGAGGGGGAGCCTGCTGCACGGGATGTGGATGGTGAGGAAGATTATCAACAGTAAAGTGGTAGATGGAGCTCAGTCCAGACAAGTGTGAAATAGTGCTCCTGTGAAATGAGACCAAATGCAAGGAGGAAGATATGTAGTAGGTAGCAGGATCTTTGAGTGGTCTTGGGTGCAAGGCCACAAGACACTAAAAGTAGCAACACCAGTAGATCAGGTGGTAAAAGTGCATATGGCATGCTTGCCCTTCCTAGGTTGCCAACAATCAAAGCAGTGCCCAAGAGCAGGGTGAGCTGTGTCTGTGACTGTTGCCCAGTTACACTCACATTTATTTTGATGAAGTGATTCTAGCCATGGCCAACTTCTGCCTGTGCAAGGAGCTGTTGTAATTTGCCTATTGCCTCAATAGGTCTACAGCAGAAGCAGTCTCACTGGTCTCCATTTGGACAATACCCATGTCAGGCTGCTGTTAATTGCCTACAGCTCAGCATTTAACATATCTCAGTTCTGTTCAACAAGCTCCAAACCCTCGGCCTGTGTACTTCTCTGTGACTTCCTCATCGGGAGACCACGTTCTGTGTAGATCAGAAATAACATCGCCACCTCGCTGTCACTCAACACCTCGAGGATGTGTGCTTAGCCCACTGCTCTACTCTCCCGTGATTGTTTGGGTAGGCACAGCTCGAATGCCACGTATACACTTGCCAATGACACAACTGTCAGAATTGACAGAATTTCTTGGCAGAATTTCAGATGGTGATGAGGCGCACAAAAGCAAGATAGATCAGCTGGATCGATAGCGGAGTGCTGTCACAACAACAACCTTGCACTTAGTGTCAGTAAGACCACGGAATTGACTGTGGACGTCAGGAAGGGCAAGTCAAGGGAACAAAGACCAGTCCTCATCAAGGGATCAGAAGTGGAAAAGGTGAGCAGTTTCAAGTTCCTGGGTATGAACATCTCTCAAGATCCATCCTGGACCCAACTTATCAATGCATTTACAAAGAAGGCATGTAGTTTGTTAGGAGTCTGAGGAGAATTGGTATGTCAAAGATAGTTGCAAATTTCTACAGCTGTGTGGTGGAGAACATTCTAATAGGCTACATCACTGTCTGGTATGGAGGGGCCAATGTACAGGATCAGAAAAAAGCTGCAGAGAGTTGTAAACTCTGCCAGCACCAGGACACCTTTAAAAGACAATGCCCCAAAGAAAGGCAGCATCTGTCATTAAGGACCAGTGTCAGCTAGGACGTGCCCTCTTCTCATTGCTACCATCTGGAAGAAAGTACATGAGCCTGAAGACACACATTCAACATTTCAGGAACATCTTTTTCCTCTCCACCGTCATACAGTGTATATAAAATGTATTCACCCCCGGAAGTTTCCATGTTTTATAACATTGAATCACAGTGGATTTAATTTGGCTTTTTTTGACACTGATCAACAGAAAAAGACTTTCATATTGAAGTGAAAATAGAACTCTACAAAGTGATCTAAATTAATTAGAAATATAAAACACAAAATAATTGATTGCATAATTACTCACCCCCTTCAAGTCAGTATTTAGTAGATGCACCTTTGGCAGCAATTACAGCCCAGAGTTTGTATAGATAGGTCTCTATCAGCTTTGTACATCTGGACACTGCAATTTTTCCCCATTCTTCTTTACAAAACTGCTCAAGATTGTATGGGGATTGTGAGTGAAAAGCCCTTTTCAAGACCAGTCACAAATTCTCAATTGGATTGATGTTTAGGCTCTGACTTGGCCACTCCAGGACATCAACTTTGTTGTTTTTAAGCCATTCCTGTGTAGCTTTGGCTGTATGTTTGGGGTCATTGCCTTGCTGGAAAACAAGTCTTCTCCCATGTTGCCAATCTCTTGCAGACTGCATCAAGTTTTCCTCCAGGATTTCTCTGCATTTTGCTGCATTCATTTTACCCTCTACCTTCACAAGCCTTCCAGGAACTGCTGCAGTGAAGCATCCTCACAGCATGATACAGCCACCACCATGTTTCATGGTAGAGATGGTGTGTTTTTGATGATGTGCGTTGTTTGGGTCACGCCAAACGGTTTAGTCTGATGGCCAAAAAGTTCAATTTTGGTTTCATCGGACCGTAGAACCCTCTTCCAATTGACTTCAGAGTCTCCCACGTGCCTTCTGGGAAACTCTAGCCAAGATTTCATGAGTCTTTTTTTCCCAAAAGTAGATTACTCTTTGCCACTCTCCCATAAAGCTGTGACGGGTGAAGCACCCGGGCAACAGTTGTTGTATGCGCAGTCTCTCCCAGCTCAGCCTCTGAAGCTTGTAACTCCTCCAGAGTTGTCATAGGTCTCTTGGTGGCCTCCCTCACTTGTCCCCTTCTCGTATGATCACTGTCTTTGGGGACGGCCTATTCTAGACAGATTTACAGCCATGCCATATTCGTTCCATTTCTTGATGATATTCAATGACATGGAAATTTTTTGTATCCCTCTCCTGACATGCTTTCCAATAACCTTTTCACAGAGTTGCTTGGAGGGTTCTTTTGTCTTCACGGTGTAGTTTTTGCCAGGATACTGGCTCACCAGCAGTTCCACCTTCCACTTCTTCTATTTCCGGCAGTTTCAATGCATCTAGACGCATTACTGCCCTCCACAGGATGTATAATTAATTATAGAATTTCTCGAATACGAACTAGTCGCATGTAGAAATTGACTAATAAACTTCAATTGGATGGTGGCCAAACAGATTTAATAGAAAAACAAAATACATTCAAGTCAGACAGCCTCTTAAACAATATATCGATTACAACTCAGCAAAACATGCTGAACTGTCTCTGGACTACCACAGTCACATAATCCAGTAGGCTGTTTTCCTATTATTTTTAAATAATAGTTTAGCCCATAATGCCCCAACCTAAGTTTTGTTAATTTCACCATATCTCTATGATTTAAAGAGTAACGGTCTGAGAGCTTTTTAACTAGTGGGTGACTAGAAAAGAAATGCCTTCCCTTTAATTCGGTTTTCCAATCTTCCTGCCACTTCTTCTCCACACCTTTTTTCTTAATCCTACTTCTCAATTCTTCTCTGCCTAGGGGTACTCTGATTCTTACTTGCCCGCTCTGTAAGGAAGACTTTGCAATGCCATCCATAATTTCATTTCCCTCCACCCCAGCATGCCCAGGCCCAGGTATCCATGTAGATCTGACTTCACAACCCTTCTTCCCTACTCTAAACAAAACTAAGAGAATCTCAATAACTTTGTCAGGACGAGCTTTTGATTTATTCCCTCTAAGGCAGCAACAGAATCCAAACAGATGACAACCCTGCATGGTGGAGAGTCTTCTATCCACCATAAGGCCCAGAGGATTGCTAATCATTCTGTTGCAAAGACAAACACCACCTGAAACCCGGTGACTAATCTCAACTCCAAGTTGAGACATGTACATCCCAAATCCTGCCTTACTGCTCTTCTGGGTCCACTGAGCCATCACTAAAAATCTTCAGATAAGATCCCCATTTATTATTTAAATATTCATTTATGATCGACACTGTTGAAATTGTTCTGTTTCCTTGAAGCGGAAAAAGGAGGAACAGGTCTACTTCTGGTTCTGGCAAAAGCCAAAAAGGAATGGGTGGCAAGCAAATTTGGTCAGCTATGTCTTCCTCAATCAGTTTTGATTTCAAAACTGGTTTTTTGGTTTTGACATTTATTAACCAAATCTAAAAATGGTTATCTTTTAATTTTACTTTGGTGCTTTGATGTCTCCTGCAAAAGACATTTTGATGGACAGCTGTGATTGAAGCCATTTAGTTTTGCCTAATACTGCAGGCCCAACTTAACTGGTCTTAAATGTAGAGGCGCTTCTCCCATCTCCACACATAATGCAGGGACTGATGTTCTAAAAACTCCACAACAGAGTCTGTGTGCTTTGGACTGCACAGTGTCTTATTTTTCAAGCACTACCATAGCAGTGGAACCATAAGCAATACAACCATAATCAGTAACTGATCTAATCATAGCTAGATATGCTAAGTATATAGTTTCCCGCCCTGTTCCACAGTCACATCCAGCAATACTTCTGATAACATTTAAAACTTTCTCACACTTCCCAATTGTTTTATCTATATGAACCCTCTAAGTCTTTCATCAAAACAGACACCTAAAAACTTGTTTACCTAAAAAATAAACAAGTCTGTTGTTGACCATTCGTTCCATAGTTTTATAAAGCTATAGGCCGATACGAACTAGGACTAGATGCATCTTTACCCCGCTTTAAAACTGGAACTACCATCACATGCTTCCATTCTACTGGTAATTTTCCTTCTTTCCACATTGAATTAAACAAAGCCAGCATTTCTATTAATACAGAGTCATCTAAATGTTTAAGCAATTCATAACATAGTCCATCCCTACCAGGAGAAGTGTTTGAACCTGATTGGACAGCTTCCTGCAATTCCTGAAGAGAGAAAAACAAATTCATGGAGCTATTATCATACAAACTGCTGTCCAATTTCCAACTGTCCTTTGACATAATTTTCTTTCTCAAATCACCTGGCTCTCCAGATCTGTGTAATGCTTGGAACACTTCTACAAATATTTCAGCCTTTTCCTTGTTGGTTACAGCTTCAATATTTCCCTCCAGCAAAGCTGGGATAGATTAGATGGTAGTCTATATATCCCTGACATTCTGTGAATGATCATCCATAGCTGCTTTATAGGTGTCTCAGGGCCCAGGGTTCCACAAAATCTTCTCCAGCTATCCCTCTTTGCATTTTTAATTACTCTCCTTGCTACTGCTCTTTCCTTTTTATACTCCATAACACTGGGTACTTTCTTAATTTCCTGTAAGCTCTGTTTCTGTTCCTTACTGCTATATCACAATTTTTATTCCACCATGGAACTACTGCTCGAGCCTTAGGCACATCCTGTGGCAGAATAATCAGCTGAGCAACTTTATGAATCATAGAAAGGAGGGATTCATTTCACTCATCTGTGGAGCCCTCACTATCAGACTCTTATATCCACAGCTTTCTCCTGGTACTCATCCCACCAGGCCAATGAAAAATTATACCTAGCAGCCCTCTCCTCAACTTCTACTATCAAATTTCTACCAAATCTACATAATATAGGGTAGTGATCACTTCCTAGTGTGTACCTGTCCATAACATCCCATTCCCCAACCCTGGCTAAGTTTGAAGAAGTGATAAGTCTAAGTGACTACAAGTATTCTTTACAATATTAAATCTTGTAGGCCTTCTGTCATTTAGAAGTACCATGTTGTATTTATCTAGAAACTCCTCTACTACCACTCCATTACTATCTTTACTTTCACTACCCCACATAGGATTATGGGCATTGAAATCTTCAACCCAGATTACTGGGGATCTTACCTTATCCATAATTTTATCAAAATCTGATTACATCATCATATTACATGGATTATAAAAGTTAATCAAAGTTGTTTGACCACGAGAGCTCCAAAGCTCCACAGCCACAATTTCAAGGTTAGATTTAAAATCAAGTCTTCTAAACTGAAGTCCTGTTTTTATGGAAGTTGCACACCCTCGGCCAGATTTACCCATTCTGTCAGCTCTCAAACTATCATATCCAGGGATCACAAAATCTAAATGAGGCTTTAACCATGTCTCCTGTATACAGATCTAATCAGGTTTATCTTTAACAGTTCCAACAAATCTTTTAAATTCCTGACCATTTGCAGTTAAGCTTCTTGCATTCCATTGTAATATTAAAAACATCCAAATACTAATTATCAGCCTCTGTATCTACATAAAGCTCCTCCATACTCTGTGACCCCGACAGCTGGGAAGTATTCAGTGATTATTTGTTGGTCATATACTTATGTAATTTTTCCAGTAAAACCTGTTTCATATCAAGGAATTTCTCTGCAGCTCCAACAACTACTTTTATCATATCCGACCTCTTGGTTGTAGTTTTAGCCCCGACCAATACATCAACAACAATGCCAAAAAAGACTCTTTAGTCATCAACAGCATGTCTGAAGGAACCATAGTTGGAGAACACGGAATGTGCTGACGCCCCATCGTTCCAATCTTTACTTATCCTTTGTTCTCTATCCACTTTCTTTACTGCTTCTGCATATGGTATTTTTTGTTGGTTACTAACAACCAGAATCTGCTTTGCTTTGATAAAATACTCACATCCTCTGAATGCCACTACATAGTCCCCTCCACAGTTCCTGCATTTCGGTGCCACTGCCTTACATGATCTTGATCCCCTCCACATTTCACACATCTTCTTTTACCTCGACACGAACCAGCAACATGTCCAAATCTCTGGCAATTATAATAGTGCAAGGGAGGTCTAATATATTCTCTAACTTGATAAGACATGCTCCCAAGATAGACTCGAGTTGCAAAAACCAGTAGGACTGGAGAATCCCAGGCACCTCCTTCTCTTGATTTTAATTGCTTGGCTTCAATCACTCGACCACCTGTAATATTGTCCAAAATTTCCTTTTCAGTCATGCCAGACCAATTACCACACACTACCCCCCCCCCCCCAATTTCCTTCCTTTCTTTCGGAATAATACACTCCACTTTCACAACCAATTTTCCCACCGTTTTAGCTCTGTTATATTGCTCAACATCTTTGCAACAAATTTTCAGCAATCCATTATACAAAATCTTGGCCTGGAATCCTTTATCTGTTTGGTTCTCTAATGCTTTTGCCACTTTCAAAGGATTAAAGGCTCTAAATCAGGCATGGGCAAACTACGGCCAGCGGGCCATATGCTTTTTAATCCGGCTCGCAGAACTTGATGAAATTATATTAATAAACCTTGTTAACGTTTTTTCCCCGCAATTCTGGCGTTTTCCCAATAGATGACGCACTCTATATACATTTGTGGCGACCCATTTCCTGGCACATCCGAACCGGCTCACAATTAGCCAGCGTTCCGGCTAAGAGATAGCCTGCGGGGGTTTGTGAGCACAGAGTTTTGGAGCCTCTGCGCAGGGGGGCAGGTTGAGGGAGGCTTAAAAGTGAGGCTGGGGATTTCGAATAAAGTTTTTTTCTTCGACTGCAGTTACCGACTCCGTGTCGTAATTTTAGCGCTGCATGTAGCACACCGCTACACATTGACCTTTGTTGAGGTGCAGCGTATTACTCCACATTTTGCGCTTTACTCTTTGTTCGGCTCGACCTATTTGTGTGAACAGGCGTTCAGCGTCATGAACATCAACAAAGCCAGCCACAGATCCAAGTTAACTGACCAACACCTCAGATCCATCCTGCGAATCGCCACAACAAAACTAAATCCAGACTTTGATGCGCTGGCTAAAAAGGGAGACCAACAACACTGTTCCCACTGAAATTAAAAATAAGTTTCTTCATTGTGTTATGTAAAAAATGCATTTGAAAATATTTTTTTCAATAAGCCTTACATGTTACATGTCATTTCTGTTAAGTGATGGACATGAGTAGTGCGCAGGTGCACGTACGTTTTCAAAATAAAAAATGCGCTCCAGATCAAATAACGCGCTCCGCATACTGGCGCGCTCTCACTGTTCTGTCATTGTGCTGGTCGTTGTTGAGTTTTGGCACAGGGGACAATTGAATAAGAAGGAGCAGGACAAGTAGACCTGCATCTCCTACCGTTTTTGAAATAAAGACAGTCAGGAGGAGAGTGATGATGATAATATCTTGAAGGATAACAGAATTTTCAGTGCTTTAAAATAATAACTGTTACTATTAAAAAAAGCTGTATTTTATTCATTTAATTTTCAGTGTTTTAAAAGTCATTTCAATAAATAGCTAAATACCATGGGACTTCAAAGACAGATATTTTGTTGTAATGCATTTGTTCATTTTCAATTGAAATTAAAGCACATGTTTTCTACATATCCCATGATATTTTATTTTCTCTTATGAGGTGTATTACCAAAACACTCCGTCCATCTGCTCCTGGTCCGGCCCCCCCTGTCAAATTTTAGAACCCTTTGTGGCCCTCAAGTCAAAAAGTTTGCCCACCCCTGCTCTAAATCCTCCTTCACCTTCCTTCTGACCTTTAATTTTATACAAATTCCTCCAAGTCACCCATTTTCCTCAATTTGTTGTCCCCTATTACAATTGATACACCTCTTTTTTTGGCTACCCTTCTGGAGTATTCCACAGTCTCCCTCCCTCCTCCTTCAATCTCAACCCTCCCCCCTTTGCAGCCATAGGCTACAAACTAATCCTTTCAAGCTACCAGGCTGAATAAAGGGAAAGAAAATAAATTAATAAAATACATAAAATTAAACAAACTCACCCACCAAAAGTTAAGGGAAACCACTGCTGATCAAACATCAAAGCAGTACCCCTCCCCTGCCCGGCCCAGCTACCCTCTGCTGCTGGAGTACAGCAGCTGGACCTTCCAGTCACAGGTCTGTTCAACTACAATCAATTGAAACACCTTGACTGACATCCATTTAACTAATTATGTGGCTTCTAAAACCAATTGGCTGCACCAGTGAAGATTTGGTGTTTCATATTAAAAGGGAGTGAATACTTATGCAAGCAATTATTTTTTGTTTTATATTTGTGATTAATTTAGATCACTTTGTAGAGATTTCTTTTTGTTTTGACATGAAAAACTTTTTCTATTGATCAGTCTCAAACAAGCCAAATTAATTCCACTGTGATTCAATGTTGTAAAAACATAAAACATGAAAACCTCCAAAGGGGAGGGTTAGGGTTAGGGTGAATACTTTTTCCAGGCACTGTATTTCTTTCTGAATGGACAATGATTGCATGAACACTACCTTGGTAATTTCTTCCTCTCTTTTTGCATTACATTTAATTTAATTTTCTATTTTATATATACTTACTGTAATTTGTTGGCGTGTGGCCTAGTGGGCAAGGCATCAGACTAGTAACCTGAAGGTCACTGGTTCGAGCCTCAGCTGAGGCAACGTGTTTGTGTCCTTGAGCAAGGCACTTAACAACACATTGCTCTGCTACGTCACTGGTGCCAAGCTGCATGGGTCCTAGTGCCCTTCCCTTGGACAACATCGGTGTTGTGGAGAGGGGAAGGCCTGCAGCTTGGGCAACTGCTGGTCTCCCATACATCCCTGCCCAGGCCTGCGCATGGTGTCTCGAGACCGACGGATGCCTTCAGTTACTGTAATTTATCTCTTATATTATTGTGTATTGTACTGCTGCCACAAAACAACAAATTTTACATTTGCCAGTGATATTAAACCTGATTCTGACTCATTGTTTATAAAAGTCGAAAAGTCATGTTGCTGCTATTAAAATTTGGTTGGACCTCACTTGGAGCATCGTGCCAGTTCTGGCCAGTACATTACAGGAAGAATGTGGGTGCTTTGAAGATGCTACCTGGACTGTCTAGTTTTCTGGTGGAGAGCTACTTGAAGCTTGCGGAATAATGAGAGCATCGTCAGTCAGGTACTTTCCCCCATGGTAGAAATAGCAAATGCTATTCAAGAATACAGCTTTAAGGGGAGATGGAAGGGCAATTAAAGAAGATTTGAGGTTTTTAACACTGAAAGTTGTAGTAGCCTGTAATGTGTTGCTCGGTGCAGTGGTAGAAGCAACCACATTAGCAGTGTTGAAGAGGTATTTACACAGGCACGTGAACAGTCAGTGAATGGAGGGATGTGGGCCTTGGCAGATGTGCAGTTTAAATGGGCATCATAGTCAGTATGGACATCACAGGCTGAACAGTCTATTCTCGTGCTTTACTATATATGTATATAATATGTTCCTTTTTGTATGTCAGTGATATCTGTTTCCATCACCCTTCAGACAACTTATTCCAGGTGTATCTGCATTCCTGTGGCCAGTTTCCATTAATCCTCCTCTTGTTTTGAATCAACCCGTCTGCTCAAAGTGTTACTTTGTACTTCAGTACTTTCAAATACCCTTCGGAATCGCAACCCCTTATCAATTTTAAGGAGGCTAATGCCATATTTCTCTGTAGAACTGATACTTTTCTCTGTTACCATAGACATAAATTTTCCCTGTACCTTTGCTTGGTTTCTAATTCCCTCTGATGTCTGGCTGCCAGAACTGAACACAATACAGGGACCTATAGCTTTTCTTTAGGTCCAATGTGTGAAGCTGGTGGCTTTGTAATTGAACATTATTAGAGTGGTTGGAGCACCCTTGTGCTTATTTAAAAACACCTTAGGCCTATTTGGATGAAAGATTTGCTACTTCACCATAAGCTTGAGTAATTTCTTTTGACAGGGTGGTGAACTTCTGGAACACTATACCCTGGAAAGTTGGGAAGGCTAGCTCATTGGTTGCATTTAAAGAGGAGGTAAATAATATTTGGAAGAAAAGGATGGAGAGAAATGAGGACCTGGCATAGAAGTGGAATTTAGAGCAGGGGCAGATTAGCCACAACCATAAGGACAGGCTTGAAAAGCTAAGTGGTTTCCCCTTGCTCTACCATGTGTGTTTCAGAGGCAAAATTGCCCTCAGTTAGTTCTGTTTCATGCTGCTAGTTTAATTAGTCCACATACCAGTTTCTCCCACTACCTCCCACCCCAAGCAGGCGATCAAAACTAGGAGGGTAAATCTAATTCTCTTTGTAACTAGAGAAGTATCTGGAAGGGGTCACAGCTGCTGTTGTGGCAAGAATGTGGTGTCTTGTTTCCATGGTCTGTCATTTGGCAGCAGAGCAGCTCTCTGTTGTTCAGGAATCCAGTGTACAAAAGTTCTCCTGGTGTTGTATGCATATCAAATCCCATCCGTTGCTCCGGGTAGAATTTCACAGTTTATTTGTTTCATTGAATTGGGTAAAGAATTGCAGGAAGGATGAACTGTGATTTGCACTTTGCCTTTCACAAACTAAGGACATCTCAAAAATGTAGTCAGTGACATAGTTCTTAAGTTTAAATATGGGAAATTGAGCATCAAATAAGGGCACATCGAGATTCCATGGACTGCGATGTGATAATGAGAGACATGTTTTAGTCTTGATTGAGGGGTTAGGTCACTCTGTGGACCTCATCAGAAGAGTAATATGGGACCTTTCGTACCTATGGAGCAGGCTAATGTAATGTCTTACTGAGTGTTTGAGAAACTTGGACACATGGTACACTTCCTGCAACCCAACATACTCTTAAGAATGACTTACTAGAATGCAATCTGGTTCTAATTGTTTCTACATCCGGTCTGAAAACCGACTGTTTTAAACAAAACTGGTCCCAGCCTGGTACTTGATAATCTCCCAGGATACCCACTACCTTCCTGTTTCTCCCCAGACACTTCACGAGTGAGAATTCCTCAGCATCTACTCTGTCAAGCCCCTCTATGTTTAAACAAGGTCATCCCTCATCTATCTATCTATATATTACTAAAACACTCATGCTCTGTCTGTCTGTGATCTCCAGTTAGCACAAACGGTGCATTACATTGGCACTATTTTTGGCTAAGTCAACTTAAAATGTGCTAGAATGCAGGCAAAGTTCAGGGTTATATATTTGTATAAAATTATTCACTAGCCAAAATCAACTGCCCCATCTTCACCCGAGAGCCGATCCGCTATCATGGAAATCGGGACGCATGTTGCCTGTTTTTGTCTTATCAGCCCATGCCAGAGTGCTGTCTAGGTCTTGCTGCACGCTGCCATGGCTGTTTCATTACGTACCTGAGAACATTGTGCATTCATCAGCAGCATCTTTGTGATGGGAGGGATGTCAGTGATAAAGCAGGTGAAGATGGTTGGTCCCAGGGCATTGCTCTGCAGAACCTTCTGCTATTTAAGACTAAGACTCTGTGCTGGTATGGTGTCATCATCTTCCCCATCTCTCAGCAATCTGGTAGTTTTATGGCCTCTATCATAAATACTGGCCTCCTTATTCTAGACATTTAAATAACACTAATACCCCGGCTGTTGTATTGATTGTGAATTCATTCTCCAAATCAATAGTTCAAATTACTCAGTCCATATAAGCAAATTGTGGCAAAATAAAAGATCTTGCTCTCCTAACTGGGATGTCTGGTTACAAGAAATATTGAATTTAAATCTGAAGCAGCAGATAATTGTGTGAAATCCTTGGACAGGTTTTCCCTGCATTAGGAACATTGGGAGTGTTGGAAAACTGCTCGGTTTGTTGGCACAAAGCCAGAGTTTTGGACATGGCTTTGAGAATTCTCATCAGGATCCAGATTATGTCTGTAATACTTGCCTGAAGTCTCCTCTCCCATGACATGATAGAAAGAACAGAAATTGTGTTCAACTTAGCAGCACAGCATTTTTTTTATTCGTTCAAGGATGTTGGCTTCACAGTCTGAGCTAGTTTTTAGTTGCCCATCCTTAGCTGACCTGGAAGATGTTGGTGAGCTGTCTTGAACTGCTGCAGTCCTTGGTGTGGGTATGCCCACAGTGCTGTTAGAGAGGGAGTTCCAGGACTTCCAGTGAAGGAACAGTGATATTTTGAGGCTTGGTGGTGATGTTCCCGTACCACCCTCTAACTCCGACTCATCTTTTTTCTCATCCTGCTGAAGGTTTTGGGCTTGAAATGTCGACTGTTGCGATGCTGCCTTGCCTGTGGAGTTCCTCTGGCACTCTGTGGGTGTTGCTTCCCATACTGCTGTGGCTCTCACCTTTTTTTAATGATTAGCCTTATTTGTCCCGTGCATGGCAACATACAGTGAAGTGCGTTGTTTCTGTGGAGGATGTCCTGGGGCAGCCCATAAGTGACATGGTGCTTCCTGCACCGACGTAGTTTGCCCACAAGTTGCTAAGCCCAGCTCGTGGAACGTGGGAGGAAAGCAGACCTGGTAGAGGTCCTGGGTATAGAAAGGGCTGACTGATGACATGCACTGGATAGTGAATGGGGTGCCTATCAACTGGGTTACTGTGTCCTGTATGGTGCAGAGCTTCCTGAGTGTTATTGAAGCTGCACTTAGCCAGGCAAGTGGAGAGTATTTCATCTCACTCCTGACCTGCATCTAACTCATTATCCTATTGACCCATCAGTTTGGAAGACAAATCAAAGAGGCATGCTTTGAGTATTGTCTGTGTACTGTGACTGCGTAAAGGACACTGATTGTCCAAATAACTATGGATGTTTTACATTGTGATGTTTTGGGCTGATGTATGTGTTGTCCATGGAGGCATGTAGGATATTTAGTGTAACAGCCTTGTGTTCGATACTTCACAAAGTTTTTGGGTATTAGTGATGACTAAGATTGCTTATGTTCCCCTGTTTACAACTTTTTGTGCATCTTCCCCAGCGCTGGCTAATACACCTCATCTGAGGTTGAAGATCTGTAACTCCTTCCTTAAATTGATTCCATTTCCCCTCCTTTCAGCCAGTGGTTCATTACAAACCACAGAGAATTGATGTGTAACTTTGTATGCTTGTTTTCCTGTGAGGAGCTATGGGACGTTATGCAATAAAAAGCGCAACTCAACCAGTGCCTGCCATCATTTATTCCACACAAAAACTTCCTTCCAGCTTTTGATGCCCTCTTCAATTCCCATTCCTCTTGCAGGGTTATCTGTCGTCTTCCCTGAAACACCTTTTATTTGCCACACCTCTTCCTTGTGGTGTGCTCTGCATTCTAACCACTTCCCAAATAAAGAAAACTTGAGGTTTCTTTATCTGATTTATTAGCAGCTTTCTTACTTGTGACCTCTTTTTTTGGTCTGTAGTAGAGACATCTCTAACTTTACCACATTGGAGTTTTATAATAAAGCCTTGTTGGGTCACTCAGAACTTTTCAGTTTTTCTAGGTGAAAAACTTCTTCAGGTTTAGTTTTTTCTTGTATACGTAATCTTACAGTTTAGGTCTCGTCGTTTTCTGCACCTTTTTTTTTGTGCTATGGAGACTATATGTAACCCCCTGGGTCGCCTCAGGCTCGCTCAGCTCATTTCGTCTAGGGGGAGCAGCCTTCGGCCCCGCCAAACTGGGTAATCAGCTGGTGTGGATGCTGTGTGATGTCCCTGCCTCACCCAAAACCAGACAGTACACCATATGCGATTAAATGAGTACAATTTATAAAGGTTACTATAACTAAGTGATTAATAACGATACAGTATATATGAAGAGAAAATTAAAGAAAAGGCGCCAAACTTATCAAAGTCCAAACCACTTCGTGCACAGCCGTTGGAGCTCAATTACTGAAGTCTTCTGGCCACCATTCGATCCCCTCCGAACTCCTCGACTCGCAGCTCAGGACCCTCCGAACTCCTCAGACTCTCCAAACAGCTCAGGACCCTCCGAGTGGTCAACCAAGCACATCTAGCTTCATCCCCCCCCCTCGGAGAATCTCCCAGCCTCGGACCCCCCTTTGGGGTCCGATCCTCGCCCAGCTTAGAGCATTGCGTCCTCTCTCTCGACCCCCTCGCGCCGATCTGCCCAAAAGCCCGTCAACAAAAGCTTACAGACTCAGAAGAAAGAACATTAATCCCCCTTTGGTTTACAAAGGAATAACATTCTCGTTATCAGTAAATTAGCATTCCTGCTAGTTAACAAAAAAGAAGAAACCCTCTTTACATATATATACTGATGCAGGTAATGGATGAGCACAGCTGGTGATCTGCTCCTAACTGAGCCTTTACTTTAACAATGTGCTATCAAGGAATTACCAGTTGGAGAATTTTCAAAATAGGTATGACTTTCCAGGGCTGAGTCGGTGGTAGTTTATTGCAGATATTTGATATCCAAGCACCTCCCTGGCCTTGCGTGCCCTGCCTCTCTGACTTGGAACAGCGTTCACCAGAAAAACACTGATAACTTTTGTCTATTTGAGTTTACTGTCTTGCCCAGTTTAACATGAAGGAGAGGGTGGTCATTTGGCCCATTGAGTCTCTTATCGCTCCCAGCGGAACAATCCCATTAATTTCAATTTCTGATTCCTCATTTCTCTGTATCTCTGCTGCTTATTCTTTCTTTCAAATGCCCATTGACTCTCATTTCTTTTTGACTGGCAATACTACAGGAGCGAATTCACTGATCCAAATGTGTTTACATCGAGAGGCTGTGTAAACTCCACTTAGACAGCAACAATTGAATCCAGATCTCTGGGATTCTGAATACCACTGAGTCACGTGTCCATTTGAGTGTTTATCTGAGTGCTCGAGGCCAATGCAGAAAGTAGCACCTCAGCAATCCACGTGTACAAATTGTTGGCTTGCTGTTGATGGTTCGTAGTGCTGTAATTGAAGTTCAGAAACTGCAGCCAAATCAGTGGGTGCTGAAGATTTAGTTATCAGTACTGGTCTCTGGCTCCGTTTTCCCGTTAAGGGAGAAGATGGTGAAGGGAAGGTGTGGGATTGCAACTGCATTAAAAAGAAACTGGTGGAAACACTCATCAGGGCAGGCAGCATCTGTGGAGAGAGGAAAACTGAGGTAATGCCCCAGACTGACCTTTCATGGGGCAGGTTGACTTGATACATTGACTGCTTCTGTTTCCACAGATGGTCTCTGTCTGGTGGGTATAAATGGTATTCCCTGTTCTTACTTCAATTTCACAGATTGTGCGTTTATTTTGCTTTGCGGCTGGCTCGTGTGATGGTAGGCCAAGAGTTGGAGTGCCATCACAGAATGTTTCCACAGTAATACCATTAATGCAGCCAAGTGAATTAGTATAAAGTCCATGAATCATTTGAAAATGGATAGGTACAATAAGGGGAGGCTTTCTGTGTCTTTTGCTCAAAGTAAACTATGACTTTTTAAATCTCACAAGAGTAAACACTGAAGAGAATGACTCCATCATGTGTGATTGTGCCAGCATTTCCCCCACGATTTGCCTGTCAGTCATTTTCCTGAGAAGATGGAAGGGTGGTGCAGCAGGAGCTCGAATGGCCTGGGTTCAATCCTGACCCTGAGTGCTGCTGCACGGGTTTCCCCTGGGTGCTCCAGTTTCCTCTGGCATCCCAAAGATGCGCAGGCAGCTGAGTTAATTGGCCTTTGGGATGCTGGTGAGTGTCAGGGTCCAAGGGAAGTTAAAGGAGATGTGGGGAGACTAAAATGGGTTGGGGTAAGAAAATTGTGAAGTGTTTTTTTAGAAGTGCTTTAATGTTTGTTGTGGACTCTGTATTATTTAGTAATTTAGTAATATTGCATCCAGAATTGAGCAGAAGGGTGGACACAGCTTGTTCCTCATCAGATGTTGTTTCCGTGCTAGTGAAAATGCTAGTCGTTCTTGGATAGCTGTACAAACACTGATCTGCTGTCTGTGTTGAATCAGACCCAATTAACCTTGTGCTTACAGCCTGAATCTATCTATTCATACCTAAAAAGTAGAGAAAATAATGTGCATTTTTGTATAGTGCTTTTCATGACCAAACTGCTTTCAACAGATAGTGACAAGGAAGAAACTCAGCTAATCTGCACATTACAAAGTTTAGCCAGCACCTCTGAAATAAGTAACGAGAAAATCAACATCCTACGTGATCTTTTGTTGAGTGTCAGTATATCAGCAACAACTCTATGCGTCAAAAGGCATACAATCATTGGTGCTCTTGTAATATTCAGTAACGTTGTGCTTGGTTAATGCTGAAATAAGGGAGTGCAAATGTTGATTCCTGTGTATGATCTTTGCCAATTGTAGATCATGGGAATTGAATAGAATTAATAACACAAATTGGCCATTCCTGCCAGGGTGTCAGGCTGTCTTTATCTCCATCTGGATCTCTCTGTCTTTCTATTCCCTTCTCCTTTGTGCATATATCTGACTTCCTGCTAAAAGCATCTACACTGTTCACCTCAACTACTCTCAGCTAGCCAGTTCCTCCTCACTACTTTGGATGCAAGCTGGGTGTTGGATTGACCGACAGTGTAGAGGTTGGGGGGAGGGGGTGGTGGGACATGCAACTTCTGTTACTCCCCTCCTCTTCCTTCTCGTGGCTGCCATGAACAATACTATTCCTCGGCATTCGAGAGATTCAGATTCGGTTCCAGGTCTGCAGAGGTGCAGCTACACTGTGTGCCTCGTGTTGGACTTTTTTTTTGGTGAAAGGGAGTGCAGTCCAAACCTCAGCATGACGATTAGTTTTAAAGTTTAGAATTACATTTGCAGAGAGTACAACTGGGCACTGGCATTGTGTAACATTCCGCAGACTCAGAGCACATGCAGCGACAAGCCAGACTGATCACACAACAACAATGGGCTCTGAGAAGCAAGCCCTTTCCACTTGCTGCACTGTGGAGTGAGTTCTAGCAGCAGCAGTTGTTTTAGCTCTCGGCAGATGGAACCTTTCAGCAAGACTTTGGCCTCCCAAAGTTCACTGTTGAGACTGGAGCACAACCCACGCATATTTTATTCTTCTCTACACAAAATTGCTGGTGGATCGCAGCAGGCCAGGCAGCATCTATAGGAAGAAGTACAGTCGACGTTTCGGGCCGAGACCCTTTGTCAGGACCAACTGAAGGAAGAGATAGTAAGAGATTTGAAAGTGGGGGGGGGGGGGGATGGAGAGGTCCGAAATTATTGGAGAAGACCGGAGGGAGAGGGGTGAAGCTGAGAGCTGGAAAGGTGATTGGCAAAAGGGCTACAGAGCTAGAGAAGGGAAAGGATCATGGGACGGGAGGCCTCAGGAGAAAGAAAGGGGGAGAGCACCAGAGCAAGGTGGAGAACAGGCAAAGAGTGATTGTGAGAGGGGCAGAGAGAGAGAGAGAGAGAGAGAAAGGGGGGGGGAATAATAAGTAAATTAATAAATAAGGGATGGGTTAAGAAGGGGAGGAGGAGCATTAACGGAAGTCAATGTTCATGCCATCAGGTTGGAGGCTACCCAGCCGGTATATAAGGTGTTGTTCCTCCAACTTGAGTGTGGCTTCATCTTAACAGTAGAGGAGACCATGGATAGACATATCAGAATGGGAATGGGACATGGAATTAAAATGTGTGGCCACTGAAAGATCCTGCTTTCTCTGGCGGACAGAGTGTAGGTGTTCCACGAAACGGTCTCCCAGTCTGTGTCGGGTCTCACCAATATATAAAAGGCCACACCGGGAGCACCGGACGCAGTATACCACACCAGCCAACTCACAGGTGAAGTGTCGCCTCACCTGGAAGGACTGTCTGGGGCCCTGAATGGTGGTGAGGGAGGAAGTGTAAGGGCAGGTGTAGCACTTGTTCCGCTTACAAGGATAAGTGCCAGGAGGGAGATCGGTGGGAAGGGTTGGGGGTGATGAATGGACTAGGGAGTCGCGTAGGGAGCGATCCCTGTCGAAAGCAGAAAGGAGGGTGAAGGAAAGATGTGCTTGGTGGTGGGATCCCATTGGAGGTGGCGGAAGTTACGGAGAATTATATGTTGGACCTGGAGGCTGGTGGGGTGATAGGTGAGGACAAGGGGAACCCTATCCTGAGTGGGGTGGCAGGCGGATGGGATGAGAGCAGATGTGTGTGAAATGGGAGAGATGCGTTTGAGAGCAGAGTTGATGGTGGAAGAAGGGAAGCCTCTTTGTTTAAAAAAGGAAGACATCTCCTTCGTCCTGGAATGAAAAGCCTCATCCTGAGAGCAGATGCGGCGGAGACGGAGGAATTGTGAGAAGGGGATGGCATTTTTGCAAGAGACAGGGTGGGAAGAGGAATAGTCCAGGTAGCTGTGAGAGTCTGTAGGCTTATAGTAGTTATCAGTAGATAAGACATCTCTACAGATGGAGACTGAAAGATCACGAAAGGGGAGGGAGGTGTTGGAAATGGACCAGGTAAATTTGAGGGCAGGGTGAAAGTTGGAGGCAAAGTTAATGAAGTCAACGAGCTCAGCATGCGTGCAGGAGGCAGCGCCAATGTAGTCGTCGATGTAGCGAAGGAAAAGTGGGGGACAAATACCCATATAGGCTTGGAACATGGACTGTTCCACAAAGCCAACAAAAAGGCGGGCATAGCTGGGACCCATGCGGGTGCCCATGACTACACTTTTAGTTTGGAGGAAGTGGGAGGCGCCAAAGGAAGCAGGATCTCCCAGTGGCCACACATTTTAATTCCACGTCCCATTCCCATTCTGATATGTCTATCCATGGCCTCCTCTACTGTCAAGATGAAGCCACACTCAGGTTGGAGGAACAACACCTTATATTCCGTCTGGGTTGCCTCCAATCCGATGGCATGAACATTGACTTCTCTAACTTCCGTTAATGCCCCTCCTCCCCTTTTTACCTCATCCCTTATTCATTTATTTATTATTCTCCTTCCCTCTCTCTTTTTTTCTCTCTCTGTCCCTCTCACAATCACTCCTTGCCTGTTCTCTATCTCCTTCTGGTGCTCCCCTCCTTTCTTTCTCCCTACTGTCCCATGATCCTCTCCCTTCTCCAGCTCTGTATCCCTTTTGCCAATCACCTTTCCAGCTCTTAGCTTTGTTCCTCCCCCTCCGGTCTTCTATCAGTTCGGATCTCCCCCCTCCCCCTCGCACTTTAAAATCTTTTACTGTCTCTTTTTTCAGTTAGTCCTGATGAAGGGTCTCGACCTGAAACGTTGACTCTACTTCTTCCTATAGATGCTGCCTGGCCTGCTGCATTCCACCAGCATTTTGTGTGTATTGCTTAAATTTCCAGCATCTGCAGATTTTCTCGTGTTTCAGCCTTCTCTAGTTGTTTTTTGCTGTGAGAGGATTATCTAAGCATGTGATACAAACCATGTTGGTGTCAGATATTTTAGTAATCCTTTCCAAACTTTTAGAAAACATTCCTGTCGTGTTTTGCACCATTGGTGGGACAGGTGTTTTATGCACTGTTGGTGGGGTAGTGCTGTTTAGCTAAAATTATAGTCTTCTTTGCATCAGAGGGTTGACTTGCTAATGTTTGACCTTTGTTGTTGTTCCAGGTTGACAAGTTCCTCTCTGAGTCTTTGCAAGTGACTAGTGACAGTGAAAGTTACCCCTGTGGAACTTATTGTGGAGCTCTGACAGATTTGGCGAGAGCAGACATCCATGATTCACTGCTAGCTTTTGGATACCATATTTTTAATTGGAAACATCAAGCTTGCAAGGAATAACAATCTTAAAACTGAAAGAGGTGAGGAGTAAATCTTAAAAAAAAAACAAAATATACTCTTGTCAACAATCACTGCCATAAATGCCACTCTAAGCATGAGTGCCCAGGCCCCGGGCAAAAGCTCAGCCAAGCGGAGAGGCAAGCAGATTTCATTTTTCACTGAGAATACCAGAGCTACTCAACCAAGCCCAAATCGGCAGAGGAAGAACGGCATGTTACAGGGGGAAGTGAGGGTCTCTGAGGGTATGGTGGAGCCACAACAACCCCCCAAACCCACAGCCCCCATTACTGGTGTGCATTGCCATCCAGTGGCTGGTGTGAATGTGGAAATGGACCAAGAGAATGTGACCAAAGATGGCACTGTGCCACCAAACTGGACAGCCTCCATTCTCGTCGATCACTTGCCTCCCAAGGGTGGGCTGAACTGGCAGCCAGCTGGCCATGGTGTGTCATGGAATCAAAGTGCAGCCCCTTTCTGTTCCAGTAGTGGAGCTTCAAGCAGTGCCCCAGGACCCTTTCAAAACACTGTTGCCAAACAAGGGAGTTCAACCCACTTGTTGCACGAATCTCTCCAAAGTCAGCAGGACAACAAGGGCACTGGGTCTCAGCTGGGTTTATTTGCGGATGCAATAAAACAGATGGACGAGAAAGCCCACTTAGCAAAGAGACTGGCCAAGCAACCAGTTCATTTGTTTACTGAGCTACCAAAACCACAACTACAGAACCTGCAGCATCAAATCCAACAGAACCTATTGCAGCATCATCGCCAACAGCAGTCCCAGCAGAACCAACTGCAGCAGCAATCCCAGCAGAACCAACTGCAGCAGCAATCCCAGCAGAACCAACTGCAGCAGCAATCCCAGCAGAACCAACTGCAGCAACAATCCCAGCAGAACCAACTGCAGCAACAATCCCAGCAGAACCAACTGCAGCAACAATCCCAGCAGAACCAGTTGCAACACCAGAATCAGCTACTACATGAATCTCAGCAGAACAATCAACTGCAGCATCAACACCAAACAACCAAAGCACATGCCCAGATGCAGCTGCCATCCCAGCAGGCTCAGCTGCAGCACCAGCACCAACAACAGATCAGACTACAGCATCAGCATCAGCAGAACCAACGGCAATACAAGCAGACCCAACTCCAAAACCAGCAGGCTCAGCTGTTGCATCACCAGGAGTTCCAGCAGCCACAGACAAGTAATGAAACTTTGATTCATCATCAATTCTTCCAGTTTCCATATGGTCAGTGTCAGAAACCAGACTTGCCGCCAAACTCAGTATTAAATATGTTTCATCGCCAGCCATCACTTCTTCCTCTTTATAGCCGTCCATCACAAGCTGCATGTCAGCAGCACCTGTTCCAGCAGTTCTTCCCTCACCAACAGCCACCCCAGTCTCTGGGTCTCCACAGGATTCAGACAAGCCAGGGGCCAGATCCACCCACACATCTGATGGTTTCAGCACCATCTCAGTTGCAACAGGCTTCTGATACGCAGATCAGCAAAGACGTGCAGAGGTCAACCGGTGGCCATAAACTGGAACACCCTCTATGCAGAGTGGAGACTGAGTTTCAAACACCCTTAGCAAAGCAGACTCGATGTGCCCTCAACGAAAGAAAGGTGAAGCCCTGCCTTTTTGAGCTGCACAGACTGGGAAATGAACGTAGCTCTAGGGAAAGCACCAGCCAGTATTGGCCACAAGCATATGGGCCAGAGCTCCAAAAATTGCTGAACATGCCATCAAATCGTGGTGCACAGAACCAACACAAACTGTATGGGGTGGATTTAGTTCAACCCAAGGACATTCAAGCACACAGTCAGACAAATGAGGACATCAGGAGTGAGAGAGGACATGAGAAAATCCAGGTGAATCAAAGCAGTCAGAAGTCTGCTCAGGAGACCTCCTCAGAGATTGAAGAGTCAACTGAGAGTGTTATACAAGCTGCAAGAAAGGGAGGAGGAACTTCTAATGAAGCAAGTGGTCTCCAACCACAGCAAGTCTTGTCTGATCAGAACTCTTCCACTGAGGTCAGTTTTGCCTTTTACAGTTTTTTTTCACCATGAACACTGTCTTGCTATTGACTTACTTTTATAAACTTAGGGAAAATTCTTCATCCCCCATCTCTTGCCCTACCTCGAAAGTGCTTGTCTTTCAGGATCTGAGAGTGGCACAGTGCAGTTACTGCTAAATATTCAACAGCCAGCAAACCAAGTAATAACATAGTTTTGGGGTTAATTACCGGTGAGGATTCTAAGGAAGAACTCCTTGGCTCTTTGAGGCAGCAAGGTAGGACTTCAGTTCAGAATCGGCACCTTCCGTATTGCTTTGGAGCGTTGATCTGTAGTACACATTAAGCCATCTGGATTGGAGCTTTAGTTTACAGCTGCTTTATTGAGACGGTTTGATAACTGAGATAAAACTTGGTTGCTCTTGTTTATTGGAGTGGATGGGGGTTGCTCAATGTCATGTACTTTAACTACCACAGAAGTTTACAAGTGGTGTTCAGTAGAACAGTCCTCTTGTGCAGAAGGTGACTAATCATAGCTGTGTTTATTGTCAGATGCAACCACAGGAGCAATGAAAAACTTAGTTGCAGGGCATCACAGCGCATCTTATGGGCAGTATTCAGAAGAAATTCCTAAATTAAACATACATTATGCACAATTTTACATGAAGCAACGTAATTAAAACAAATTCCACAGTATTTTAGTGCAAATTGCTTAGTGTTCAAAGTATTGATCTACTGCAGTCGTTAGGCTTGTGCTTGTTAGTTGAAGAACCGAATGGTTGAAGGGCAGTAGCTGTTCCTGAACCAGGCGCCGTGGAAATTTGTGTTTGCTCTTACTGCTCAGAGGTAGCTGCAAGAAAATGGCATGGCCTGAATAGTGAGGACCTTTGATGTTGCCTCATGTGGTTACTACTGATGGTGGGGAAGGGTATGTCTGCAAGGTGTAAGGCTGAATCCGGTACTGTCTGCAGTTTCGCACATCCAAATTGCCATCCCAGCCCATGATGCAAGCAGTCGGCGTACTTTTAAAAGTACGTTGAAAGAAGCTTGTTGGTGTTTGGTGACGAGCTTCACCTCATTCAGCTGCCAAGAAAGCAAAAACACTGACACATCATAGGTTAGTAACCTGCCCAGATGTGTGGGCAGAACTCTGGCTGTGATAGCTGGCATTCCAAGTGGTCTCTCTCTCTTCTGCAAGCAACAATGGAGTAGCAAGGCAGGTCGTATTTGTGCAGACTGCTTCCAAAATTGCCCTTTCTGGGGCTGCCTGAACAAGGATTTGTATAGTGCGGTGGAGCTTGACAAAGCCAATGCTGAACAGTGGAAACTGCACATGAACTGATGGGGGACAAAAACCCTAATGGGGAGGTTTACTAGTGCTGCATTGGGGGGGAGGGGAGAGGTGGTTTCAACTAGACTTGCAGAGGCATGGGAACCAGAGTGCCAGAATAGATAGTGGAGAGGTTGTGAAGACAGGTGTTCTGACCTCAGACAAAATCAGGACTCAAAAGGTTGAGCATGGAGCTGTGTATATTTCAGTGCAAGAAGTATTGTAGGAAAGGCAGATGAGCTCAGGACATGGATTAACTGATAGAATTATGATTAGTGAGACTTGGTTGCAGGAGGGTCAGGACTGGCAGCTCAGTATTCCGGGGTTCTTTTGTCCTAGACATGATGGAGCAGGAAGGGTTAAAGGAGGAGGGGTGGCGTTACTAGTCGGAAAATGTCACAGCAGTGCTCAGTCAGGACAGACTGGAGAACTCGTCTAGTCAGGATTTATGGGTGGAACTGAGGAATAAGAAAGGTATGACCACGTTAATGGGGTGAGATTATAGACCACACAACAGTCCATGGGATTTAGAGAAACAAATCTGTAGAGATCATAGGCTGTTGCAAGAACCATAAGGTTGTTATTGGGGGTGATTTTTAATTTTCCACATATTGACTGGAATTCATATATTGTAAAAGGACTGGATGGGATAGAGATTGTCAGATGTGTTCAGGAAAGTTTCCTTAATCAGTATGTTGAAATCCCAACAAGAGTGTGCGATACTCGATCTGCTGTTACAGAATAAGACTGGGCAGGTGACAGAAGGTTGTGCATGGGAACACTTTGCATCCCGTGACTACAATGCCATTAATTTCAAAGTAAATTTGGAAAAATATAGGTCTGGTCCATGTTTTGAATCCTAAATTAGAGAAAGGCCAACTTTGATGATGGTATCAGAAAGGATCTGGCAAGTGTGGATTAGGACAGGCTGTTTTCTGGCAAAGGTGTACTTGGTAAATGGGAGACCTTGGAAAGTGAAATTTTGAGAGCACAAAGCTTGAATGTGCCTATTAGAATATAAGGTGAAAGATAACAGGTTTAAGGAAGCTTAGTTTTCAAGAGATATTTAATAATAAAAAAAGGTAGGAATAAATGAGGTGCTTATGGAGTATAAGAAATGAAAGAGAACACTCAAGAAATCAGGGTGATTGAAAGAGGGCAGGAGGTTGCCCTGGCAGACTAGGTGATGGAGAATCCTAAGGGATTCTACAGATAGGTTAAGAGCAAAAAGTTTGCAAGGACAAAAGTTAGTCCTCTGGAAGATAAGAATTGTAACCCATGTGTGGAGCCAGAGGAGATGGGGAAGGTATTTACTCAAGAGACAGAGTCTGTAGAATGAGGCAAAACAGCAGTGAAATCATGGACCCTATGCAGACTACAGAGGAGGAGGTTTGCTGTCTTGAGGCAAACTAGGGTGGATAAATGCTGAGAAATGTCTAATGCTGAGAAGTGTGAGGTTCTCCATTTTGGCAGGAATAATCCAAATAGAACATACAGGGTAAATGGTAGGGCATTGAGGAATGCAGAGGAACAGAGAGATCTAGGAATAACAGTGCATAGTCGCCTGAAGGTGGAGTCTCATGTAGATAGGGGTGGTGAAGAAGGCTTTTGGAACGCTGGCCTTTATAAATCAAAGCATTGAGTACAGGTTGGGATGTAATGTTAAAATTGTACAAGGCATTGGTAAGGCCAAATTTGGAATATTGTGTGCAGTTCTGGTCACCGAATTATAGGAAAGATATCAATAAATTAGAGAGAATGCAGAGACGATTTACTAGGATGTTACCTGGGTTTCAGCACTTAAGTTACAGAGAAAGGTTGAACAAGTTAGGTCTCTATTCATTGGAGCGTAGAAGGTTGAGGGGGGATTTGATCGAGGTATTTAAAATTTTGAGAGGGATAGAGTTGACGTGAATAGGCTGTTTCCATTGAGAGTAGGGGAGATTCAAATGAGAGGACATGATTTGAGAGTTAGGGGGCAGAAGTTTAAGGGAAACACGAGGGGGTATTTCTTTACTCAGAGAATGATAGCTGTGTGGAATGAGCTTCCTGTAGAAGTAGTAGAGGCCAGTTCAGTTGTGTCATTTAAGGTAAAATTGGATAGGTATATGGACAGGAAAGGAGTGGAGGGTTATGGGCTGAGTGCGGGTAGGTGGGACTAGGTGAGATTAAGAGTTCGGCACGGACTAGGAGGGCCGAGATGGCCTGTTTCCGTGCTGTGATTGTTATATGGTTATAAATCTCCGGGGGGTGACAAGGTGTTCCAAGTGCAGAAATTGAAGGGGCCCTAGCAGAGATATTTAAATCATCTTTAATGACTGTTGAGGTACCCGAGGATTGGAGGACATCTAATGTTGTTTCGCTGTTTTAGAAAGGCTTTAAAAATAAACCGGGAAATTATAAGCCGGTGAGCCCCACATCGGTAGTGGGAAAGTTATTGGAAGGTATTCTAAGGGACCAGGTGGATATATGAGTATTCGGATAGACGTGGACTGATTGGGGGTAGTCAGCATAGCTTTGTGTGTGGTTGCTCATGTCTAATGAATCTTATTAAGTTTTTCCAGGAAGTTACCAGGAAAGTTATTGAAGGCAAGACAGTGGATATTGTCTACATGGACTTCAGCAAAGCCTTCGACAAGTTCCCTCATGGGAGGTTGGTCAAGAAAATTCAGTCGCTCGGCATTCAAGATGAGGTGGTAAATTGGATTAGGTATTGGCTTTGTGGGAGAAGCCAGAGAATGGTAGTAGATGGTTGTTTCTCCTCCTGGAGGTCTGTGACCAGTGGTGTGCCACAGAAACTGGTGTTAGATCTGTTGTTGTTTGTCATCTGTATCAATGATCTGGATGATAATGTGGTTAACTGGATCAGCAAATTTGCGGTTGACGCCAAGATAGAGGATTTAGTGGACAGCAAGGAAGACTATCGGAGCTTATAGAAGCTTCTCCACCAGCTGGAAAAAGGAACTAAAAATTGGCAGATGGAATTTAATGCAGACACTTGTTGCACTTTCAGAGGACCAACCAGGGTAGGTCATACACAGTGAAGGAGTGTAGTAGAATAAAGGGATCTGTGAATAATTCATTGAAAGTGCTGTCACAGGGAGGGTTGTAAAGAAAGCTTTTAGCACCGATCTTCATAAATCAAATTATTGAGTACAGGAGATGCAATGTTATGTTGAAGTTGTATAAGATGTTGGTGAAGCCTAATTCGGAGTAGTGTGTGCAGTTTTGGTCACCTACCTACAGGAAAGGTGTAAATAAGATTGAAAGAGTACAGAGAAAATTACAAGGAATACACAAAACGCTGGAGGAACTCAGCAGCCCAGGCAGCACCTAGTAAAAGAATACAGTCACTGTTTTGGGCCGAAACGTCAACTGTACTCTTTTCCTAGATGCTGCCTGGCCTGCTGAGTTCCTCCAGTATTTTGAGTGTATTGCTTATATTTCCAGCCTCTGCAGATTTTCTCTTGTTAGTATTTAAAATTTACAAGGATGTTGCTGGGTCTGGAGTATCTGTGTCATAAGGAAAGATGAATAGCTTGGGACTTTATTCTTTGGAACATAGAAGACATAGTGAGCATAGTGTAACTAAGTTTGCTGATGACTCTAAATTCAGTGGAGAAGCAAGTTCTGCAGGAGAGTCTGCAGAGAGATATAGATAGGTTAAGTGAGTGGGCAAAGGTCTGGCAGATGGAATACAATGTTGGTAAATGTGAGGGCACCCACTTTGGAAGAAATAATGACAGAGCAGATTACTTAAGTTGTCAAAGATTGCAGCATGCTGCTGTGTAGAGGGACTTGGGAGTGCTTGTGCATGAATCACAAAATGCAGTAGGCTATCAAGAAGGCAAATGGACGGTTGGCCTTCATTGCTAGAGGGATTGAATTTAAGAGCAGGAATGTTATGCTGCAACTGTACAGGGTACTGGTGAGGCCACACCTGGAGTACTGTGTGCAGTTCTGGTCACCATACTTGAGGAAGGATATACTGGCTTTGGAGGCGGTGCAGAGGAGGTTCACAAGGTTGATTCCAGAAATGAGGGGATTAGACTATGAGGAGAGATTAAGTCGCCTTGTATTCGCTGGATTTAAAAGAATGAGAGGAGATCCTATAGAAACATAAAATTATGGAAGGGATGGATAAGATAGAGGCAGCAAAGTCTGGTAGGTGAGACGAGAACAGGGGTGGCCAAACTTACTTAATGTAAGAGCCAGGTACGATTAACTTCAGATGCTTGAGAGCTGCAAGACATGAACAAAATTTACACACACGTTTTTATTGTTACATATACATTTTGTTACAAAAATTTTATATTAATGTTAAGAAATACATGTTTGCAATATTTATTCATGCATGTAGTTTTTTAAACTGTTAATTTGTATTAGTTTCAGTAATCATAATGTACATATTTACAAAATGTACATATATACAAAATCTTGACTGATGATTGTTTTAACTATATTGAGCGTATTTAATACGGTAATGAACTACCAGAACATCTAAGAAAACTGTGCGAATTTGCATTTCAGTAACATAAAATTAGACTGCCAAAAATAAAAATAGAAGGGAAAAGAACGGAGATATTTTTAATGATATTTATTTAAGTAAATATCTGGTCAAAACATGGAGGAAAATATGTTAAAAAAAAGCAAACCAATAAAATTAGAGATATTTTAATCAGATACCACCTTCCAAAATTACAGTCTTATCATAATAGATAATATTTGGCTATTTAGAGATGATTTTAACACAGTTAATTTGTTTTTCCGTAATTCGGATTTACGTGGATAATCAGCCGAAAAGTTTTTGTGATTTGTTTCATAGTGGCTTTTCAAATTGCTGGCTTTGTAATGACTGAGTGATACATTGCAGATAAGACACAAAGGTTTACCTCCTTTAACGGTGAATGCAAAATCTTCCTCCCACTGCAGCTTAAAATGTCTGTTTTCATCTTCATATTTTTGTTTCTTACAATTTGATGACGCCATCTTCCTTCACAAAATTTTCACAGACACTTGTAAACAAAATTAGTATTCACAGTGTACCAACTAGGTCTGCGCAATTCAGCGTCCTATGTAACACTGCGTTAATGTACATGACGTGAGTGAAGTCGGGCCTAGACTCACTAACACTTTGAGTGCCCAATGATGTAGATCTACATCGTGTACTTGGAAACTCACGCCTCTGTTTTAAAGCTGTCTTCAGCGCCATGTAGCGATTCTCACCAACTCTTGAGCGATGGAATTAAGTCTCAAGGGATTTCCCGCGGTTCTATTTATCGCCAAAATGCTTTCCCATTCATTTCTATGAAATGGCAGCACGTAGTAAAAAGGAGGTCAACCAACATATTTTCATGAGCCACACATTGAATGCCAAAGAGCTGTGGTTTGGCCACCCCTGGACTAGAACTAGGGGACATAGCTTTAAGATTCAGGGGAGTAGATTTAGGATGGAGATAAAGAGGGACTCATTTTCCCAGAGAGTGGTGAATCTCTGCCCAGGGAGGCAGTGGATGCTGCCTGAGTAAATATATTTAAGACAAGGCTGGATAGATTTTTTTTTATAGTTGGGGAAAAGGGTTATGGGGAAAAGGCAGGTAGGTGGAGATGAGTCCATGGTCAGATCAGCCATGATGTTATTGAATGACGGAGCTGACTCGACGGGCCAGATGGCTGACTCCTGCTCCTATTTCTTATGTTCTCATGTTCTAAGACTGAGGGGAGATTTGGTGGAGATGTGCAAAATTATGAGGGATTTAGATAGGGTAAAGCAAGCAGGCTTTTTGCACCGAGTCTGGTTGGGACTACAACTAGAGGTCATGGATTAAGGGTGAAGGGTGAAAGGTGAAATGTTTAAAGGGAACATATGGGGACACTTCACTCAGAGGGTGGTGAGAGTGTGGAATGAGCTGCCAGAGGTGCATGCCAGCTCATTTTCAACATTTAAGAGAAGCTTGGATAAGTATGTGGATGGTAGGGCTATGGTCCGGGTGCAGGTCGATATGACCATACAGTTTAAATGGTTCAGCATGGACTAGATGGGCTGAAGAGCCTGTTTCTGTGCTGTACTTTTCTGTGACTCTAAACACAAGGACCTGAAGATACTGTAATACGGAGCAAATACAACTTACTGGAGGAGCTCAGCAGATTGAGAAGCATCTGTGGAGACAATGACGCAGTGTCTTGAGCCTAAACATCAACTGTCTCTCTGCTCCACAGATGCCGCTTGACCTGTTGTGCACAGCAGTAAACAAACAATGGTCTCTATTGCCTCCTCTGGCTCATTGAAACACAAACTAAATTCAAATTAAACACTTACTGTAGAGACGCAAACCTGCCCCAAGGTACAAATTCTGACAAAGATGTGATGGAGACTGCAGCCCTTTGCAACGCTGCGCATTGGTGTCTGCATTCCGAGTGATGATGCAACTGGTCAGAATGGTTCTGCTGGACATATGTACAGATTTGCAAGAGTCTTTGGTGAGATGCTCAGTCTCCTCATCCTTTCCACTCATTGAGCACTGCTATGTGTTCTCCTGACCTCTCCTTCTTGAAGTCCACAGTTAATTCCTTGACTTGTTGACATTGAATGCCGGGTGGTTGTTGTGACCTCATTAAATCAGCGATCCATCTCCCTTGTCATCGCCCTCTGTGATTTTGTCAGCAATACTGGTTTCATCTGTGAATTTATAAATGGCATTTTAGCTGTGCTTAGCCCCACATTCATGAGTGTAGAGAGAGTAGAACAGTGGGCTAAGCATGCATTGTTGAGATGGATTTTCATTGAAGTGGAGATGTTATCACCCATCTGTATAGACTGTGGTCTACCAATGAGGAAGCTGAGGATCCTGTTGAGGAGGAAGGTACAGCATCCCAGGCTGAAAAGTTTAGTGACTAACACACTCGGGATGATGGTGTTGAATGCCAAGTTGTAATTGATAAACAGCAGCCAGATGGAGGCACTGATGTAGTGTGAGTAGATTTCAGCAAGAATTTGATGAGGACCTGCTTAGGGTAGTTGGAAAAGGAATGTCTGTAGAAGCAGAGAAGAATGTTAAGCTAGATACAAACTGGCCAAGGATTAGAAAGCAAAGGATGATGATTGTGTCTTTTAGAACTTTGAACAGAACATCACAGCAGAGGCAGTTGTACCAAACTAATTAAACTGTTACTTAAAGGTGTAATTAAATGGATCCCTTCAGCATCCATATTTCTTCATTCTGTGCACACGCACATGCCTGTCCAAGAGAGAGATTTCTCTTACCTAGAAGCAGAAAAGATTTCTCTTGGCTAGAAGGATATTAGCTGGGGTTCCTCCGGGCTCAATACATTTCAGTGTAAATCAACTGTGTTTGAAAAAGCCACATCCTTTTTGTAATGTCTCTGCTTTCTCATCGCATGCTCACTCTGATACAAATGGTGTATAAAGATGTGTGGCGATGATATGTGCAGCTAACAAGCTTCAGGGTGCAAGACTCCATCACGAGTGGTAAACGGAATTGAAACAAAGTACTGCATTTCGGGAGGTGCAACAAGGCAAGGAATACATAATGAATGGAAAGGTACTGAGTAGTGGGGAGGAACAGGTTAACCTATATTTACAAAGCGAGAAAGACTTGCTTAATGCATGATTGAAAAGGAGATTTCCCCCCCTCCAGATCGCATAGATGATAAAAGCTTGAGAGGATGTACTAGTTAGCTTTGTGATGTGCATTTCTGATCACCAGATGGAAAGGGTGCAAAGGACAGCACTGTCAGGTCAGGAGAATTATAGTTACGAGGAAAGGCTGAATGAGACTGGGGGGGGGGGGGTATAAACTGAGAAGGGCTTGAGACAGGGTTATGAGGAAGGGCCCGTCTCCCTTAACGGGTCAGAACCTGGGGGCTGAGGTTTAAAGAAAGATGAGAGGTATGATAAGGAAAATGGTCTTTGAGAAGATGGCCTGGAAGTTGCTGCTTGAAAGGGAGGGAAATTAGTCAAGTTATTTGAAATTTTCCAGAAGTTTAATTTTGTCTCCGTATCATTAGGTTAGCCCAATGTTTCCCTGATGTTTTTTAACCTCATGCCCCCCAAAGCACCTTCAGAAATGCCAACACCCCTCTTAGGTACAATAAACTTTCCAGCCATAGTGTAAAAACATGTGTACCATATGCTAACGTGAGAAAATTAAACCTAGCCTACACAGTACCTGTGCACTGTACAGCAGCTTCAATATAATGTCATCCTTGAGTTTGATGGTTTTAGCAAGAGTTGAAATATCTCGTTCAAGTTGGGACAGCAAAAGCCTTAAGTCCCCATGTGTAACAATGTCCAAGTTTCTATTTTTGTGAATATGTGGTTCACTGTACTGAAGCCTGTTTAAACGAGGTAGGAGGATGGAAGTACAACAAAGAGCAGTTTAGCTCTTTTCCTAAGACCAGCAAACTTTGTATGACATTGTAGCCACATACCTCAAAAGCTAACATTTTTGAAAAGCACTTTTGCTTCTTCATCATTCTGAATTTTAATATTTTTTCTTGCAAGCTTTCTTCCTGTTCTTTTACCTTGCAAAGAAATGGGTTAATTTCCAAATCTGGAACTTCCAGATTGGTCAAATTCTTAAATTCTTTCTGAAAATGCTTTTTCAGTGACTGCAGGTGTAAGCAGTACTCTTGCAAATCTCCATCTGTGAAAGTACCATATTTTCCATGTAGAGAAACTCAGAACATTCTTCTTCCAATGTTTTGCTTATACATTTCCAGTTTTCTACTAAAAGTGGACACTGCACTTTTTGCCTGGATTAAATTGAAATTCTCAACCTTCAGTTTCATATTTAGAATGTTCATTTTGTCACACAGATCAGCTAGGTATGCCACATCTCCATGTGGATGTTCAATCTTGTTTCCCAAGCTGCTGTTAACTTTGAACAAAAATTCAACCAGTGTCAAAAAGATCAAAGAAACATTTTAAACAGCAGTCTTTTGACAGCCAGGGCACCTTAACGTGTAGAAACAAGTGTTCAAGCTCTTCATTGTTATCTTAGCATAAATGGCAAAATATTCTGCTATTTAATAGATGAGTTTTAATTTTGTTGACAGCAGATATTACAAGAGTCATGCTTGAAAAAAGTTGCTGGCTGATGTTCTTGGCTGCACAGTGTTGACGGTGAATTACACAACGGATAGCAAACAGACTTGGAATTTCTTTATTCATGAATGCCACTAAACCAGCATGGCGACCTGTCATATGTGATGCTCCATCTGTTGCACAAGAAATCATGTTCCTAATCAGAATACTTTTATCCTCAATAAACATTTTGAGCTCATTGTAGTTTGATTCTCTGTTGATACTTGTTTTTAACTTATAAAAGAGAAAATCTTCATAAACTTTTCCATTTTTGATAAACTCTACATATACCATTAGCAATGCCTCATTGTTTTGAGTGGTTGACTCATCCAGTTCTATCCAAAATTCTGTCTTTTTTTGTCAATCTGTGTGTAGTTCATAATCCCACTAAGGAACACCAGGCCATTGTCTCCCACACCATCACCAACATTTTTGACTCTAGGGATCTCCCATCCACTGCCACCAACCTCATGGTTCCTGCACCCTGCACCTCCCGTTTCTACTCCTGCCCAAGATCCACAAACCCATTTGTCCTGGTAGACCCGTTGTTTCAGCTTGTTCCTGCCCCACTGAACTTGTATCGGCATACCTCGACTTGGTTTTATCCCCCGGTTCAGTCCCTTTCTAGCTACATCTGTGACACTTCACACTCTCTGGATCTTTTCAATGATTTCAGGATCCCTGGCCCCCATCATCTTATTTTCACTATGGATGTCTAGTCCCAATACACCTCCATCCCCCACCAGGAAGGCCTCAGAGCTCTGTTTCTTTTTGAACACCAGACCCAACCAGTTCCCCTCCACCACCACCCTCCTCTGTCTACTGGAACTTGTCCTCACTCTAAATTTCTCCTTTGGCTCCTCCCAGTTCCTTCAAACAAAAGGTGTAGCCATGTGTCCCAGCTATGCCTGCCTGTTTGTTGGCTTCTATGTTCCATGCTTACACTGGTATCCGTCTCCCACTTTTCCTACGCTACATCAACGACTGCATTGAATCTGCTTCCTGCAACCATGTGGAGCTCATCAACTTCATCCACTTTTCCTCAAATTTCCATTTCCAACACCTCCCTGCCCTTTCCTGATCTCACTGTCCCTATCTCTGGAGACAGCTTATCTTCTGATGTCTTATTATAAACCCATGGACTCTCACATCTACCTGGACTGTACGTCTTCCCACCCTGTTACTTGTAAAAACACCATGCCCTTCTCTCAGCTCCTCTGTCTCCACCACATCTGCTCTCAGGATGAGGCTTTTCTTCTAGAATTAAGGCGATGTCCTCCTTTTTCAAAGAAAGGGTCTTCCCTTCCTCCACTATCAATGCTGCCCTCAACCACATCTCTTGCATTTCACGCACCCCATCCTCCCGCCATCCTACCAGGGATAGGGTTCCTCTTGTTCTCACCTACTACCCCACCAGCCTCCGCATCCAGCACATAATTCTCTGAAAATTCTGCCCTCTCCACGGGATCCCACCTCCAAGCACTTCTTTTCCTTCCCCCCACTTTCTGTTTTCTGCAGGGATCACTCCCGATGTGAATCCCTTGTCCATTTGTCCCTCCCCATTGTTCCCCCTCTGGCACTATGATTGCAAGCGGAACAAGTGCTACACCAGCCGCTGCACCTCCCTCACTACCATTCAGGGCCCTAAGCAGTCCTTTCCGATGAGGCGACATTTCACCTGTGAGTCTGTTGGGGTTATTTACTGTGTTTTGTTGTCCCGGTGTAGCCTCTTGTATGTCAGTGAGACCCGACGCAGACTGGGAGACTGCTTCACTGAGCAGAGGAAGTGGGATCTCCCAGTAGCCACCCATTTTCATTCTGTTTCCCATTCCCATTTCCCATTCCATGGCCTCCTCCACTGTTGTGATGAGGCTGCACTTGGGTTGGAGGAACAACATCTTGTATTCTGTTTGGGTAGCCTCCACCTGATGGCATGAACATCGATTTCTCAAACTTCCGGTAATACTCCCCGCACCCCGTTTCCCTCTCCATTCCCCATCTCATTTTCCTCTCTCAACTTATCCCCTTGCCCACCCATCGACTTCCTCTGGAGCTCCTCCCCACTCCTTTCTTCCACGGCCTTCTGTGTCTTTCACCAATCAACTGCCCAGCTGTTTACTTCATCCCTCATACTCCAGGTTTTCTCTCTCCCATCCCCACACCTTTTAAATCTACTCAGCCTTTTCTCTCCAGCCCTGTGAAAGGGTCTCGGTCCAAAACGTCGACTGTACTCTTTTCCATGGATGCTGCCTGGCCTGCTGAGTTCATCCAGCATTTTGTGTGTGTGTTTCTTGGATTAACAGCATCTGAAGATTTTCCCTAGTTGATGTCCAATGACTTAACTCATTTTGTCAATATGAAGACCTACAGAGGACAGTGGTCAGCATTTCTTTCACCAGTTGTATGAGATTTTCCACACTTTGCTATCATTTTGGAACCGTTACAAGAAGCAAAGAGACCACTATCATTTTTAGATATCTTGGCAAACGACTCAAATGTACAATGGTCTTTAAATGCTGTTTTCATCTTCTGGAACTAAGTGATAACATAAATAGCCTTTTCAGGGTGTCTTTTGTGGAAGTGTTCCTACAATCTTGATGGTTTCATGGCTTCATTAGACAGTTCAGTATTACAAATCAGATACATGGGGCGTTGCGGATATGATTGGAACGGAATAAAACCATACTCAAAGTATGTAACATCGTATTGACGCACTTCCTGTAGTTTCTGTTTCTTAGAAACATAGAAAATCTACAGCACAATACAGGCCCTTCGGCCCACAATACTGTGCCAAACATGTCCTTACCTTAGAAATTACCTAGGGTTACCCATAGCCCTCTATTTTTCTAAACTCCATGTACCTATCCAGGAGGCTCTGAAAAGACCCTATTGTATCTGCCTCCACCACCATCACCGGCAGCCCATTCCACGCACTCACTACTCTCTGAGTAAAAAAAACTTACCAATGACATCTCCTCTGTATCTACTTCCAAGCACCTCAAAACTGTGCCCCCTCATGCCAGCCGTTTCAGCCCTGGGAAAAAGCCTCTGACTATCCACACGATCAATGCCTCTCAGCATCTTGTACACCTCTATCAGGTCATCTCTCATCCTCTGTCACTCCAAGGAGAAAAGACCGAGTTCACTCAACCTATTCTCATAAGGCATGCTCCCCAATCCAGGCAACATCCTTGTAAATCTCCTCTGCACCCTTTCTATAGTTTCCACATCCTTCCTGTAGTGAGATGACCAGAATTGAGCACAGAACTCCAAGTGGGGTCTGACCAGGGTCCTGTTTAGCTGTACCATTAACTCCTGGCTCTTAACCTCAATCCATGGTTGATGAAGGCCAATACATCGTATGCCTTCTTAACCACAGAGTCAACCTGCACTGCAGCTTTGTGTGTCCTATGGTCTCGGACTCCAAGATCCCTCTGATCCTCCACACTGGTCGGATGAGGTTGCGGAGTTTCAGGTGTGTTGTGATGGCGAGTGCTCACTGCTGCAGAGCTAAGGTTCTCCCTGTGTTCCAGTACCCCATCCCATTTTTTTCAATCCAGTGGTCTTGTTTTGTGCTGCAAGTTAGGGTACTGCTTCCCCCACCCACAGCCCAACAATCTTGAACACCCTCTGACAACAACTTCTTCTCCTGACACCCCCATTGGGAATCACTGTGTTAGCCTCTGGATTAATCCTCCAGTAATCTAACACCACACATCAGTAGTTTATGTGTGGTTTCAATGAAAAAATTGTGCCGTTGAAAATCTGAGATGGAAATGGGATCCTGAAGGTGCTGTGCAGTGTGTTCCTCAGGCAGCTGTGACGGAGAGAAGAGTCAGCTTTTGATGAAATATCATCAGAGGGTGGAATGGCTAGAGAGAACAAGGGGCATGTCTGTAATAGGTTGAGGACTAATACTGTCCACGTGTTAGCAATGCTGTTGTTGCTACCCAAAAGGCAGTGTTAAATGCTTGTTAATTGTAGTTAATTCGTCTGGAGGACTGTAAGTGAAGGACAGAATGATGAGAGCAGAGGGAGGAGAAAAAATAACTGCACTAGAACACATGATCTGTTGGAAATAATCAACAGATCAAGCAGCATCTACGGATTGAGAAAGTTACTGTTAGATGTAGTTAACTGTATAAAAACTCTTCAGTTCTGACACTGATTGATTATCTGAAATTGTGGAGTCCCAAAGGCTGCAGTGTGTCTAGACTTGGTTCCTCGAGCTTGTTGGAACAGTCAGAGAGGGAGCAGGATGGAAAATTAAAGTGACAGGCACATAGAAGTTTGGTGTCACCGTTGTTGACTGTTTCTCTCTGCAGAGGTACTGCTTCATTTATTGTTCTCTGTAAAAGTTCAGCTCCATTTGTTCACCAGGGCCACTTGACTGATGCTAAAGAAAGGTGGGAGTAGGAATAAACTGTGCACCATCCCAGGCCTTAAGGTGTGAATGAAGATTAGTGTGGCTGTTACCTAGCCCCAGAACATTGTTCCAAATCACTTATCTTAAGTTGCTTTATTAATGAATCTCCTTCTTTCATTAGATCAGAATTGGGGATGTTTAGAGATAATTGTACCATGCTTAATCCTGTTTGCAATTTGTAAGCTGAGAATTTGGTCCCCACCTGCAGAAGTAACATCTGAACAACATTGTGTATGGAGTGGTAATGCTGGTGACAGACACTGACAGTCTCCGACATGAGACTGAAGATCTCTCTGTCACTTCCAACAGTAATGCCATCACCGGGAGCAAACACGAAGAAATCTGCAGATGCTGGAAATTCAAACAACACAACAGGCCAGGCAGTCCAGACGAAGGGTCTCGGCCCGAAACGGTGACGGTACTTCTCCCTATCGATGCTGCCTGGCCTGCTGCGTTCCACCAGCATTTTGTGTGTGTTGTTGTTACCATCACAGGGATGTGAGCATACCCAGGATTTACTGCCTGTCCCTTGAGAAGGTGATTGTGAACCATCTTGAGCTATTACTGTCCTTTGGGCTAAGGGGAATACCAGGATTTGGATCCAGTGACAATGAAGGAAAAGCGATGTATTTTTCAGTCTGAATGGAGTTCAGCTGTGAAGGAGATTGGTCCCATGCACATGCTACCTTTTGACAAGTGCAGGTTTGCAAGGTGCCAGAAATTCTGTGGTTACAATACCAAGTCAAAGGTTGTGTTCCCTAGGATGATTTGCTGATCTCATGACTTCCAAAACCTCAATACCATCTACAGAATGTAAGTGAGGAATGGGGTAGAATAAACAGCATTCACTTGGTTGAATTTCTTTCTATTCAGAGGCTGTGGGTTTCAGCATATAATTGTCCATTCCTGGTCCTGAGATGCCTTTTGAACCATTGCATTCTTACAGTGGGGAAGAATGTTTCAGGGTTTTGACCCAGTGATGATGAAGGAATGGTGATTAAATTTCCAAGTCAGGATGGCATGGGGTTAGGAGACTGGGACTTCCCAAACTTTTTGATGCCATGAATCCCTGCCATTAACGGGGTCTGTGGACCCCAGGTTGGGAATCCCTGTTTCCAGTGGTGTTTCCAACGTTGCCACCTGCAGTTGGTGCAGCTTGTGGGTTTGGAAGATGCTGTCTGGGTATCTCCATCAGTTGCTGCAGAGCGCCCTGTAGATGGTAGAAGCTTCTACGACTGTGCTTCAGTGGTGGAGTGAGAGGTGGTTGTGGGTGGGATGCTACCGCTGGGCTGCTGTGTTCTGTACGATGTTGAGCGTCCTGAGTGTTGTTGAAACTACACTAATTCAGGCAGGTGTAAAATTCTTTACTGCACTCCCAACTGGAGCTTTGGAGCTGGTTTGCAGGTTACTCTGGAATACTCATCACAGGATTCCTTGCCTCTGAGCTGTACATGTGGCTACCTCAGTGCAGTTACTGGCGTTCTTACTGCAACACTCAGGCATTGATAGTGGAAGAATTCAGTGGCAGTAATGCTGTTCAGTGTTGGGGTGATCAGAGGGTCTTGTCGTTGACACTGACGCTTGTGTGGTGCCAGTGTCAATTGTCAGCCCTCAGCCCAGGCCAGAACTTGACTGCTTTGTTATCTGGGGAGTCGTGAATAGGACCAAATTTATTTGCCATATACGTTTACATGTATTAGAAACTTGCTGTGATGTGCAGGCATGGCATGTAACAAAATACAACAATGTTCAACAATTATAAAGAATAAGGAATACATTTGCCAAAATACATAAATGCCAGCATGTGTTTGCAATGGAAACAGCAGTGACTGAGGTAATGTTGGGGGGGGGGGGGTGGTGGATAACTAGAGTGGTTGATTGGAAACTTCTATGACTGTGCTTCAGTGGTGGAGTGAGAGGTGGTTGAAGAACTGGGTGAAGACACTTTTAGGATAATGTGAAGTTCCAGAAGAGAGCTTTAGGAAAATGTGGTTTCCTAGGATGTGTAGTATCTGCAGTGATCATTACTGCCTGCTTCTTTATCCTAGACACATAATGATGTTTATCTGTGGCCACTGACCTTTTTTTCTAACCTGAGCTTGCTGTGGTTTTCTGATACTGTGAGAGGATACTGCAGCTAATTCGACAGGACTGGCTGATGTGAGGGTGCTGGCTGTGATGGCAGTGTAGATTTGCACCCGAGTGTTTTGGTGAAGATGTGAGGGTGCTGGCTGTGAAGACAGTGTAGATTTGCACCCGAGTGTTTTGGTGAAGATGTGAGGGTGCTGGCTGTGAAGACAGTGTAGATTTGCACCCGAGTGTTTTGGTGAAGATGTGAGGGTGCTGGCTGTGATGGCAGTGTAGATTTGCACCCGAGTGTTTTGGTGAAGATGTGAGGGTGCTGGCTGTGAAGACAGTGTAGATTTGCACCCGAGTGTTTTGGTGAAGATGTGAGGGTGCTGGCTGTGAAGACAGTGTAGATTTGCACCCGTGTGTTTTGGTGAAGATGTGAGGGTGCTGGCTGTGACAGCAGTGTAGATTTGCACCCGAGTGTTTTGGTAAAGATGTGAGGGTGCTGGCTGTGATGGCAGTGTAGATTTGCACCCGTGTGTTTTGGTGAAGATGTGAGGGTGCTGGCTGTGAAGACAGTGTAGATTTGCACCCGAGTGTTTTGGTAAAGATGTGAGGGTGCTGGCTGTGAAGACAGTGTAGATTTGCACCCGAGTGTTTTGGTGAAGATGTGAGGGTGCTGGCTGTGAAGACAGAGTAGATTTGCACCGGAGTGTTTTGGTGAAGATGTGAGGGTGCTGGCTGTGAAGACAGTGTAGATTTGCACCCGAGTGTTTTGGTGAAGATGTGAGGGTGCTGGCTGTGAAGACAGTGTAGATTTGCACCCGAGTGTTTTGGTGAAGATGTGAGGGTGCTGGCTGTGAAGACAGTGTAGATTTGCACCGGAGTGTTTTGGTGAAGATGTGAGGGTGCTGGCTGTGAAGACAGTGTAGATTTGCACCCGAGTGTTTTGGTGAAGATGTGAGGGTGCTGGCTATGAAGACAGTGTAGGTTTGCACCCGAGTGTTCCGGTGAAGATGTGAGGGTGCTGGCTGTGAAGACAGTGTAGATTTGCACCCGAGTGTTCCGGTGAAGATGTGAGGGTGCTGGCTGTGAAGACAGTGTAGATTTGCACCCGAGTGTTTTGGTGAAGATGTGAGGGTGCTGGCTGTGACAGCAGTGTAGGTTTGCACCCGAGTGTTTTGGTGAAGATGTGAGGGTGCTGGCTGTGACGGCAGTGTAGATTTGCACCAGAGTGTTCTGGTGAAGGTGGGATTTTACCAACTGCCTCAACATAGTGTAACGGTTAGGTCAAACAATGTTATTGCCGAAATCTAATGAAATAGAACGTTTAATTCAAAAAGGAAAGATTAAAAAATTTATCTCTTGTATGTATAATTTGATTCAAAAACAGGCAATTAAACAAGGAGTCCATAAATCAAGACAAAAATGGGGAAGTGACTTGAATATTAAAATTGAAGAAACAAATTGGTCAAGACTATGTCTTGATAGTGTGACAAATACAATAAATGTCCGGTTAAGATTAGTGCAGTATAACTTTTTACATCAATTATATATTACACCACAAAAAATAAATAAGTTAAACCCAAATTTATCTGATCAATGTTTTTGATGTAACCAAGAAATCGGTACTTTTTTACATTCTACTTGGTCTTGTTTTAAAATTCAACCTTTTTGGACAAATTTAAGAGTTTTATTGGAATAATTTATTGGACTACAACTTCCACATAATCCAATATTATTTTTATTAGGTGATATTGAAGGGATAAAACCGATACCCAAATTGAATAAATATCAGAAAGAATTTATAAAAATTGTATTGGCAGTAGCCAAAAAGGCTATTGCAGTTACTTGGAAATCGGATACATACTTAAGTATAGATGATTGGAAGAAAGAAATTTATAGCTGTATTCCATTTGATAAAATTACTTATAATTTAAGAGATAAATATGAAACACTTTTGAAAATTTGGCGCCCTTATTTGCAAAAGACAGGATTAAATATATAGATGCTCCGAAGATGAAATAATTGGTTATTTGGGGAAAGAAATAAATATATATACTAAAGTTGTTATGAGCTCCATGCAGCATGTGGGATCTTCCGATATCCAGGCACTCTTTCTTTCTTTTTTTTCTTTCTTTCTTTCTCTTTTTTTCTATAGGGATGCTATGGGGGAGGCGTTAAGGGGAGGGGGATGGGTAATACACACTTTTTTTCCTCTACTTTTATTTTGCAACTACTTGAAATATAATAAAAAAAGTTAAACAAAAACATAGTGTAACGGTGGGCAGACATCCCCGCTTGTGACCTCACGGTGGAAGGTTTAAGCGGCTGGCTGTACTACCCTGGAGAAACGTCCTGTGGCTGAGGTGACTAATCTCCAACCGCCACAACCGAGGAGTTTCCCCGTGATTCTCATGACTTCTGGATAATCAAATGCTGTCTTGATGCCAAGGGTGCACTTGGGGTGCAGCTCTGAAAACACTCCCGAAGCAAAGCAGCATATTGCAGTCCCTTAGCTTCTGATAAACTGGCTGCAGTGTCTACTGTCGACAGTATCAAGGCCAAGAGTTCTATTGAGGACAACACTTGCAGTTGAGCATCTTCACTTGAAGGCGTGTTACTGTTTGTTCATTAATGCTGGGCTGGGTCAGAATCCAGATTCTCCCCATGTGATAACAATGCAGGAGGCCCTCCACATGGACAGCAGCAGTTCAGCACCATCATAGTCAGTGTGACATCAGAGACGGTCTGTCAGACTCATGCCAACTCCAGACAGATAGTCCCATTTTCCCTCTGCTCTTGTGACTTTCTAAGGACCGTAGTGTTCCTTGCCAGTACACGAATGACAAAAGAATAAAAATACCAAATGTAAAGTCTTGGAATAAATCCTGTACTTCTGTGGAACCAATGTAAAGACAAAAATATGTATGTTTGCCAATGAATTAAAACAAAAGTTTAGGAGAAATTACTTTGCCCGGGGAATAACACAATTTTTAAAGAAGTTAGTATTCATTTGAGGGAAAGCTAAATTAATTCAGGCAAGTGAGAGGTTTGAGCTGTTTGTAATACACTGACGTGAAGTATACTGGGAGAGATGTGGAGCATGATACTAAAATGATGTGTAACCCCCTGGGCCGCCTCAGAGTCGCTCAGCTCGTTCTCGTCCAGGGGGAGCAGCCTTCTGGGTAAACTGGGTAATCAGCTGGTGTGGATGCTGTGTGATGTCCCCACCCCACCAAAGAACAAACAGGACACCATATGCGATTAAATGATTACTATTTATAAAGATTACTATAACTGATTAATAACCATACAGTGTATATGAAGGAAAAGAAAATAAAGAAAAGGCGCCAAACTTATCGAAGTCCAAACCACTTCGTGCACAACCATTGGAGCTCAATTACTGAAGTCTTCTGGCCACCATTCGATCCCCTCCGAACTCCTCGACTCGCAGCTCAGGACCACCCAACGTGGTCAACCAAGCACATCTATCTTCGTCTCCTCTCCTCAGGGTACCTCCTGGCCTCGGACCCCTTGGGGTCCGTTACTCACCCCGTTTGCAGTATCGCACCCTCTCTCTCTCACCCCCTCGCGCCGATCTCCACAAAAGCCCGCCAACAATAGCTTACAGACTCAGGAGAAAGAACAACATTAATCCCAATTGGTTAACAAAGGAATACAATTCTCATTATCAGTAAATTTTAACCCAAACAAGCGTCCAGCACTCTCTCGCAACAAAGAAGCATTCCTACTTTTAACAAAACAAAGAAGCCATTTTGATTAACATAAGCAGTAACAAAGAAAAAGAAGAAACCCCCCTTTACAGATGTGCTGATCACTTTCACTCTATTCGAAGTAAAATTTATTATCAGAGAACATACATGTCACCACATACAACCCTGAGATTCTTTTTCTGCGGGCATACTTAGCAAATCTATAGAAGAGTAATGGTAAACATCAGGAAACTATAAACTGCAAACAAACTGCAAATACAGATATAAATAAATAGCAATAAATAACAAACATGAAATAACAATATAACAGAGTACTTAAATGTGTATAACTATCCCCTTTTGTTCAAGAGCCTGATGGTTGAGGGGTAGTAACTGATCTTGAATCTGATGGTGTAAGTCCTGAGGCTCCTGTACCTTCTACCTGATGGCAGCAGAGAGAAAAGAGTGGTGACGATCTCTGATGGTTGCTACAGCAGTGTTTCATATAGATGTGATTTACCTGTGGTGGCACAGTATTACCTTCTGTAGGGTTTTCCACTCAAAGGCATTGGTGTCCTGTACCAGGCCGTAATGCAGCCAGTCAGCGCACTCTCCACCACACATCTACAGAAGTCTGCCAAGGATTTCGATGACATGCTGAACCTTCGCAGACTCCTGAGGAAGTCGAGGCGCTGTCGTGCTTTCTTTGCAATTATATTTATATGATGGGTCCAGGACAGGTCCTCTGAGATAGTGAGACCCAGGAATTTAAAGCTACTGACCCTCTGACCCTCTGATGATTGATTACTAGGTTTCCCTCTTCTGAAGTCTACAATCTGTTCCTTGGTGTTATTGACATTGAGTGCGAGGTTGTTGTTATTACATCACTCAGCTAAGATTTCGATCTCCCTCCTGTATACTGATTCATCACTTCCTTTGACACAGCCACAACAGTGATCTATCAGCACATTTGTATACGGGCTGGAGCTGTACTCAGCCACACACTCATAGGTGTAAGATAAGCAGAGCGGGGGCTAAGTACAGATATCTGGGGTGCTCGTGTGCTGCATCGATCTGTACAAACCTTGCTCTAAACTGCACAGCTGGCAGGGCCACTGTCTCACAGCGGCAGCAACTCAAATTCAATCCTGAGCTTAGGTATTGTTTGTGTGGAGTTTGCAGTTTCTCCCTGTGACCAGTTCCTCATACTGCAAGTTATTCTGGGGCTGGCAAGTATCAGGAAGGTGGGAAAGGATGGGGAAAAAGCTGAAAGGCGTGTTTGAAAGGATCACGGGGAAATAAGTGGGGGCATGGAACTGATGGAAATTGATGGATGAGCAGATTGGCATCCCTTGACAATAGTAAATGTGAGAATGGCAGCTCTGAGGAAAAATGTTGTCTTTGCTTTCAGACTCAGGAGAATGGTCCCGAGGAGGAGAGGAAGGGGACGTTGGAGCACTCGAAGGATACGGGCACCCTCGCAGAAGCTGCTCCAGCTGTAGACCGGCTCGATGACAGCTGCCTGATGCCACTGGTCATACCCGTGTCGGTGCCTGTCAGAAACATCAACCAGAAAGGAGGTGAAGAATCTCAAAGTGACCTGTCCGAGCGGAACCCCTCTGCACTGACCACCCGCAAGCGCAGATTGAGTCGCGGTTCTGGGCCCTCCATGCAGGTAATATCGTTTCACATCAACCTCGTGTTGCTGTGGTACTTTGAACATATCCGTTTCGGTAGTGTGCATTGTCAGCTTGAAATCTGACATACAGCCGGTTTAAAGAGACTAGGATAAGTGATTTGCAGTTTGGATTTTGCGCTTACGAAGAGTGGTTGATAAGTTCATGGCCTAAGGTAGAAGGAGTCAATTTTAGAAAACCTGGTACATTTATTTTTCCCGTGTCCTTGTGGACCTCCTTGGGTGATAACCCCTTGAGAATGAGGTAGTGGATGACTGCACGAAGGCCGATATTGTCCATTTTCTCAGACAGTGCTTACCTGCAATTTTCAATTATCTGAAACAGAAATACCACTAAAGTTATTAACTTAAAACATTCTGCATAATCACTCAAAGAGTTGAGCTGTGCATGCATGTAACGAGAGCTGTATAACTCATCTCCTTCTACCTTATGCCACAAACTTATCAATCACCCCTGCTGTGGACCACTTTCTGGGGGTCCAAGACGCCAACTTCTACAAAAAAGGGATCCGTATGCTTCACGACCGCTGGACTAAGTGTGTGAATGTACGAGGGGACTGTGTTGATTCGTAAATTCTATTGTATTTCTTTTTTCCCCTGTAAGTACTTGGAAGAAAATGAATCTCAGGGTAGGTACTTTGACAATAAATTTACTTTTTACTTTGAAGAGAGAAACCTTAAACAGCATCTGAAATTTGGAGATGGGCATGAGGAAATGAGGGAGGGATGTTTGAAGTGAGATGCTAGAAATGGGTTCAGTCAGCGCTGCATAGATCTGTATAAATCTTCCTTTGGATGACAGATTGTCACAGCGAGCAGAGCTACTGCCTCACAGCTGCGGCCCTGACCTTGGCCTTTGAGTTAATCCACTTGCCGTGTGACCGGGTGCTTGCATATCCTAGTGACGTGCCACTGAGTTAGTTAGCAGATTATCTGAAGGATGTCAGTAGTATAGAGAAGCTGGGTGAGGTAGGAACATGTATCAATATTACAGTGGAATAAAAGGAATTACAGGCATGAGAAGGGAAAAGAACACTGGCAGGGATGATGGCAGAGGCGCAATGGCTGGAATTTCTGGAAGCAATTTGGAAGGCAGAGGATATATACATCCAAAAAGGACGAAGTATTCTAAAGGAAAGATGACACAACTGTGGCTAACAAGAAGTAAAAGCCAACATAATAGCCAAAGAAGGGGCATAAAATAGAACAAAAATTAGCAGGAAGTTAGAGGATTGGGAAGCTTTCAAAAACGAACAGAAGGCAACTAAAAAGGTCATTAAGAAGGTAAAGATGGAATATGAAAGTAAATTAGCCATTGAGATTAAAAAGGATACCAAAAGTTTCTTTCAGATATATAAAGTGTAAAAGGGAGGTGGGAGTGGATATCAGGCCACTGGAGAACAGTGCTAGAGAGGTAGTGATGGGGGACAGTGAAATTCTGTATCAGTCTTCACTATGGAAGACACTAGCAGTGTGGTGGAAGTACCAGGTGTCAAGGGTGTGAAGTTACCATAACTAGAGAGAAGGTTCTTGGGAAACTGAAAGGTCTTAAGGTAGATAAGTAACCTGGACCAGATAGCGTACACTCCAAAGTTCTGAAAGAGGTAGCTGAAGAGATTGGAGGCATTAGAAATTATTTCTCAGAAAGCACTAGATTCGGTAATGGTTTTGGAAGACTGGAAAATTGCAAATGTCACTCCACCCTTCAAGAAGGGAGAGAGGCAGAAGGGAAACTATAGGCCAGTTAGTCTGACTGGGAATGTTGGGAAGATGTTGCAGTTATTTATTAAGGATGATGTTTCGGGGTACTTGGAGGCACATGATAAAATAGGTTGTAGTCAGCATGGTTTCCTCAAGGGAAAATCTTGCCTGACGAATCTGTTGAAATTCTTTGAAGAAGTAACAATCAGGATAGACAAAGGAGAATTGGATGATGTTGCGTACTTGGATTTTCAGAAGACCTTTGACAAGGTGCCACACTTGAGGCTGCTAAACAAGCTTTAAGCCCATGGTATTACAGGAAAGATTCTAGCATGGATAAAGCAGTGGCTGATTGACAGGAGGCAAAGAGTGGGGAAAAAAGGGAGCCTTTTCTGGTTTGCTGCCTGTGACAGGTGGTGTTCCATGGTCTATGTTGGGACCATTTCTATTAACGTTATATGTCAATGATTTAGATGATGGAATTGATGGCTTTGTTGCAAAGTTTGCAGATGATATGAAGATAGGTGGAGGGGCAGGTAGTTTTGAGGAAGTAGAGGCTACAGAAGGAGTCAGATTAGGAGAATGGACAAGAAATAGTAGATGGAATATTGTGTTGGGAAGTGTTTGGTCTTGAACTTTGGTAGTAGAAATGAAAGGGTATTTTCTATTTTCTAAATGGATAGAAAATATAAAAAAAATTCTGAGGTGCAAAGGGATTTGGGAGTCCTTGTGCAGGATTCCGTAAAGATTAATTTGCAGGTGAGTCTGTGGTGAGGAAGGCAAATGTGGTGTTAACATTCATTTCGAGAGGACTAGAATATAAAAGCAAGGATGTAATGTTGAGGCTTTATAAATCACTGGTGAGGCTTCACTTGGAGTTCGGTGAGCAGTTTTGGGCTCCTTATCTTGGAAAGGCTGTGCTGAAACTGGAGAGGTTTCAAAGGAGATTCACTAAAATGATTCCAGGATTGACTGGCTTCTCAATTGAAGAGCGTTTGATGGTTCTGGGCCTGTATTCACTAGGATTCAGAAGAATGAGGGGTGACCTTAGGGAAACCTATAGAACAGTGAAAGGCCTTGTTGAGTGGATGTGGAGAGGATGTTTCCTAATAAGACCAGAGGGGACAGCCACAGATTAGATGGGTGTCCTTTTAGAATGGAGATGAGGAGGAATTTCTTTAGCCAGAGTGTGGTGAATCTGTGGAACTCTTTGCCATGGACAGGAGGCCAAATCTTTATATATGCTTAAGGCAGAGGCTGATGGATCCTGGTTTTGTCAGGGTATGAAGGGATATGGGGAGAAGGCAGGAGCTATGGGCTGAGAGGAAAATTGGATCAACTATGATGAAATGTCAGAGCAGACTTGATGGGTCAACTGGCCTAGTTCTACTGTTCTTTTTAAGTGGAAAGGTATGTTTGAATATGTTACTGGTGAGTGTAATTTTCTGGGGAGTACAGGGAATTGAGGGATGCTTAGGAAGGAAGGAAGTGCAAGTAGGGTTGGGAAGGTGGGGAAAGGCAAGGTCATGCCTGGATTTGAAATTAAAAGCAAGCACTTTGAAGCTGAGGCTGGGCTACAAATTGAAAAGTGAGGAGTTTATACTGGGTCTGATCAAGTGTTGTCAAATTTAGGAGGAGTTGAAGTGGAGGATGGGAATAGACCAAGAGAGTGTGGAAGTTGTGGTAACAGTTGTGGAGGAGAATTTCAGCAGAGATGTGCAGATACTTGAGATGGAAAATATTATGGAATTGATTGAATACTTTATGTTCTTGAACATGGTTAGGTAACAGTTTTTTTCCTCCATTTTTATCCTGTACTTGTCATAGTTAGTAACTAATTAGCTCCTGTGCTGGGTTCTGGAGGGATTATCTGATGGGAGGCAGGTGCGGGGTGGAGATTTGCCTTTACTAGAAGAGGCGTAAGGAACTGCTTCTCTTTGCTGGCATGCAGGTCACCTTGGGCAAGGTGTAGCACCTGTTAGCCCCCAGTCAGGATCACTCGCATGCAGGTCACCTTGGGCAAGGTGTAGCAGCTGTTAGCCCCCAGTCAGGATCACTCGCATGCAGGTCACCTTGGGCAAGGTGTAGCAGCTGTTAGCCCCCAGTCAGGATCACTCGCATGCAGGTCACCTTGGGCAAGGTGTAGCAGCTGTTAGCCCCCAGTCAGGATCACTCGCATGCAGGTCACCTTGGGCAAGGTGTAGCAGCTGTTAGCCCCCAGTCAGGATCACTCGCATGCAGGTCACCTTGGGCAAGGTGTAGCACCTGTTAGCCCCCAGTCAGGATCACTAGAAGCCATGGGAGGAGCACTAACTCCAGGCAGACCATTTCTGAAGAATATTGATAATGGCTGAGGCCACCTGTCTTGTAAAGAAACTGCCCAAAAGAAGGGCAGTTCTTCTTTAGACCACTTCTGTAGAAAAATTGACCAAGAACAGTTACGGTAGTGGACCATGATCACGCACAGCACGTGACATGGCACGCGATGAAGGGATATTGTGATCTCAACAGAGACTGGTCTCGTCTGGGTTATTCGGCTGAGGAAGAACTGATCAACACAAAAAATATACAGTATACTTAAAACATGTCTACACTGCGCATCAGCCACATTCTCTTTGTAACTTGTAAATGTATCTCTGACAAGTCTGGTATTCAGTACTAATGGTTAGTTGCCCCAATAAAGTGACTATTTATGATGGTCTTGGTACAAACATACATGAGTTTCTCTCTGAGCTTGTAAGCCAATTACATTATTACCCAGAGTCAATTCACCTGGTACTGCAGTATGACTGTGAGGTTCTCACACCTGGCCCTCTTGTTAACGTGCACTCTGCAGTTGAGGGTTACTGATTTCCTTCCCCACCTCATCGTAACTTGGGAACAGTGGGATAAACTGTTAGCTAACGCAGATGATAGTTTGTGATTTAAATTGTTGGTCTCAGTAATGGTAACTTTGAAGCCACTGATTTGTTGTAAAAGCCCATCTGGTTCTGTAGTACCCTCGCAGAAAAGGATAGGCCATATGAACCAGGAGTGTGACTTTGCCCATGAACTGGCAGTTAAATGTCTCTGTCTGAACACTTGACCCTGTGACCATAGGAGTGTCGTTCGAGTTGGGGAAAGGACTTGCTGAGAATCATAATAGTGTACACATGAACAATTTGAGTGTTAGACACTTGCACGAGTGGTCAATATGTGGAACTAGCTGACGGAGGAAGGTGCACTAACAACATTTAAACAATATTTGGATGGATATATGGATAGGAAAGTTTCAAGGGATGTGTGGGCTAACAGTGCTGGCTTAGACCTGAGTCTTGGTCAATATAGTGCAGTTGGGCTGAAGAGTGGCAGGTTTCAGCTGCATCATAATTTCTGTGTGTGATGTCCATTTCTGCAGGAGGTCGAACACTCCCGAAGTCAGATGAACCTGACGGCCAAACTAAAACGGCGGCCCAGGCCGGAGCCTCTCTTCATTCCACCCAAGCCGCACAACCACGTCTCAGTCATTGCCTACCCACCTGGTACCCTCTATCAGAGCAACCTCCGCTCGCCGGTCAGACTACCTGAGCACCCTGTGGACAGGAACTTCCAACCTCCACCTTACACTCCCCCTCCAATTCTCAGCCCCATGCGCGAGGGCTCAGGACTCTACTTCAATGCCATCTTGTCAGCCTCAACCAGCTCATCCCAACCTGTCACCCCAAGGTCTACACCCAAATTCTGCCTAAGCCGATCAAGTAAGTTTGATAGATTTTATTTTTCCCTTCAGCAGTAAGTTGTGTATGTTAAACCTTCCACCTCTAAAAAGAAGGAAAAATAAAGCCTCTCATCTTGAGTAATCAATTACAGTCAAAATAATTTGCATGTGGGAAGTAAACTCATAGTATGAGATGCCAAGTTCCACTTTGGAAGTTTAGTTGATCTTTCTCCAGATATCTCATTGAACAATCTGCTCAGAAGCTCGGCAGGTCAGTTAGCATCCGTGGAGGGAAGGGAATTGTTGATATTTCAGCAATCCCTTTCCCCCTGTAAGTCCTGCTGAGTTCCTCCAGCATGTTGATTGTTGCTCAGTTTCCGGCGTTGCACTCTCTTGTTCCTTCTGTTCACTTCTCCTGCTTTTTTTGTCCCCTTCATCCTTCCTGCATTATCTTTACACCCTACTTTGCCTTTAACTTGATCACCTCATTTTCACCATGGATGTCCAGTTGAACACACTTCTAAATCCCATCAAGAAGACCTTAAAATCCTCCACTTCTTTCTGACAATAGTCCTGACCTGTCTCCCTCCACCACCCCCTCCTCTGTCTACTGGTCCTCACACTCAACAATTTCCCATTTGGCTCCTTCCACTTTCTCCAAAGTCACGGTGTGGCCGTGGGCACCCACATGGACCCCAGCTACGTACAACAGTACATTTTCCAGGCCTTCTTTGGTAATGCTCCCCAATTCTTCCTGCGCTACATTGACAACTCTAGCTGCTTCCTACATCCACACTGAGCTCATCAATTTCATCAACTTTGCCTCCAACTTCCAAACTGCCCTGAAATTCACGTGGTCCATCTCTGACACCTCCGTCCCATTTCTTCGTCTCTCCAACACCATCTCTGGAGACAAACTGTATATTGATAAATTTCATCAACTTAACCGATTCCCACAGTTATCTTGACTCAGTCTCTTTCCACCCTGACTCCTTTTCTCAGTTCCTTTGTCTCTGCCATATCTGTTCCCTGGATGAAGCTTTCCTTTCCAGGATATTAAAGATGTCCTCCTCCTTCAAAGAATGGAGATACCCTTCCTCCACCGTAGATGCTGCTCTAACCCACATCTCCATTTCCAGACATCCATGCTCACCACATCTTCCCCCTGCCTTAACAGGGATTGTGTTCATCTTGTTCCCCCACCACCCATGCACCTCTGCATTCAACACGTTATTCTCCACCATCTTCAATGGGATCCTCCCACCAATCACATCCTTACCCCCCCACCCTCCCCGGCTTTCTGCAGGCAATGCTCCCCCTGATTCCCTTGTCCATTTGTCCCTAATCTTCCTCCTGGCACTTGCACTACAAGTGGCAAAATGCTATACCTATCCATTCACCTGTGATTCTGTTGGGGCCGTCTCCTGTATCCATTGCTGCCAGGACGGCCTCCTCTATAGATGGTCAGACTCGACATAGATTGAGGGACCACTTTGTCAATCATTTTCACTGAATAAACGCCAACATTGCATTTGCCCTCTTTACCACAGACTCAATGAGTAAATTAACCTTCTTGGTGTCCTGCACAAGGACCCCTAATTCCCTCTGTACCTCTGATGTTTGAATTTTCTCCCCATTTAGATAATAGTCTGCACTTTTGTTCCTTTTACCAAAATGCATTATCATACATTTCCCAACACTCTATTCCACCTGCCACTTTTCTGTCCATTCTTCCAATTTGTCCAAATCCAGGGGAGAAAAAAACCAGAGGTCATGGGTTAAGGGTGAAGGGGGAAACGTTTAAAGGGAACATGGGGGGGGGGCTTCTTCACACAGAGAGTGGTGGGAGTGTGGAATGAGCTGCCAGATGAAGTTGTAAATGTGGGCTCCTTTTTAATATTTAACAAAAACTTGGACAGGTACATGGATGAGAGATGTATGGAGAGATATGGGCCTGCAGGTCAGTGGGACTAGGTAGAAAAATGGTTTGGCACAGCCAAGAAGGGCCAAAAGGCCTATTTCTGTGCTGTAATGTTCTATGGCCCTGATGGAATCACGTTGCTTCCTCAGCACTACTTACCCCTCCACCTGTCTTCATATAATTTACAAACTTTGCCACAAAGCCATCAATTCCATTATCTAAATCATTGACAAACAATGCTATAAGAAGGCATATGGTGCATTGGCCTTCATCAACCATGAGATTGAGTTTAAGAAGCGAGAGTTAATGTTACAGCTATATAGGACCCTGGTCAGACCCTACTTGGAGTTCTGGTCACCTCACTACAGGAAGGATGTGGAAACTATAGAAAGGGTGCAGAGGAGATTTACAAGGATGTTGCCTGGATTGGGGAGCATACCCTATGAGAATAGGTTGAGTGAACTCTGCCTTTTCTCCTTGGAGCGACGGAGGATGAGAGGTGACCTGATAGAGGTGTACAAGATGATGAGAGACATTGATCATGTGGATAGTCAGAGGCTTTTTCCCAGGGCTGAAATGGCCATCACAGGAGGGCACAGTTTTAAGGTGTTTGGAAGTAGGTACAGAGGAGATGTCAGGGATAAGTTTTTTACGTAGAGAGCGGTGAGTGCGTGGAATGGGCTGCCGGTGACAGTGGTGGGAGCGGATACAATAGGATCTTTTAAGAGACTCCTGGATAGGTATATGGAGCTTGGAGAAATAAAGGGCTATGGGTAACCCTAGGTAATTTCTAAAGTAAGTACGTGTTCAGCACAGCATTGTGGACTGAAGGGCCTGTATTGTGCTGTAGGTTTTCTACGTTTCTATGTAATGTGAAAAGTAGCGGTCCCAATACTGACCCCTGAGGAACACCACTAGTCACTGGCAGCCAATCAGAAAAGGCCCCCTTTATTCCCACTCGCTGCCTTCTGCCAGTCAGCCATTCCTCTATCCATGCTAATACCCTTCCTGTAACTCCAAAGGGCTTTGTCTTGTTAAGCAGCCTCATGTGAGGCACCTTATCAAAGACCTTTTGAATATCCAAGTAAATGACATCCACTGACTCTCCTTTGTCTATCCTCCTTATTACCTCCTTGAAGAACTCTTTTAACAGATTTGTCAGACAAGATTTCCCTTTACAGAAACCGTGCTGACTTGGACTGATTTTATCAATAGTCCCCAAGTAACCCGAAACCTTGTCTTTAATAATGGAGTCCAGCACTTCCCAGCTGCTGAGGTTAGGCTAACTGGCCAATAATTTCCTCTCTTTTGTCTTCCTCCCTTCTTAAAGAGTGGAGTGACACTTGCAATTTTCTAGTCCTCCGGGACTATGCCAGAATCAAGTGATTCTTTAAAAATCGTGACCAATACATCCGTTACCTCTTTCGCAGCCTCTGAGAAATCAGCAATGTAGTCCATCTGGTCCAGGTGACTTATCCACCTTAAGACCTTTGAGTTTGCCTAACACTTTTTCCTTTGTAATAGCAATGGCACTCACTCCTGCTCCTTGACTCTCTCAGACTTCTATATATAGCTTGTGACTTTCACAGTAAAGACTAAAGCGAAGTACTTAAGTTCATTTGCTATTTCTTTGTCCCCATTACTACCTCTCCAGTGTCATTTTCCAGTGGTCCAATATCAACTCATGTTATTTGTGGTTCATGGAGCTTAGAAAAATAGAGGGCTATGGGTAACCCTAGGTAATTTCTAAAGTAAGTACATGTTCAGCACAGCATTATGGGTAAAGGGCCTGTATTGTGCTGTAGGTTTTCTACGTTTCTATATTTCTAGCTCTCATTTCCCTTTTATTCTTCATATAACTGAAAAAAACTTTTGGTATCAGCTTGTTTGCCCTCATATTTCATCTTTTCCCTTCTAGCTTTTTTTAGTTGCCTTTTGTTGGATTTTAAAAGCTTCCCAATCTTCCATCTTCCCCTTCACTTTTGCTACCTAATATGCCCTTTCCTTGGCTTTTATGCAGTCCTTAACTTCCCTTGTCAGCCACGGTTGCCTAGCCCTGCAGTTTGAGAGTTACTTCTGTAGGACATATCCATTGCGTGCTATTCTCAGAAACTTCAGCCTCCTCTGTTCTGTCATCATCCCCACCAGTATCCCACTCCAACCCACCTGGGCAATCTACTCTCTTGTTCCTCTGTAATTCCCTTTATTCCATTGTGATACTGATACATGTGAATTGTGCTTCTCCCTCTCAAACTGCAATATGGAGTCCATCATATTATGATCACTGTCTCCTGAGGCTTCCTTTACGTTAAGCTGACTAATAAGATCTGGTTTATTAAGCTTGATTTATACTTCTGCGTTGAATCTGCGCCGTAGGTACCGTATACGCTGTAGGGTGACGTGCACCTCCCCAATAAAGTAACTCGCGTGTCGTAGCGACACAGACCGCAACAACTGTGATTGGTTCGCTTGGTAGCATCGCATTTCCTCCGACGCATTTCTGGTTGCTGCTCCTCCGCCATGACTGTACTCCGATGCGAAATAGAGGAACCAAATCGTCAAATCTACTTGTGAAAATGTTTGAAATGCATTTCCTCGTCCATATCTCTCAAAAAGAAACTCAACACAGTGACGTAGAAAGCCCACCGCCAACTAGCGTTTTGGCACACACCAACGCATGCTTGCTATGGCGGTGCCATGTCAGCCTCACCTGTGACCAGAGCTTTGCTGAATTGGAAATCTTCAGCAGGGGAATAGTTTCTCATGTATCGTCCTGTGCTTTAAAGCTTTGTGTTCAAACCTTTCTGTGGCTTTATGAATAACATGCATTTGTAGGAACCAAAATGGTGTCAGATATTAGGAAAGCTGGTCAGAAGTTTGGTTAAGCAGGAGAGATGGGATGGAAGTAAATTGCCAAGCCTCTGACCTGTTGCCTGAGTATTCAGCCCCCTAACACAGTGACCAGAGTGTAAGTGGAGTGGCATGGAGCTGAGAGCTGATGCAGATCAAGTGGTGTGCAAGAACCAGGGAATATCTGATTCCAGCATGTTGTTTGATTGCTGTTGTCAGCACAACTCTGTCAAACAAAGTGGGATGTGAGGTTTAGAACATAGATTTCTTGCTCACCCAGTTACTTGGGAGCACACGGATTACAGAACTCTGCCTTCAATGTGACTATAATGCTTGTAATACCACTTTTCCTGTTTCTTTAGACAGCGCTGATACCCCTCCTCCAGTCCTGCCTCTCATGAATGAAGCCACACCTGCAAGCATTGAACCGTAAGTAACTAAAAAAAGGTGTTGGATTTTCAATTTTACACATACGACTGAGAAGCAGAGGCTGTCAGCAGAACAGAAGGAGCAGGTTTCCATAAGTCCAAGCTGGCTTGTTTGTGTTAGGTTGGTTAGTGGATGCTATGTTATAGCTTTTCTTCGTGGCCCCTGTGTGGATCTGCCGGTTACACGTCTCCCCTCTGCACAGGTGCAGACAGACAGAGGAACACGATCGGCCTGGCCTTAGTGCCAGTACCACTCTGATATCTCAGTGTTACTTCCTCCACCATGGGCCTGTTGTACCTTGGAGGGTTTGGGCTTGATCAGCTATTGGGGATTATTTCCACTGGGTGCGCACAAAGAGCGAAGAGGGTGATGGGGAGAACATCTTGTTTTCATTCTGACATATACAATTTCCTTCTGGAGCTTTTAATTTGAGTTTTTCTTGTCATTAGCTGAAATTTTGCTTTGTGTGGTAAAATCCCAACGAGGACCGAGGTCTGAGGTTAAGACTGTGTGGTACAGGAAATGCTTGGCTGATAGTGTTTGGGTGATGGGGAGAACATGGTTGGGACACAGGCAATCTATAATAACGATGAATAGTGGTCGAGGGTGAGTCTCCCAAAACACCTTGTTCAGGCTTATTTGCCATTCAACCATACGTGAATACAGCCAAACAACAGTGTCAAGGTGCAGAACACCATGCCAACAGTCACACACAGCACATACGAGACACACAAAAAACTATAGTTCACGTCCCTGAGTCCGTGAATGTCGCAGCAGTCTGCAGTTGAACACAGTACAGCTTGTCTTCTGCCAGGTGAACACTGGGGGGCAGCACCCACTCCAGCATGGATGCCACACCACGCATCTGGTGGAGTCCCACGACTCTGTCTCCGGTTCTCCTGGGCGGCTCGAGGCCCAGTCCTTGCTCTGACCGAGGCCGCCTGCCAATAAACCAGACTTGCAGCCTTCCACATTAACAAAGTCCAACATTGTCTTGCGATCACAAATAAGTGACTGAGACAATCACTGACTATTAGACTGCACACCGACACCTCTCTGACACTGGTAGTAGCATGATCTGTGCCAAGTCCAGCTCTGTAAGTTTGTCTGCCAATGGACAACTGGCTGATGGGGTAGACCTGTAGACCTTTGTTTTTAATGTCTAGCAGTGTCTTGCGATTGTAAAAAAAATATGTTTATAAAAGACAATAACACCTTCGGTTGGTCGGTCGGTAGAAGCTGCTGTGTTCAAACATTTTACTGCAAGTACAGTATCTGTGGTTTACTGTATAGGATTCATGGGGTGAAACTTGCCACATGTGTGGACAGTATCGGATGCAAACCCTCGTTTTGCTGATGGATCTGGGGTTGTTTGGAAGGTGACTGACTGATTTAGCATGTTCTCTGTCCTGTTCTTTAGGCGGATCAACATTGGCCCCCAGTTCCAGGCAGAAATACCCGAACTACGTGATAAGTCCCTGGCTGTGTTGGATGCCAACCATGCTGATCTGGTATTCAAGCCCTGGGAGAGTCGTAAAAACCATCAGCTTGACCAACAAAGAAGTGAGAACTATAATTTGGAATTATTAAGAGAAGCAGTTTGTTACGTGTCTGTATATTGCAGTGCCACAAATCACAGCAGAGTGAAGATTGTTAATCAGTCTTTTGCGTCATACTGTAATGTGATTATTTTGGAGTGATATTATATAACTACTCTGCCGTGTCCACAGTGTACTGGAAAAGTAATCCTGCTTCTCTGGCTGTCGAGTTCTCTTTATCTGCTCAGGGCACAGAGACTGTTAGTAGAGTTTCAGTCGAGTGTTTGCTGAGTTGCCTTTGTTTTCAGTAACCTAGACTACCTACTCAGAGTATAATTGGGAAGCCCACCTCCAAACTGCTGGCTGATAGAGATGTGTCAATGTTCATTTTTACATTACTTGATAACCATAATCTTTTTATCTCCTCACAAAATGGCACTTTAATGAATTAAAACACAAGTACATTACAGGAAGGACATTAATAAGGTTGAAAGAGTGCAGAGAAGGTTTACAAGGATGTTGCTGGGACTTGAGAAACTGAGTTACAGAGAAAGATTGAATAGGTTAGGACTTTATTCCCTGGAGTGTAGAAGAATGAGGGGAGAATTGATAGAGCTGTATAAAATTATGATGGGTATAGATAGAGTGAATGCAAGCAGGCTTTTTCCGCTGAGGCCAGGGGAGAAAAAAAACAGAACATGGGTTAAGGGTGAAGGGGGAAAAGTTTGAAGGGAACATTAGTAAGGGGAGGCTTCTTCACACAGAGAATGGTGGGAGTGTGGAATGAGCTGCCAGATGAAGTGGAAAATGCGGGCTTCCTTTTAACATTCAAGAAAAACTTGGAAAGATACATGAATGAGAGGTGAATGGAGGGATATGGTCCAGGTGCAGGTAAGTAGGACTAGGCAGAAAAATGGTTTGGCACAGCCAAAAAGAGCCAAAAGGCCTGTTTCTGTGCTGTAATGTTCTATGGTTCTACATTAACAGGAATCCGGCAAATTAGTGATTAATCTTTTATCTAAGTATCACGTAGGTGCACTGACCCCAGCATTCTTTGATTCTCTGGATAAATTGAAAATGATGGTGTTTGTGTATTCTGAACAGTGGTAGCCAGCAATCAATATATTAGCTATACTGATAGTGATGTTGGGACAAATTCATGCTACACAGTGAAGGCAGTGATTAAGATTAATGTTAGATGCTGCAGATATTTGATCATAAATGTCACTCTAGCAACAAATTAGTCCTATACTTGCCAAACTCAAGTGACCTCTGATCTGGTAGAACCCTGTTATTTAAGTATCTCATCGTTCCACTGGCATCACTTTATTCCCATGCCTCCTCTGGATTTTAGTAAACTCCAGCACTACCTTCCTCTGCTGTCCCTGATTCATTCGCAGCCACCTGACCATCTCCAGGTTGATTTGCTGCTCCACTGGTGACCGTGTCTTCAACCATTTTGGCCCGAAGCTCTGGAATTCTGTCCCTAAATATCTCTACCTCATTCCGTCATTAACATGCATCTACTAGGGCAAAGACTTTAGTGACGTACCCATATACCACAGCATTTTTTCACAGTCAGACTTGCTTGATTTAGACATTTTTTAAAGCATTTTACCTTATGGAGATACTGATGTCATTTGGTCCTGCGTCAGGGCAGAGTTTGATGCTCTCAGCATAGAGAGCAGTAATGCAGACAGACCTACAACAGATGTCTGGGTGGAGCAATGTGTGACGACTATCAGCCGTTTCTAACTGCTGTCCGGTCTCCGCTGCTGGAAAGTGTAGAATGGGGGGAAGAATGGGCTGGCCTTTGTTGATACAGTGACATTGTTGCCATTGACCACGTGGCCTCTTTCCAGCACAATGGCACAGCTGGTAGAGCCACAGCCTAACAGCGTCACTGACCTGTGTTCAGTCTTAACAGGTGGAGTTCACAGCTTCTCCCTGTGACTGTCATGCTCTAGTTTCCTACCACATTCCAAAGATGTTCAGGTTAGTAAGTTAGTAGGCCACTGTAAATGTTTCCAAAGGTGTGTGGTAGAATCTAAGGGCAGTAATTGAGAATATGCAGGATTGAGACATAGCTGTTTGACCATCAGCGTGGACTCTGAGTCCCTCTGCTGCTGGGCAGTCAGAAGCTGATGGTTGGCGTCCTCTTTAAGAGAGGGGAAGGCACGGTAAGGAAATGGGGGCCGATTGGAGTGTCAGGGTAGGGGATGAAGCAACTTGAGACACTTGGAGATTGTGTTATTCCTCCTGCTAACCTTTGACCCACTTGTTTGGTTTGTCTTGTAGTGGAAGACCTGATGACTGTGGCCTGCTCCAGTATTTTGCCAGGTGGAGGTACAAACCAGGAGCTCACTCTGCACTGCCTGCATGAGGCCAAGGGCAACATATTGGTAAAGTAACCCCCGTCTCTTTGTTTGTTGACTCTCATCTGTGAAGATGTATATGTTTATCTTTGTTTGTATTTCTGTTTGATCTCTATGTTGTCTTTTTATCTGTTAGGCAGCCCTGAACATGCTGCTTCTCAGGAAAAGTCCACGAGGCAGGAGCAGGGCACTGATCAACTACCACTATGCAGGTAAGTGGAGTTTTCACACCCGATTCTGACTCTCGTTTGCCTTCACACCCATTCTCATAGCAGTTGCAAAAGAAACCATGTGAGACTATGAGATTATCCCTGAAGTGGGCAGTGATGCTACTGTCTGTCACAGTGAGTCTTCGACATCTTAACAACAGACTGCACCGGTTCGACAGCAATCATCCATGGTTCATGGGTGATAATTACATTCCTCAAGTCAGAGGTCATGGCTTCCACTCCACTGCGACGTGGTACAAGGAGGTCTGTCCAAAAGCATGTGAAACCTCTGTAAGATGAGTAGATGTCATTGTTCCCAGTGTTCTCACCAGTTCTCATCCTGAACCAGCATCACTACACAGGTAAATAGGAATGCAAAAACCACTGGTGCTCCCTTACTTATCAGATTTCTGCACCAATAGCTGTAGTGTTCCTGCTTGTCTCCCTTCCACCCCCTCATCTAGCTCTGTCTGCTTCTGTCCATCGTCTTCCTGCCTCCACGTCCCCCTTCTTGCCACTCCCCTTCTCCATTTCCTAGCCTCTTGCCTCTCCATTCTGTTCTGTTGCAGTGTCTCACCTCAAAACATGTACACAACCCTTACTCGTTCCACCAGGAATGGAGGGAGGGCATTGGTAAATGAACAAAGTTTAAATGTTGGCTTCCAACCCCTCCCCCCAATATAGCAGTCCTATTTCCGTAGCACAGAATCAGGACCGTTAATACAAAGAGTGCAAGGCTGTCTGAGCCCAGCGGCAACAGTAACTCAGGTGTGAGAATCACTGATGCTGTCATGTGCAGCCAGTTCTTGGTTTACAGAACAGTTTAGTTGTCCATAACTGAGAAACATCCACTTTCTGTAGTAACCCATATTGATCATTCCACACATACTGGATTCAGTCCTGTTATTCCATCCTAACTTTGCCGATAAATAAACCAATGAAACGTGTAATGTATCCAGTCATCATCAAACATTATGAAACATTATTAATGTTGTTATTACTATGTTGAAAAATTCTTCAAAGGTTTATGGGTGAATTTATGTCCTGTATTGAGTGGATACTGCCTTTATAAAACATTCACCAATATGCTCACCTTTAACGTTCCACAGGTTCAGATAAATGGACTTCTCGAGAGAAGGCGATGTTTAACAAAGGGCTGACAGCACACAAGAAGGATTTCTTCCTTGTTCAGAAACTGGTAAGGCCCAAACTCTGTGCTGCTAAAGTGGAGAGGCTTTGTGGCGACACTGCTCGAATGGGGAATGGTGAAGATTACGGGAAAACTCACTCAAACTAGAGTTCAGTTAATGGATATCTTGGAGAAATCCGGGGCTGTTTTCCTTGAGTAGCAAAGATTAACGGAGTGTTTTACTAGGATGTTTAGCTTTATTCCAGATTCTGCTCTCTTGAGTCAGTGATACAAATAAAAATACTTCGTAGTGGTAATCTGGAATGCATTACTCGAAGGGTTAAAGCAAATAGATTCATCAGAAACCTTCAACGATGTTGGATGGTCCGTGGTCCTGAAGAACATTGTCTGGTTTTTACTGTGTACTGTGCCAGCAATTATGGTCGAAATGACAATAAAAAGTGACACGACTTGACTTCATGTATAATTTAAAAAAAAGAAATTCACAGTCCTATGGGAATAGCAAGAGAGCGGTACTAACACTTAAGGGGTTCAGAAGGACACAGTGGGTACTAACAAATTAATTGAACTGTTTCCCCCCCCCCCATTGATTTCTACAGGTGAAAACAAAGACTGTAGCCCAGTGTGTGGAGTTTTACTATACATACAAAAAGCAGGTGAAAATTGGCAAGAATGGAACGCTGATATTTGGTGACATGTCCACCACTGACAGTAAAACCGTGGATGAGTCGAGCACAATCGATAGAAAGGTAATGCCTAGTAGGTTATGAAAGGACCTGTAAAAGTTCAGACACAAAATACTACAGACAATCTGTTGGAAGAACTCAGTGAGAAGCGAAGATCTGTTTGCGGTGGGGGAAGGGAAAAGGAAGAATCCTAATGCAAGGTTTTGACCCAAAGTGTCAGTAATTCCTTCGTCTTGCAGATGCTGCCCAAACGGTGAACTTCATCTGTTGCCTGTAGGTCTTTTGTAAAAGCGAACTTTCGTAAAGCGGAGGACACCTGTACCTTGGTGTAATCTACACAGATTTAGATGTTGACAGTGGGTGTACCATCTAGGTATGGTTGGCACCACCAGCATTTCTTCCCAGTTCCTAATTGCATTCTTGTAGTGTAATATCGAATTGTGTATTGAAGGCAAAAGCAGAAAGCTCCTTGCACTGGAGTACTGAAATAAATGTGTTGAAGTCTGGGCCAAATGTGTTAAAGTTGGAACTGAGCCAAATCTCTTAGCCCCTCTACTTCCTACTGCTCCTGAAAGCCTCTCTCAGGCCATCTGAGACCCAGCTTAAATTTTATTTGCTCCTTTGGGACATACTGATCAATGTAAGGTGCTTTTGTTAAGCTTAATGTAAAGATCACCTTAATAATCTACCAATCAATAACCTTTTGCAGTTATAGCGTGGTATTTCAATTTTGCACAGAGGAATTAAATTAATACAAATTATTAATCTGTATTTGGGAATGTGATTGAGCAAGAATTAAACTAGAGAGTCATGTTCTTTAGTTTGGTAAATTGTTTCATTCTTGGATGCACAAAGGGAAAACTTTGTTTTGCTTACCATTTTATCACATAGGTACATTGAAGAACAAGTCCATAATCTCTTACCCGAAATCCTTGGGGCCAGTTGCATTTTGGAATTCAGAATTTTTCTGATTTTAGAAAATTGATAATTATGTTGATAATTAACCTGTCTCAATTGTAATGGACTTTAGGACCCAGGGGAGCTTCGAACCTGCGCACATCTTCCCGTATACTTTAAATCATCTCTAGATTACTTATAATACCTAATACAATGTAACTGTTATGTAAATAGTTGTTATACTGTATTGTTTAGGGAATCATGACAAGAAAAAATGTCTGTACATGCTCAAACAACAAGTGCTGGAGAGAGAACTTCTGGATTTTCCCGATCCGCACTCTTTTACAAATACTATTACAGTTTATTTATAGAATAATATACTGGTAAATGAAATAGTGGGGTAATTATAGACAGTAAATACACTAGTACATTTTATTTCCAACAAAATCATTCAATAAAACATAAAAATATACGAACCAAATCAAACACTTGGTAAGTGACTTACTGGAATAAATGTAGAGCGTAAATACTCTAGGACATATACAGGTTCAAACTAAGCTAAATACGTACAGGTACCTCTAGTTAAGTTGCATAACGTCTGGCAAACAAAGCTAAATACTCTACAGGTACCTGATGGGCCAGGAACAGGATTCTCAAGTTATGAAGCAGCACTACGACGGACGGCATTTTTAAAGAGTTCTTCAAGTGTCACCAAGTGTCTTCTTCAAGTGTCATCAAGACACTCCTTCAAGTGTCACATTTTCACAATGAAATTAAGCACAAAGTCAACAGTGAACACAAAATACAAGCAAACAGCAAATGCAGCCAGTACCAGCGCTGAGCCACAACTGATGTCTGGCGGCCTCTGCTAGTGCTGCCACGTCACCCCTGAGTGACGTCAGCTGTTGGCGCAACAAACAAGCATTGTTACGACACGCTCCACACTCCACGAGAAAAAGTTCGGTTTTTGGAGCTTTTGGGATTTCAGAATTTCGGATAAGGGATTGTGGACCTGTAGTACATGGGGAAAGCAAAACCAGAATTCAGATTGTGTTATAGTTACAGAGAAGGTGCTAGGTCATGAGGTAGGTCATTAAGCCAAGAGTTAATCTTATCATTCAAGGGGACAATTCAATAGTTTTATAATGGCAGAATAGTGGTTGTCCTTGATCCTAGTCGTATGTATTTTGAGGCTTTTTTGAATCTTTTGCCCAGTGGAAGAGGAGAGAAGGGAACGGGTTTTTTGTGGTTTATTAAGGGAATTACATAGTTTACAAAGATGTTCAATGGCTTGAACCAGAGATCTTGGCATACTGTAGGATGAAAGAGTTTGCAGAGAATAAGCAAGAAAAGACTCTGGAAGGAATTTTAATAAGGGTGTGAATTTTAAAACCAAGGTGTTCAATGACTAAGGTTTGAGATGAGCATTGAGTGATGGGTGAGCAGGACTTAACTGCGACAGCATAGTTTTGAATTAAGGCAGTCAATGAAAAATAAACTAGTTTCTGTACAGAGGAGAATACATTAGACTAGTTCAGACTAGGGCATGGGTGAACAGAAAAGAGTGGTTGGCTTGGATAATGTGATATTCTGTTGAAGTGGTCTTGAGGTTAAGCTGAACACGGGGTCAAGCCGAGATCCTTCTGTGAATCTACAACCTGAATCTCTTACTCAGATTGCAGATTGCTTGTTTTGGCAGGTTTCGCTCCGACGTAAAGCCCGAATTCCTCTTGCAGAAGATTTTAAGAATGAATTATCGGAGGAGGAGAAAGAGGATGAGTTGGAAGAGGAGGAAGAGGATGAGGAAGAAGAGGAAATAGAGGAAGATAAAGAAGAATACAGACCTGATCACAAGAAAGTGATATTGAATCAGGTGAAGTTTGTGGGGAATGAGTGGGATCTAGCAGCCTGAGTTAATCTGGTGCAATAAGTTGTAGAGTGCAGGATCAGAGGCTTATGTTAATTACTTGTGGTTGACCTCTTTTCAGTGTACTGCAGATAATTTGATAAAAGGCCATTTAGTAAACCAAAAACAAAATACTAGAAATGCTCAGAGGGTTGTGCAGCACCTGTGGAGAGAGAATCTGACTATCTTTTCTCATTTATTCATGGCTCAACTGCCTGACTTAAAACTATTGTTCTTTGTAACTCAGCATGGTTGCTGTGATGCTTGAAGTTACAGACAGATATACCAATAAGGATTGTCTATGATATTCTGGGGACTTAGTCAAAAACCTTGTGTTGAAGTAACTGTTGTTGCCGATGATACAGTAACTGGCCCAGAACACAGGCACTCTTACAACACAAGCATTCTCTTTTATTTTCCATGTGCATAGAACACCATCACCCAGCGTCACCCACACCGTTCTGAAGTTGAAACAGGAAACTGCTATTTTTTTATATGGAATTGGCATTGATCATTGTAAATTGTACATATTTGAATTCCTTACTTGCAAGACCAATTGCTACTTACAGTAGAGGTGTTAAAAAGCTATTTGTTGTCTTTACTACAACTTGCAAAGATAAAGAGACACTATCCACTGCCCTACCCTCGCCTTCCTTTCTTGTTACGTCTTCAAAAAAGCAGAGCAGTTCTATAAACATTCTGTGGATGATGGAATCTGATAAGAAAGGAAAGTGAACTAAGGGAAAGCAATGGCAGGAGGAGTCAAGTGGGAGGAACAGGTGAATGATGGGTATGTGTGTGGTTGGAGAGGGAGTGGAAGTACAGGGTGATGGGGACTGAGGCAGATTTGGGAGGAACTGTTTTATGAGAAGGAAAGGACAAGGAGCAGGTTACTACAGTTGGAGAATTTGATGTTAATGGTATTGGTTGTAGATTAGCCAGGCAGTATATGAGGTACAGTTCTGCTAGTTTGTGTTTGGCCTCATGCTGGTGGTGGAGGAGGCTGAGGATAAATGGGCCAGTGTGGAAGGGAATTAAAGGAGCTGGCAACAGGTAGATCCAGATGGGCCATGGTGGACGAAGCACAGGAGTTTGGTCTCATTGAGAGCACTGAATGCAATTAACATGGTTGGAGGAGGTGCATGCCTCACCTGGAAAGGCCCTGGATGGTGTAGTTTTACTACAGTAAAGGTGTTACTCTTCTCTGGCTGTAAGGAAAATGTTTGGGGAGTGGGAGGGAAGAGTGGAGCAGGAAGTCATGGCAGGAGTGATCCTTGCAGAAGGCAGGATGTGGCTGGTGGTGGGATCTCGTTGTAACTGCAGGGAAGTGTTCTAGATTTGTCACCTGGTGATGTAAAATGAGCAAGGGAGCTTACCCTCGGTTTGGGGGGAGAGTAAAAGTGTTCAAATGAGTGAGGGAACTTACCCCCAGTGTGGGGGGAGAGTAAAAGTGTTCAAATGAGTGAGAGAACTTACCCCTGGTGTGGGGGAGAGTAGAAGTGTTCAAATGAGTGAGAGAACTTACCCCTGGTGTGGGGGAGAGTAAAAGTGTTAAAATGAGTGAGGGAACTTACCCCTGGTGTGGGGGAGAGTAAAAGTGTTAAAATGAGTGAGGGAACTTACCCCTGGTGTGGGGGAGAGTAAAAGTGTTAAAATGAGCGAGGGAACTTACCCCTGGTGTGGGGGAGAGTAGAAGTGTTAAAATGAGTGAGGGAACTTACCCCTGGTATGGGGGAGAGTAGAAGTGCTAGGAATGAAAGAGATCAGGTTTACTTTTAACTTTATATTTTTTAATACGTTTGATTTACTTTGAACGTTGGAGATGAGTACTCCGTCAATATCTGGGGATGGAGTGGTGCCAGAGAGAATGTCCCATTCCCTGGAAAAAGGACATCTCCTATGTCTTGGGGTTGAAGGACTCCTCTCAAGAACAGATATAAAATCTGAGACAAGGATGGTGTTTTTAAATGAGACAGGCTGGGAGGAGGTGTCAGTTAGGTAGCTGTGGGAATCGGTGGATTAGTAATAGCTGGAGATCTATCCAGAAAGGAGAGAGAAGAGGAAGTGGTCCAAGGAGGGTAGAAATTTGCCCCAGTGTAACGAAGGAAGAGCTTGGGAATGATACCGATTGGTTTGAAATGTGGACTGCTCCAAATAGACAATGAAATGGCAGATGTAGCTGGGGTCTCTGCAAGTGGCTACAGCTTTGATTTGTAGGAAGTGGGGGTAGGCCTACAGATAAGGTACCAGAAACAATTATATTAAAGCATGGGCAATCATATTCAAAAATGTGTTACAAAATTCCAGAAGTGGTAGTGAATCGTGCCATCTAAACCAGGATATTGTTATATTTACAACACACACATATGTCACCATATAAAACCCTGAAATTCATTTTTGTGGGCATACACAGTAAATCCAATAAACACAATATAATTAATGAAAGGCTGCACCTTACAGAACAAACAACCAATGTGCGAAAGACAAACTGTGCAAATACAAAAGAAATAATAATCATAAATAAGCAATAAATATCGAGAACACGAGATGAAGAGTCTTTGAAAGTGAGTCCATAGTTAGAGAGAACAGTTTAGTGTTTGGGCAAGTGAAGTTAATCCACTCTGATGGTTGAAGGGTAATAGCTAGGGATGTGGGTCCTGAGGCTCCTGTACCTTACTGATGGCAACAGCAAAAGGAAGGCACGGCTTGTGTTGTGGGCTCCTTGATGATGGATGCCGCTTTCCTGTGACAGCGCTCCTTTGTAGATGTGTTCGATTGTAGGTAGAGCTTTACCCGTGACGGACTAGGCCATATCCACTACTTTGTCTAGGATTTTCCATTCAAGGGCTTTGGTGTTTCCATAGCAGTGTGAGGCAGCCAGTCTCCACCACACATCTATGGAAGTTTTACATTGATCATGAGCTGAATGGTTCACTATTCCTGGAAAGGCTGAGGCATATTGTTTGGGACAGGAACCGTGCAGTTGCTGTTTGCATTTTACAAGTGCTAACACTAAACCTAGGCGGCTGATAAAGACAGGAGCCCCTAGGTTACTTGTTTTCACACACTGAAGGTGGAAGCATTGCATTCCCGTTGACTGGACACAACAGCCTTTTCTCTAAATTCTCCTTCAGTGGCAAACACTGTAAAAGAGACCCGATTAGAGTTTACCAAGTGGCTAAACTCAGCAAGGCACTGGACAAAGTCCCTGATGGGAGGCTGGTCGCTCGGCAAGATGAGGTAGTAAATTGGATTAGACTTTGGCTTTGTGGGAGATTTTATTTTTTATTATTGTCATGGCCATACTTACCCAAGGTGTACGTGCCATGAGAATTAGCTTTTTGCAGCAACAGCAAGTATATTACAAACATGACAGGCAAATTACATAAACTTGTACATTAGAGTTAGAAACATAAAAGTTTATTGGGTAACGTGGTTGAATTTAATGAACACTCATATCAAACACCCACCTCAATCATGTGTTTATCCAATCTGTCTAATCCAGGTTTGTTTTACAGCCTGAAACTGTCTACCACAAAGTCTTGGGTGCATTGCTTCCGAGTCTGAAGATTGAAGGTGGAAGCACAGCATTCCTGTTGATTGGACACAACAGCCTTTCCTAGAGGCTTTTCCCCAGGGCTGAAATGGCTGGCATGAGAGGGCATAGTTTTAAGGGGCTTGGAAGTAGGTACAGAGGAGATGTCAGGGATACGTTTTTTACGCAGGGAGTGGTGAGTGTGTGGAATGGGCTGCCGGTGGCAGTGGTGGAGGTGGATACGATAGAGTCTTTTAAGAGACTCCTGGATAGGTCATGGAGCTCAGAAAAATAGAGGGTTATGGGTAAGCCTAGGTAGTTCTAAGATAAGGACATGTTCGGCACAGCTTTGTGGGCCGAAGGGTCTGTTTTGTGCTGTAGGTTTTCTATGTTCTATGAATATAGACCAAACTTGAGAACTAAGTGCAGGCAACAGTATTGAATGAGTGCTGTACTCTCAGAGGCGCCATCTTCTAAATAGAGTATTGTCAAAGCCCAGTTACCCTCCTCATTTGTAAATAAAAGGTATGAGCACTATCTGAGAAAGGGAACCACAGAAGTGGGACCTTTGGCCCACCTTGACCGTGCCTCTACAGCAATCCCCTTACTTGCATTGGAACCATTCCCTATTGAAGTATGTGCCCAAATGCTCTTAAACAGAGATTGTATCTGATTCTGTCACCTTGTCTGGCAGTGCATTCAAGATTCAAAAGAAACTTTCCCCTCAAATTCCCTTTAAAACTCTCATCCTTCTGTTTAAACCTCTGCCCTGTTTTGGTGGAGCAAATGGATTCTTCCTGAATGTTTGGCAAGCGAATCTCTCAACCAGCATCATCATAATGCTTATTTGATCATTATCCCATGCTGTACTTGGGAATGGTTGCCACACTTGGCTAAATAGTTGGAAGCATCCACCAGAAATTGTGACTGTATTTTGCAAGCTGCAAGTTTTTGTATTTCTGGGAGAGTTGCACCTCTCTGATTTTATCCCCCCTAATCTTGCTCTTTCCTCTTCTCTCAAAGCAGGCCCAAAATGTTCACTTGCGGAAGAGTCACAACCCTGCCTACAGACAACGGCAGCCTGCTGCTTTGCGCAGGAATGAGCGTGCGCAGCTGGGTGATTCAACCAAGCTTGGAAAGCAGACTCAGGAAAATATCTTCCCTTGCAAGAAGTGTGGAAAGTAAGGTGGTTTCTAGTCCAGGCATTCACGCCTCAGTAGGTGAATGGGAGAAATTCTGTTTTGAATTCATTCTCCTAATGAGTGCTGGTACTTGATACCCAACTATGGCAATGGGGTGTTAATTTTTAATAATTCTGTAACTTTGTTTAAGATGCCCCTCCCAGTTTAATGTAAAAGCTTCTGGTTTAAAAACTTCCTTCTCAAAGATTTACCACGGTAACAAGGAAATCTGGCTGAGCCTGTCCCTCACAGCTCAAGCGACCCAGGTTCAATTCTGACTTCTGGTCCTGTTTAAGTGGAGTTTGCATGTTCTCCCTGTAATTGCATGGGTTTCCTCTGTGTTGTTCCTTCCTCACGCATCACAGAGATCAGGATCACTGCATTGTTCCTCGTATAGGTGAATAGGATTAGAGTCGGTGGGACCTTAGCATTTGCCCTGATTGGATGTTGTCTTACAAAGTATTTAGCTACCTATGGTGTCTATGAATGTTCAGATTGAAGGAGCAAGACTGGCCCTCTCTGCGGGGCAGAACTGCTTTTATTGAACTCCTGATATCACCTAAGGAAGTCTTTCCAATATTTTTTGTTACAAGATGGAACTCATCCATTTGATATTTCTTCATTCCTCCCTAGCCACATCGCACTGTCTGCTGCTGGCATCAGATGGTGTACCAGTAGTCTCGATGTGGCTGTGGAGGTACTTCTGTACCAGTTATTGAATCAGTAAATTCTTCCAATTCTACCGTTTCCCCCAAGACTTCTTGTTGTGCAATCTGGCTGTCTCCTCTCTCCATTCAGACAAGTTTCTTTTATTTAATACTTTTACAGGGTTGGCATTTTTTTACCTACGCCCTTGTTTGCTGGGCCACTGCAGAGGATATCCAAAGGTTCACCATACTAGTGGATCTGGTGTTATTCATAGACCAGGCTGAGTAAGGACAGCAGCTTTATTCCCCTGAAGGGTAATAGTGAACCACATCACAATTGTTGGAAGGGCCAATGTCTTCCCTGGACCATTGACTATGGTAGTGCAAGATGAAATTGTCCATGGCCCCTGCTTGAATGTCACTACCTTGCAGTCTCAGGGCAGCACGGGACATACCCTGCACCCGCAGGAATCCCGAACCGAACCCACTGATCACAGTTGTGCTGTTTCCTTTTTGTTACTTGGTGTTTAACTGTGCACAGTCTGAGCTGATGTCTGGCACAATCTTTCTGTTTAAGGGTGTTCTACAAAGTGAAGAGTCGCAGTGCCCACATGAAGAGTCACAGTGTCCAGGAAAAGAAGCAGAGGGAGGTGGAGTTAAAACTACAAGCCCCAGCAGTGGACGAGCAGGCCAAGGATGATGAGGAGTGCAGTGATTATTCCCTTTATTGCCAGGATGGATAGTAATGAAATGGTGATGAAGTAAACTGGTTCCCTCCGATTTACGAGCAGCTGTGGAACTTGAGACATGACTTGTTATTTCATCTGGATGTCGCAATGGGTACAACTCTGGATAGTTCCAGCTCGTTTGTTTTTTCTTGCCCTGAACTCAACCTCATGTATAGTGGAGTATGGAGGCTGCTTTTTGATGCCGAAGGCCAATTGCTCAGGTGTTTAACTGAAGCCACAACGACTGAGAGGCCTTTTTGTTGCACATTGTAAAATATCACACAATTCTTGTTCTGCCTGACTAACAGAACAACACCTGCCACTTAGTTTCCCTTCATTTTGCAGTCACACAAATTTCTTGCAAAGATTCAAAGTTGCTTGGATGCTGTGAAAGTGTTGCACACCAGTTAAGGCTAGGTTGCTAAATCTTACTTATCTCAAAGAATGGGTTTTAAAATGTTCAGTAGAAAAACATCTCAATAGTCTGGTTTTACATTACACCAAACAGATGCAGTTGCATGCTTGCACTGCATGTTAAAGTTACAGCACAAACTTTGGGCTCATTTATAATGGTTCATTTCTGCAGCTAGACAAAATTAGGATTGAATTTTCGTTTAAATTACATTTGGAATCCTAGATCTAAGTTGTGAAAATTGACTTGTTACCCTGTAAAATAATGATCAATTTCACTCTTGCTTGGTGCACATTGGGACTGTCCTTTATTGTTATTATACTTTGTCTCCAACACTTGAATCAGATCATTTAGCTTCCATTGTACCTGGACACAGCACAAATCAGCACTGTCCCCTACATAAGGATTACTGGTGTACCGGGTGAGACACCTTGCACATTAACAAATGCTTTGCTAACTTAGGAAGCTGTGATACTGTCTATTTCCTTGCCTCCTCACTGAAACACTCGTTTCACTATTTTCCCTACTGTAACATGTCTTATAGTTGGCAAAGCAAATATTGTAGATCTAGTTTTCCCTTCTAAACTTTCCAATCCCAAGTTTTCCTTGTCATACTTGTTTCTGCAACCCTTCCTCTAATATTACTAAATGGAGTCAGTGCAGTTGTTTACAGAGAAAGAGAGAAGCTGCATGCCCATCAAGCCTGTGCATGTTGCAATTGATACAAGAATAATACTTTCAGATTACCCATTCCTGGCACAATCCTTTTCAAAAGAAAAAAGTGCTTGGTATGTTGTCTGCCTCACTAAACCTATAGCTGCAGATCTGTACTTGGACGTGGCTTCGTGTTCTACGAAATCAGTACTTGTTTTAAAATCAGCTCAAGTGATATTTATTTGAAAGGCAGAGAAAAAAATCAGGTTATTAACAGAGTGAAACAAATCTGTTGCATTTTCCTTCCACAACGCAATGAATGGGGTTAGCTTGTGGGCCCTAACAATCGCCCAGTGGAAACCTGGCCAGTCTTTGCAGCACTTTACCGTGGCAGGATTGCCATCTCTAGTTGAGTATATTTGTTCTTGGAGGGATCATCATAGTATATTTTTACCTTTTTGGGAAAAGGTAACTACACCTACGTCCAAAAAAAACATAACATTTTAGAAGCCTTGTGATTTTTCTCCGAAGTTGCAGGAGCAAAGTGATTTCAGTTGCTTGTCAATTGGGTCACTTTGTTAATATTAAATTGTACCTATTGTCAGAGAGTTTGGAAGCTATACTTTATGTGTTGACACATTGACGCAAAAGCATCTAAAACAAAAATATAATGCTGAAAGTATTCAGTGGGTCATGCAGCATCTCTGAGGAGAGAAACAGTTACCTTTTAAAATGGATATATTTTTTAAAAGAACAGAAACATTAACTCTGCTTCTCTTTTCACAAATGCTGCCTAACCTGCTGAGGAAAAACATACTTAATGTATGGGGAAAATAGGATTATTTTTTTAGATTCTGGGGTATTGAACTAGGCAACCCTGAACTTTTTAATATATATCTTAAATGTGATATTGCAGCTTTTTGCTCATTATGCCATTGTATATACAGCACAAGAGTAAATCTACAAACCAGCTTAAGCTATGCTGTCAAAACTGAATTCAGCAGTCTATTTTAACATGAGCCTTGTAAATATATTAAAAATAGGTATTATTTATTCTTACTCAGCTATTTGGTTTCTGTATAAAAACTTTATAAGATTTGTAAAGTCATTGATTTTAGCAAGGCTGGCCTGAACATTATATTCTGTGAATGGGTTTGTAAATATCTTTTCAGCAACCTTTGTTTTGCTCCTTCCCCTTTTTAAACTTAAGCCAATAACTAGTGGGTTCAGTTCTTTTATTACCTGCTTAAAAGCATCAGCCCCTTGAAATGCACCTTTTTGTATCTATGGCAATGTTATGTTTTACAAACAAAATGTAAACACACCATTATTAAATGTCCTGAAGAAGGATCTTGGCCCGAAATGTTGACTGTTTATTCATTTCCATAGATGTTGCCTGACTTGCTGAGTTCCTCCAGCATTTTGTACGTATTGCTGTGGAGAGTCTCTGCAAAATTTCTCGTTTATTATTAACTGTTGTTAACTGGATTAGTGATTCAGCCCACTGTGAAGAGCAGATAGATAAACACTAGGTTATCAGTATGATGTTAACTGGATTAGTGATTCAGCCCACTGTGAAGAGCAGATAGATAAACACTAGGTTATCGGTATGATGTTAACTGGATTAGTGATTCAGATAGATAAACACTAGGTTATCAGTATGATGTTAACTGGATTAGTGATTCAGATAGATAAACACTAGGTTATCGGTATGATGTTAAGGCTCTCACAAACAGCGCTGGGATGATGAAGATCTCTTTTAGAACTAGTCACATTTATTCTGGGATAAATATGGATCAGGTCATTATAAGTTTTACCTGAGAGGGTGTTTTGCTATTTTGTACAAAATATAGCATCTTTGCTAGTGGAGTGTTGATAAGTTTCTTCATGTGTTAAATTTCTAGAATGATTATTGAACCTGTGTGCTTGCTGAGTGTCATCAGTGAAACGCTGTCGGAAGGGCAAGTTTAACTTCGGCATTTGAACCTTTCTATAATTACTAAGCTATTGATTCAAGACAGATGTGCTAATTTGTTCTTGATGACCTGAAAAAGAAAAGGTTGCACTGATAAAGTTCTTAAATTTATGAAATGGTTTTTAATGTAGATGTAGTGAGATATTGTCAGAATTGGAATTGATCAGAATGAACAACCTTTTAAACCCATTAAAGAAAAACATTGGTTTTTATACACAAGAAACTTGCTATCACACGGAGTTGAGATAAATAGCTGGTATATTTACAGCCAAGGGCTGTGGGAGAGAAGGGCTTAAACAAAGTATGCTCACATGAACCAATAATAAATATAAAGAGGGTGTTCAACCCCCAGCAGCAAGGAGAACTGCCTTGATTAAGCTTTCTAGTCTGAAAGTGTTGGTTGGATCTGGATCACTGGAATAAACATGAAATGGTGTATGTTTCAGTGGAGGAGCAGTGGACACTTCAATTAGGTTTCGAGCTCTTATAGCAAATAAGGAAATTCAAACATTAAATATTCAACTGAAATGGAGCTAAATAGAAGTGTTAAGAGGGAATCTGGCCCTGGACAAATGGAATCAAAGACTGTGGTTCAAACAGCAAGTATGCCTGTTAAAGAGGAGAAAGTTAGAACACAGCAAACATTTTCCACAAGTTGGAAGGACATTTAATGGTTAAGATCCCTGGATGAGCTAAGGTAAGTGGATCAAAATTAAACAGAAGCCTAGAATAAATTGAGGTTCATAATTTTGTAGAAAACCAAGAAGTGAGCATAGGCAAATTTGCTGTACAATTTACCAAATTCTCAACCTCTGGACTATAATAACACCAGCTTGAACACCAGTTCAAGGTCCGAAATACAGGACTTGAGCTGAAGATATGTTTCATCCATTAAATTGTTAGATGAGTGTTCTTATGCTATTAGATATTAACTCAATTACTCATTATTCATTGTTAAAATTCATAAGGACTAAGTTTTCTTTTGCTCCTGGTCTATATTGTTGTAGAAAACACCTGAACAGGGTTCCATAAATTTGTTTAGTTTTTCATGTGAATATACTTGTTTTTCCCCAATCAATATGAAAGTTAAATTACCGATTAAAAATACTTCTGTTGAATGCTTGTTTAGTTATGGCATTTTGCCAGAGGTCTATAAATAACTCCCAATCTAGTCATCTACTGTATTGTTGTAGAATCGTGTGATGTATTTTGTTTCAAGTCAAGACTACCCACATTCCAGTTTCAGCTCATTATCATCACAGCAGCTTTGGTGTTCCTTTGTAGTTACTCAGTATAAATCATCACAGCACCATGGGAAGGCCTGTGGTTGTTCAAAAAACACTTCGCCACCATTTCTCAAGGACAACAAATGTTGGCCTTGCCAAAGATCTCAAAATATAAACATTGAATTTGAGTCTGTAATTCAGCTGAATTCATCCATCTGTGTATTTGTTTTCCTGGACCACCTACTCTTAACTGTCCTTCTCTCTTTCTACTTGTGCGTTTCTTATTCCTCTCTGCATGTTTCTTAATATCTGCTTATTTTTCCTTTTGAACTGCATAGAGCTGTAGAAAACTACAGCACAGAAACAGCCCCTTCAGGCCACCTAGTCCGTGCTGAACAAATTAAATTGCCTAGTGCCATCAACCTGTAGTTGGACTACAAATCCAAAATTCGCTTAAACTTTGAAATCAAAATCACATCCACTACTTACGCTGGCTGCTCATTCCACATTCTCACCACCCTCTGAAGGAAGAAGTTTCCCTACATGTTCCCTTCAAACATTTCACCCTTTACTTACCTTGCCATCACAGTAACAATGAAATATAAGTATCTTTTCGCAGAAAACTTCATTAATTTGTTAAATCAAACAAAACAGAGCCTAGCACAGTAGTCACCCCTGTCTATGTCCCTGATGGGCTGAATCAATATTGTCAAAACGAACATCCTTCCTAAATTTTTATACCTTTTTCAATCCATACCAATTTTCATTCCTAAAGTCTCTTTTGACTCTCTAGACTCAGTCATATCGTCCTACCTACAGAAGGGTAAGCGTCCCCAACTGAATAAAGTTCATCTTCAAAAATCTTAAAGTGTTGGGGACATGACTCTGCCCAATTTCCACCCACACTACTGGACAGCTAACATTGGTTGTCTCATCTTTTGGTCTCATTTTTATAATCAATCTTACTGCCCAAGATGGGTGACAATGGAGCTGAACTCTACTAAGAATGTTTCCATCTCAGCACTCCCTTTTCGTACATCTAAACCAATGGCTAATCGGGCACACCCTGAGAGTGTGGGCTCAGTTCAGAAAGGATAGTGGTCTTCATGCCTTCTCTCTTTCAAGTCCTATTCTACATAATCATCTCTTTCAGCCTTTTACACATGATTCAACATTTCAAGACTGGTACAGAAAAGGTATCAGATGCTTTAAAGATCTTTTATACAACTGATTTGCATCATTTGAACAACTGTCTGCAAAGTTTAACCTACCCAACACTCATTTCTTTAGATATTTGCAAATTGGACATTTTATCTGCCCTCTGATACCAAACTTACCTGAGACACCCGACAGAAATGTCATTGATATGTTTCTCTGCTTGAATCCATTGCGCAAAGGTCTAATATCTATTATCTGTGACAAGCTGGCAGCTCTGAGGCGAGCCTCTCTTGACAAAATTAAAACTGCCTGGGAGCAAGATTCAAACTTTTCAATGTCAGATGAGGTATTGGATCAAGTCCTCAAACTAGTTAACTCAACCTCTTTATGTGCCCGCCACTGCCTGTCACAGCTCAAGATCCAGATGTCTAAAACTCAATTATCTCACATTTACCCAGGTGCCAATCCCTGCTGCAACAAATGCAAAAGGGGCAAGGTTTCACTTATTCACATGTACTGGACATGCCCTAGCTTGGAAAAATACTGGAGAGATGTTTTCCAAACTCTATCCCAAATACTTAATTACAATCTGGAACCTAACCCTTTGATTGCTTTTTTCGGCACCTCCGGAGAGGGGGACATGCACCTAAGTCCAACTAAACGTCGCACACTGTCTTTTGCCACTGTCTTTTGGCCAGACACACAGTCTTGCTCAGGTGGAGGGATGATGCCCCGCCCACCCACGCTCAGTGGCTCAGGGACATCATGTCCAGACTACACCTTGAGAAGATCCACAATCCAACCCTCAATTCAGACATGAAATTCCAAAAGGTGTGGGGACCCTTTCTTGAATATTTGCAAAATTCCCAGGTCCACTCTCTCTCCCTTTCCTCAGTACATAAATCCCTGACATTCAGCATTTTTCAGTAAAACTCTTCGGACTCAAATTTGTTACCATACAACAGCCTATGTATTAGAAAAATACACCTTCTCTGTACCACTGCTACTCTGTGGGGAGAAAGGTTCTTTTTAACCCTTTTTGCCAATGCACTGATGGCTTGGAGTGGGGGGCTGGGGTGGGGGCGGGGCTGATCATGTAAGTTCTATGGTGCATCTCTTTCATAAATGCACTGCACAATTCTCCTTTATACTATGTTCTCTTTATTTAACAAAACAATTAAAATATTGTTAAAAACACATTTCACCTTAACCCATGACCTTTCATTGCAGTCTCACCCAAACACAGTAGAAAAAGCCTGTTTACATTTGCCCTGTCTGTACCCCTCATAGTTTTGTACTGCTCTATCAAATCTCCCCTTAATCTCCAATGTCCTGAGACTCCGCTCTAACCTTTATTCAATGTTTCCCTATAACGCAGGTCCTCCAGTCTCTACCCTCATTCTTATTTACAACTCTCCTGTGGCTAAACCTACACATAATACTCCAAGCTAGGCCTCATTAACATCTTAAATAACTTCAACAGAACATCCCATCTCCTTATTCAATACTTTGATCTATGAAGGCCAATGTGCCAAAAACCCTAACTATTTATGACACCAATTTCATTGAATTATATTCCCAGATCTCTTTTTCTACTGCACTCCTCAGTGCCCTACCATTCACCGTGGAAGACCTACCCAGGTCAGTCCTTCCAAAGTGCAACACCTCACAGAATTAAATTCCAGCTGGTCCAGATTCTGCAGCAAGCTTTGATGGCCTTCCTTGCTGTCCACTATACCACCAGTCTTGGTGTTGTCTACAAATTTGCTGATCCAGTAAATCACATTATCATCCACATCATTGACATAGTCCCTATGGCACTCCACTTGTCACAAACCTCCAGTCAGAGAGGCAGCCATTTACTTTCCCACAAAGCCAATGTCTAAACCAATTTACTACCTCATCTTGAATGCCTAGGGAATTAACCTTGACCAAGCTCCCATTTGGTACCTTGTCAACCACTTTGCTGAAGTCCATGTAGACAACATCCACTGCCTTCTTCAACTTTCCTGGTAATTTCCTTGAAAAACTCTGTAGGATTGGTTAAGACAATACCTAATCAGTCCCTGTCTATTCAAATACTCATATCTCTGGTTCCTTAGAATACCTTCCATTAATTTCCCCACTACTATCAGGCTCACCGGCCTATAATTTCCTGGTTTATTCTTAGAGCCTTTCTTAAACAGTGGAACAACATTGGCTGTCCTCCAATCCTCCGATACCTCCCCATTTGCTAAGGATGATTAAATACCTCTACAATATATGCACTTGCCTCCCACAGGGCTTTTCCCACCCTAATTTACCTAAAGACAACAACATCTCTTCCATAATGTGTACAGGGTCCTAAACCTTGCGGCTGATCTCACTTCTATAGATTGTGCCCGTCTCCCAAATAATTACGGCAGAAAAATTGCATTTAAGATGTCCCTCAAATCTTTTGGCTCCGTGCATTGGTTACCAGAGGATCAACATCATCCCCTACAATCCTTTGTTCTTAACATATCTGGAGAATCCTTTCGGATTCTTCTTCACTTCGTCCACTGGAACAACCTCACACCTTCTATTATCTTTCCTGATTCTTCTTAAGTGTTCTCTTGGATTTCTTATATGCTTCAAGTAACACATTTATTCCTACCTGCCTGTATTTCCATGCATTTCCTTTTTTTCTTCACCAGGGCATCAAAATCTCCTGAAAACCACAGTTCCCTGAGCCTGTTATCCTTGCCTCGTATTCTGACAGCGTTGTATTCTCAAAATTTCACTTCTGAAGGCCTCCTACTTATCAAATATACCTTTGCCAGAAAGCAGCCTGACCCAATCCACACTTGCCAGATCCTTTCTGATAGCATCTAAATTAGACCTTCTCCAATTTAGAATCTCAACCCAAGGACCAGACCTATCCTTTTCCATAATACCTTGAAACTAATGCCATTGTGATCACTGGATACAGTGTTCCCCTACACAAACTTCTGTCACCTGCCCTGTCTCATTCTCTAATGGAAGATCAAGTGTTGTACACTCTCTTGTTAGTACTTCTATGTACTGATCAAGGAAACTTTACTGAACATTTTTGACAAACTCTATCCCATCTAGTCCTTTTACAGTATGGGAGTTAAAAGCACCTACTACACTAACCTTGTGTTTCTTGCAACAGTCTGTAATCTCTCTACAAATTAAGATAGCTTATATACACAGATTGATTGGTGCATAAAGTGGCATTAGATACAGGATTGTCTGTATATAAGGTGATCCTATCAGGAAATGATGAAGTAGTGGTGGTGGGGAGGGTTAGCGGGTGGAGGTGTTGATCAGTCCGTGACCTCTACAAACTTGTTCCTCTAAATCCTGCAGATTGGTGGGTGGTCTATAAGATAGTCCCATTAATGAGGTCATACCTTTCATATTCCTCAGTTTCACCCATAAATCCTGACTAGACGAGTTCTCCATTTGTCCTGACTGAGCACTGCCATTACATTTTCCAACTAGTAATGCCATCCCTCCCCCTTTAATCCTTCCCGCTCTATCATGTTTAAGACAAAAGAACCCCAGAATACTGAGCTGCCAGTCCTGCCCCTCCTGCAACCAAGTCTCACTAATGGCTACAATATCATAATTCTATATGTTGATCCATGCTCTGAGCCTTTCCTACAATACCTAGTGCATTGAAATATACACAACTCGGAACATTAGTCGCACCATGCTCAACCTTCTGACTCCTGGTGTTGTCAGAGGTCTCAACATGTCTCCAGACTGCTCCACTATCTGTTCTGTTTTCCATCCCCTTACAACTCCAGGCTAAACTCCCCATGCAGCACTAGCAAACCATCCTGTGAGGATATTGGTCCCCTTCAAGTTCAGATGCAAGCAGTCTCTTCTGTACTGGTCCTACCTTTCGTGAAAGAGAGCCCAATGATCCAAGAATCTGAAGCTCTCCCTCCTATACCAACTCCTTAGCCGTGTGTTAAACTGAATGATGTTCCCAGTTCTGGCCTGGCCAGCAAAACTGCGGAGGACCTGTCCTTTAACTTAGCACCTGAACTCACCTTGCAGAACCTCATACCTCTTCTTATATGCCATTGGTACCTATATGGACCACGACCTCCGCCTGCTCACCCTTACATTTAGAAGAGGGATTTCTTGCAGGTCAGTGGTGGTTATTTAAAAAGGGAGCTTCACGAGCGTTTGTCCATTGTACGTGGCCTATCAGCGGCTATAACTGGAGCATCAGTCATGAGTTAAATAGCAGGGAGGGTTCAGGCATAAAAGGGAGACGCTGCCTAGCGGAGTGGTCATCGACGGAGTGATCTGAGGCAGAGTGGTAGGGCTTTGGTGATAATGGGTTGAGGTGAGGTAAGTTACCTGTGAGGAATAGAAACAGGAAGTATGTCTGTGTGTCTGTACTGGGTGTCAGATGTGGGAAATCCAGGAGACCCCCAGCCCCCCAGCCACATCTGCACCAGGTGATTTGAGCTGCAGCTCCTTAGGGACCGGGTTAGGCAACTGGAGGTGCAGCTCGATGACCTTTGTCTGGTCAGGGAAACTGAGGAGGTAATAGAGGGGCTACAGTCAAGTAGTCGCACCAGGGCCTCGGGAGACAAAGTGGGTAAAAGTCAGGAGAGGGAAGGGCAAGAGGCAAATACTAGAGAGTACCCCTATGGCTGTCCCCGTTAACAATAAGTATTCCTGTTTGAGTACTGTTGGGGGTGGGGTACAGCCTAACTGGGGGAAGCAACAGTGGCCGTGCCTCTGGCACAGAGTCTGGTCCTGTGGCTCAGAAGGGTAGGGAAAGGAAGAGAATGGCAGCAGTGATAGGGGACTCGATAGTTAGGGGGTCAGACAGGTGATTCAGTGGATGCAGGAAAGAAACTCGGATGGTGGTTTGCTTCCCAGGTGCCAAGTTCCAGGATGTTTCAGATTGCGCCCACGATATCCTGAAGTGGGAGGGAAAACAGCCAGAAGTTATGGTACATTTTGGTACCAACGACAGAGGCAGGAAAAGGGAGGAGGTCCTGAAGAGAGACTACAGGGAGTTAGGAAGGAAGTTGAGAAGCAGGACCACAAAGGTAGTAATCTCAGGATTACTGCCTGTGCCACGTGACAGTGAGAATAGGAATAGGATGAGGTGGAGGATAAATGAGTGGCTGAGGGGAGCAGGGATTCAGATTTCTGGATCATTGGGACCTCTTTTGAGGCAGGCATGACCTGTACTGAAAAGATTGATTGCACCTCAATGTGAGGGGGACCAATATCCTGTCAGGGATGTTTGTTAATGCTGTTGCGGAGAGTTTAAACTAGAATTACTGGGGGTGGGAACCAAACTGAAGAGATGGAGGAAAGGGCAGTTGGCTCACAAATAGAGAAAACTTGTAGACAGTGTGAGAGGGAGGATAGGCAGGTGATAGAGAAGGGATGCACTCAGTCCGATGGTTTGAGATGTGTCTATTTTAATGTGAGAAGCGTCATGAACAAAGTCAATGAGCTTAGAGCAGGCATGGGCAAACTACGGCCAGCTTTTTAATCCGGCCCGCAGAACTTGATGAAATTATATTAATAAACCTTCTTAATGTTTTTTCCCCGCAATTCTGGCGTTTTCCCAATAGATGACGCACTCTATATGCATTTGTGGCGACCCATTTCCTGGCACATCCGAACCGGCTCACAATTAGCCAGCGTTCCGGCTAAGAGATAGCCTGCGGGGGTTTGCGAGCACAGAGTTTTGGAGCCTCTGCGCCACGGGTTGAGGGAGGTTGAGGCAGGTTGAGGGGGGCTTAAAAGTGAGGCTGGGGATTTCGAATAAAGTTTTTTTCTTCGACTGCGGTTAACGACTCCATGTCGTAATTTTAGCGCTGCATGTAGCACACCGCTACACATTGACCTTTGTTGAGGTGCATTGTATTACTCCACAGTTGCGCTTTACTCTTTGTTCGGCTCGACATATTTGTGCGAACAGGCGTTCAGCGTCATGAACATCAACAAAGCCAGCCACAGATCCAAGTTAACTGACCAACACCTCAGATCCATCCTGAGAATCGCCACAACAAAACTAAATCCAGACTTTGATGCGCTGGCTAAAAAGGGAGACCAACAACACTGTTCCCACTGAAATTAAAAGTAAGTTTCTTCATTGTGTTATGTAAAAAATGCATTTGAAAATATTTTTTTCAATAAGCCTTACATGTTACATGTCATTTCTGTTAAGTGATGGACATGAGTAGTGCGCAGGTGCAGGTACGTTCTCAAAATAAAAAAATGTGCTCCAGATCAAATAACGCGCTCTGCATACTGGCGCGCTGTCACTGTTCTGTCTTTGTGCCGGTCGTTGTTGAGTTTTGGCACAGGGGACAATTGAATAAGAAGGAGCAGGACAAGTAGACCTGCATCTCCTACCGTTTCTGAAATAAAGACAGTCAGGAGGAGAGTGATGATGATAATATCTTGAAGGATAACAGAATTTTCAGTGCTTTAAAATAATAACTGTTACTATTAAAAAAAGCTGTATTTTATTCATTTAATTTTCAGTGTTTTAAAAGTCATTTCAATAAATAGCTAAATACCATGGGACTTCAAAGACAGATATTTTGTTGTAATGCATTTGTTCATTTTCAATTGAAATTAAAGCACATGTTTTCTACATATCCCATGATATTTTATTTTCTCTTATGAGGTGTATTACCAAAACACTCCGTCCATCTGCTCCTGGTCCAGCCCCCCTGTCAAATTTTAGAACCCTTTGTGGCCCACAAGTCAAAAAGTTTGCCCACCCCTGGCTTAGAGCATGGATCAGTACTTGAAATTATGATATTGTAGGCATTACAGAGACTTTGATGGCTCAGGGGCAGGAATGGCTACTTAGAATGCTAGGCTTTAGATGTTTCAGAAAGGACAGGAAAGGAGGCAAAAGAGGTGGGGACGTGGCATTGTTGATCAGAGATAGTGTCACAGCTGCAGAAAAAGAGGAAGTCATGGAGGGATTGTCTACTGAGTCTGTGTGGGTGGAAGTTAGAAACAGGAAGTGGTCAATAACTCTACTGGGTGTTTTTTTATATAGACAGGGACATTGAAGAGCAGATAGGGAGACAGATTCTGGACAGGTGTAATAATAATAGGGTTGTCATGGTGGGAGATTTTAATTACCTGAATATTGATTGTCATCTCCCTAGAGCGGGGGTCGGCAACCTGCGGCTCCCGAGCCATTTGTGGCTCTTTCACCTCTGTGCTGCGGCTCCCTGTGGCTTTGGGAAATAATTGGTCAGTATTTAATTAAAATGTATTTTATGTTAGTTTGTTAGCTTTTGAAATGTAATTATGGTGATCTTGTACAACCTAAGTGTAGCGACACATTTCCTGCCACATCCGAAACGGCTCACAATTAGCCAGCATTCCGGCTAAGGGAGATAGCCTACGGGGGTTTGTGAGTACGCGTCTTTTGCAGCATCTGCGTCCATGGGGGCTGGGTTGAGGGAGGCTTAAAAGCAAGGCTGTTTAGTTCGAATAAAGCTATCTTTGACTGCAGTTTACTGACACCGCTACAACGTGTTTTTATCGCTGGCTGTCCAGACGGAAGGTGCTGAAACGCTTTGTCGCGTGTCTGGAAGAAGTGAAAACTTTCCTGGGCAGCAAAGGGCTCACCTTTCCTGAGCTGGAACAGCCAGAGTGGCTGGAAAAGCTACACTTCATGGTAGACATGACAGCGCACCTGAACACGCTGAACACAGCTCTTCAGGGGAAAGGACGTACAGCCCTGCACATGTTGGAGGATGTTTTGGCATTCGAGCGCAAGTTGACAGTGCTTGCCAGAGATTTACAGAAAGGCACTTTGTCTCACTTCCCCAATTTGAGAGAGTTCAAACAAGGTCACGACATGATAATTTCGGAGTATTTACATTCTGCAATCATCACAATGCAAACATCGTTTGGGAAACGCTTCTGTGAGTTCAGAGAGGAAAAAAACACATTATCCTTCCCGGTCACTCCCTTAAGCATCGATCCTTCCCTACTGAATACGACTGCATTGGCAGGTGTGAGTCAACCTGATCTTGAGATGGAACTGGCCGACAAAGACATATGGGTGTCCAAGTTTAGACGCTTGACAGCAGACCTTGAAGATGTTGCCCGTCAGAAGGCCGTTCTTGCTCAGAAACACAAATGGAGTGATATTGAAAACCTCACAGATGACAGCTTGCGATCCTGTGTAAAGATGAAGGTGACATCATACAGCCCTGATGTGCAGACGCTGTGCGCTGAGGTCCAGGAGCAGAAATCCCATTAACCAAGTATGATAAATATTTTAATTGCCTATTATTTTACTTATATTCATATTTTTTCATAGTTCAGTGAAATAGTCCTTTCATTTTTCAGGATGACAGCTGGCTGACGTTATTTTTGGTTTGCTGCTGGCGGAAAATTTAAGTTCGGCGTTTTTCATAAATACAAGAAGGACTCAAATAGACATTGAATATTTTACTTAAAAGTAACTTTCAACCCAACGTCTTTTTTTCGGAGTTCAAAATGTTTTTGTTGCATGCAGAAATGTAATTTCGTTTTCTCTGCAGGAGTTCATCAATTTCATAAATGCAACACATTATAGTTTGTTTATACATAGCATAAAGGCAAAAAAAACGTTGTATGCAGTGTTATTTCATTTTAAATGTCAAACGGGTTTTGCGGCTCCCAGTGTTTTCTTTTCTGTGGGAAACGGGTCCAAGTGGCTCTTTCAGTGGTAAAGGTTGCTGACCCCTGCCCTAGAGCAAGGGGTTTAGATGGGGTGGAGTTTGATAGGTGTGTCAGGAAGGTTTCCTGACACAATATGTAGATAAGCCTGCAAGAGGAGAGTCTGTATTTGATCTGGTGTTGGGAAATGAACCTGGTCGGGTGTCAGGTCTCTCAATGGGTGAGCGTGTTGGAGATAGTGATCACAATTCTATCTCCTTTACCAAAGAATTGGAGAGGGAGAGGAACAGACAAGTCAGACAAGCGTTTAGTTGGAGTAAGGGGAAATATGAAGCTATCAGTCAGGAACTTGGAAGCATAAATTGGGAACAGATGTTCTCAGGGAAGTGTACAGCAGAAAATGTGGCAAATGTTCAGGGGATATTTGCGTGGCGTTCTGCATGTGTACGTTCCAATGAGACAGGGAAAGGATGGGTAGGATGTAACTATGGCATAAAAAGGCTGTTGAAAATCTAGTCAAGAAGAAAAGAAAAGCTTACAAAAAGTTCAAAAAACTAGGTAATGATAGAGATATAGATAGATGATAAGATCTAGATAGAAGATTAGATATAGATCTAATGATAGATATAAGGCTAGCAGGAAGGAGCCTAAGAATGAAATTTGGAGAGCCAGAAGGGGCCATGAGAAGGCCTTGGTGAGCAGGATTAAAGAAAACCCCAAGGTATTCTATAGTATGTGAAGCACAAGAGGATAAGATGTGAGAGACAGTGGAAAAATGTGTGTGGAACTGGAGGAGACAGTGGAGGTACTTAATGAATACTTTGCTTCAGTATTCACTATGGAAAAGGATCTTGGTGATTGTAGGGATGACTTACAGTGGATTGAGAAGCTTGAGCATGTAGATATTAAGAGTGCTGGAGCTTTTGGAAAGTTGGATAAGTTGGATAAGTTGGATAAGTCTCCAGGACCCAAAGGAGATGTACCCCAGGCTACTATGGGAGACAAGGCAGGAGATTGCTGAGGCTCTGGCAATGATCTTTGCATCATTAATGGGGAAGGGAGAGGTTCCGGAGGATTGGAGGGTTGCAAATGTTGTTCCCTTATTTAAGAAAGGGAGTAGAGATAGCCAAGGAAATTATAGACCAATGAGTCTTACTTCAGTGGTTGGTAAGTTGATGAAAAAGATCCTGAAAGGCAGGATTTATGAACATTTGGAGAGGCATAATATGATTAGGAATAGTCAGCATGGCTTTGTCGAAGGTAGGTTGTGCTTTACGAGCCTGATTGAATTTTTTGAGGGTGTGATTATACACATTGATGAAGGAAGAGCAGTAGATGTATATGGATTTCAGCAAGGCATTTGAGGTACCCCATTCAAGGCTTATTGAGAAAGTAAGGAGTCATGGGATCCAAGGGGACCTTGCTTTATGGATCCAGAATTGGCTAACCCACAGAAGGCAAAGAGTGGTTGTAGACGGGTCATATTCTGCATGGAGGTTAGTGACCAGTGGTGTGCCCCAGGGATCTGTCCTGGGACCCCTACTCTGTGATTTTTATAAATGACCTGGATGAGGAAGTAGAATGATTGGTTAGTAAATTTTCTGATGACACAAACATTGGAAGTGTTGTGATAGTGTGGAGGACTGTCAGAGATTACAGTGGGACATTAATTGGATGCAAAACTGGGCTGAGGGAAGGCAGATGGAGTTCAATCCAGATAAGTGTGAGGTGGTTCATTTTGGTAGGTCAAAAACGATGGCAAAATATAGTACTAATGATAAGACCCTTGGCAGTGTGGAGGATCAGAGGGATCTTAGGGTCCGAGTCCATAGGACACTCGAAGTGGCTGCACAGGTTGACTCTGTGGTTAAGAAGACGTATGGTGTATTGGCTTCATCAATCATGGGATTGAGTTCAAGAGCCAAGAGTTAATGTTAGAGCTATATAGGGCCCTGGTCAGACCCCACTTGGAGTACTGTGCTCAGTTCTGGTCACCTCACTACAGGAAGGATGTGGAAATTATAGAAAGGGTGCAGAAGAGATTTACAAGGATGTTGCCTGGATTGGGGAGAATGCCTTATGAGAATAGGTTGAGTGAACTCTCTCTTGGAGCCGGGGAGGGTGAGGGGTGACCTGATAAGATGATGAGAGGCATTGATCGTGTGGATAGTCAGAGGCTTTTTCCCAGGGCTGAAATGCCTAGCATGAGAGAGCAGTTTTAAGGTGCTTGAAAGTAGGTAGAGAGGAGATGTCAGGGATAAGGTTTTTATGTAGAAAGTGGTGAGTATGTGGAATGGCCTGCTGGTGGAGGCAGATATGATAGGGTCCTTTAAGAGACTCCTGGGTAGGTACATGGAGCTTAGAAAAATAGAAGCTTACGGATAACCCTGGGTAACTTCTAAAGTAAGTACATGTTCAGCACAGCATTGAGGGCTGAAGGCCATGTATTGTGCTGTAGGTTTTCTGTTCTACTCAATCCAAGATAAGACCATAACTCCATCAGATGAAGAACTCTGACAGATTTGTCAAGCAAGATTTCCCTTTAAGGAAACCATACTAACTTTGACTTATTTTATCATCAGTATCCCAAGTACCCTGAAACCTCATTCTTAATAGATTCCAACACTCTCCCAACCACTGAGGTTAGGCTAACTGGCCTATAATTTCCTTTCTTTTGCCTTCTGCCTTTCTTAAAGAATGGAGTGAAATTTGTAATCTTCCAGCACTCTGGGACCATGCCAGAATCAAATGATTCTTGAAAGATCATGACCAATGCATCTATTATCTCTTCAGTAACCTCTCTCAGGACTCTGGGATGTAGTGCATCTGGTCCAGGTGACTTATCCACCTTAAGACCTTTGAGTTTGCCTAGCACCTTTTCTTTTGTCCAATGGATAAGTCACCCCTGCATCCCGACACTATGGATTTGTGGCACACTGCTAGTGTCTTCCACAGTGAAGTCTTCCATTAAGTTAATCTGCGATTTCTTTGTCCCCCATTACTACCTCATCAGCATCATTTTCCAATGCTCTATTATCAATTCTCATCTTCCTTTTACTCTTTATATAACTGAAAATACTGTTAGTATCTTGCTTTATATTATTAGCTTATTAGTTTCCCCCATATTTCATCTTTTTGCTTCTTATAGCTTTTTTTGTTGTCTTGGAATTTAAAAGCTTCCTAATCATCAAACTTCCAACTCACTTTTGCTACCTTATGCCTTTTCCTTCACTTTTATGCAGTCCTTAATTTCTCTTGTAAGCCACAATTGCCTAGCCCTGTCATTTGAGAACAACTTATTCTGTGGGACATATCTACTCTGCACCTTATAAACTATTCCCAGAAACTTAAGCCATCTCTGCTCTGCTGTCAACTCCACCAATATCCACCTCCAATCCACTTGGCCAAGTTGCTCTCTCATGACTCTGTAATTCCCTTTATTCCATTGCGATACGGATACATCTGAGTTACGCTTCTCCCTCTCAAACTGCAGTATAAATTCAATCATATGATCACTGCCTCCTAAGGGTTCCTTTATATTAAGCTCCCTAATAAGATCTGTGTTTTTGTACGACATCCAGTCTAAGATGGCCTTTCCCCGAGTAAGCTGAAGCACAAACTGCTCTAAAAGGCCATCTCATAGGCATTCAACAAATTTTTTCTCTTGTGATCTGACACCAAAATGATTTTCACAAAACCCTTGCATATTGAAGTGCCCCATTACAATTGTGTCATTACCCTTATTAAGCAAACACAAGGAAATCTGCAGATGCTGCAAATTCAAGCAACACACACAAAATGCTGGTGGAACGCAGCAGGCCGGGCAGCATCTATAGGGAGAAACATGCCTTTTCCAGCTCCCTTTGCAATCTCAACCCCACATCTTGGCTGCTATTTGGAGGCCTATATGATTCCCATAATGGCATTTTTTTTTTTACCTTTGTTGTTTCTGAACTCCACCCACAAAGACTGAACATTCTCTGACCCTATGTCACCTATTTCTAAAGATGTAATTCTATATCTTACCACCAGAGCCACACCACTGCCTATCCTTTCGATGCAAAGTATATCCTTTGAGGTTAAGCTCCCTGCTATGGCCTTATTTCAGCCACGACTCAGTGATGCCCACAACATCCTACTGACCAATCCCTAATTGTGCCATGAGTTTGTCACCTTCTCCCAAAGGTGTCCTAGACCCTGACACCTGGGAGGCAACATTTTATCTGGGTATTTGGGTATCTCATTCTTCTCCACAGAACTCCCTTTCTGTTTTTTCTATCAAATTCCCTATCACCACAGCTTGCCGCTTCTCCCCCTTCATTTCTGAGCCACAGGCTCAGACTCAGTGCCAGAAACCTGAGTGCTGTGACTTTCCTCTGCCCAGAAGTGGTACACCATTAGTTGATTCCTTATGTTTAGCTTTGAAACGCATGTCTCATAAACCCTGCAACCTACTCCCACCCCTCATTAGTTAAAATCCTTGAGACTTTTTTATTTTTATTGTATGGGCCCATATTTCAGGCAATCCTTGCCAACAGTACAGCTCTATTCCAATATAATTGCACCTGTTAAAACAGCTTACTTTACCCAGTGCAGATCTGCTAACCCTGCACCTGAGCACTTAGCTTGGCCAATAATCATTGAAGATAAATTCATTAATATAGCTCATAGTATTTTATACTTTAATAATGTCCCCCGCCAACCCTTCCCACTTTTATTGATCCCAAGATGGAGCACACTGGTTGAATGTTTTTCTTGTTGTAAAATTCTTTAAAGTCAAGGAAAGAGTTCCTTTGCCCTGGTAACATGCCACAAAAGAACATTTGAACTTGTTTACAGTGGATTCTATTTGGAATCACTCCAAACAAATTGTACTCTTGCTGTTCTCCAACTCTATGCAATCCCCAGATCTAAAGTGTCACAATTAATATTCTAGTTTTCCATTCACAAAATCTTTATCCACAGAGCTATCAGATACACTTTATCTGTTGGATAAATCAGTTTATATAGAGCATCAGTTTCTGTGAAGGCTACTTTCCCAATCAATTAGATTATGACTGATAAACTCTTCTCGGGCTTCCAACTGGGTCCAGGTATCAATTTTAACCAATGTTTCGATGACAAACTGCTATTTTTACGATGGTGTGTACTCACTGACAAAATGTGGTTTCTATTTTAAAAATTAAGTACCTTGTTCTGAATTCTTAACCAGAGGAAATAATTACTTTCTACCTAATAATGTTATAACCAACTTTAAAATAGTCATTAATATTCCTAATTTTCTATTTAAAAAAACAAATATTCAGGTTAGATTACAAAGGATTTGGAAGAATCCCTCTGCTGTATGCAGATGCAGATACTTTTACAGTTAAATTAGCATTAAAATAAAATTAACTGCCAATTTGGTTAAAGCTTTCTAAGTGTGTGCCCTGACCCACTGATATTTTCTTAAAAATATCAGTGGATGTCCTTTTCAGAAGACATTTATTTGTTAAGGTATCACACAAGGCTTCTTGACAAGATAAAATCCCATGGCATTCCAGGAAAGATACTGGCATGGACAGAGGAATGGCTGACGGGCAGGAGGCAGCGAGTGGGAATAAAGGGGGCCTTTTCTGGTTGCCTGCCAGTGACTAGTGGTGTTCCACCGGGATGAGTATTGGGACTGCTAATTTTCACATTTGACTGCTAATTGTCAATGATTTGGATTATGGTATTGATGGCTTTGTGGCAAAGTTTGTGGATAATACAAAGATAGGTGGAGGGGTAGGTAGTGCTGAGGAAGCAAAACAATTGCAGCAAGACTTAGGCAAACTGGAAGAATGGGGGAAAAAGTTGCAGCTGGAATAGTGTTGGGAAATGTATGATGATGCATTTTGGTAAAAGGAACAATAGTGCAGACTGTCATTTAAATGGGGAGAAGGTACAAACATCAGAGGTGCAGAGGGACTTGGGCGTCCTCGTGCAAGACTACCTGAAGGTTGATTTACAGGTTGAGCCTGTGGTAAAGAAAGCAAATGCAATGTTGGCATTTATTTTAAGGTGAATAGAATATAAAAACAAGTTAATGCTGAGCCTTTGTAAGACACTAGTCAGGCCACACTGAATTACTGTCAACAGTTTTGGGCCTCATATCTCAGAAAGGATGTGTTGTGATTGGAGTGAGATTAGAGGAGGTTAATGAGGATGAATCCCAAATGAAGGGGTTAACATATGAAGAGCATTTGACAGAATTGGGCCTGTAATCACTGGAACTTATAAGAATTGAAATCTACCAAATGTTGAAAGGACTTGATAGGGTGGATGTGGAGAGGATGTTTACTATGGAGGGGGTATCCAGAACTAGACGGCACAGCATCAAAATTGAGTGGTGACTTTTTAGAACAGAGGTAAGGAGCAATTTTTTAGCCATAGAGCAATGAATCTGTGGAATGCTCTGCCTCAGACTGTGCTTGGAGGTTATGACCGTAGGTACATTTCAGACAGAAGTTGACAGTTTCATGATCAGTCATGGCATCAAAGGACATGGCGAGAAGGCAGGTGTATGGGGTTGAGTGGAATCTGCTATCAGCCATGATGGAATGGCAGATCAGACTCAATGGACTGAATGGCCTAATTCTCCTCCTATGTCTTAAACAGTAAGGGAAGTGAATATGTAGAGTGGTCACCTATTGAAAGATCCCTATCAGATGGTTCAATTCTGCATGCTCATCAGGAAGATCTTATTCACCTCACTGGAGCAATTTGTTAGGCATCAGGTGTGGGAAGAGAATGTTTGACATTGTGTCAGGGACCCTTAGCAGAACTAGAAGAGCAAGAAAACTGTTTAATATTGCAGAAAGCTGACAGCTTACCTGTAACAGGACACAGCAAAGTTAAGACCAGAAAATATAAGAGCAGAATTAGGCCATTTGCCCCAACGACTCTGTTTCACCATTTCATCATGGCTGATCTGTTTTCCCTCTCAACCCCATTCTCCTGCCTTCTTCTTATAACCTTTTTCACACTGAGCTATCAACCTCTGCTTTAAATACACCCAATGAGCTAGCCTCTACAGCAACCTATGGTAATGAATTCCACAGATTCACCACCCTCTGGCAAAAGAAATTCCTCCTCATCCTGGTTCTAAATGGACATCCTCCTATTCTGAGGCTGTGCCTTCTAGTCATCGATTCCCCCCACTATAGGAAACATTCTCTCCACATTCACTATCTCAGCCTTTCAACATTCAATGGGTTTCAATGAGATTACCCTTCATTCTTCTAAATTCCAGCAAGTAAAGGCCCAGTGCTATCAATTGCTTCTCGCAAGATATTTCATTCCTGGAATTATTCTCATGAATCTCCTCTGAACTCTCTCCAATGTCAGCGCATCTTTAAATAAGGGACCAAAAGAATCACAATACACCAAAGTGAGGCCTCACCGATACCTTATAAAGCCTCAGCATTACATCCCAGCTTTTATATTCTTATCCATTTGAAATGAACTTGTCTTCTTCACTACACTCAACATGCAAGTTAACCTTTAGGGATTCCCAAATCCCTTTGCACCTCAGATTTTTTAATTTTCTGCCCTTTTAGAAAATAGTCTATGCTCTTATTCCCTCTACCAAAATGCATAACCATATACTTTCCGACACAGTATACCATTTGCCACTTCTTTGCTCATTCTCCTAATCTGTCTTAAGTCCATCTGCAGCCTCCCTGCTTCCTTAACACTACCTGCTCCTCCACCTATCTTTGTATTGTCTACAAACTTGGCCAAAAAGCCATTAATTCTATCATTCAAATCATTGACATATAAAATAAAAAGAAGTGGTCCCAAAACAGACTTGGTGTGGAACAGCACTAATCACCAGCAGCCTATCAGCCAGTGCTCTATCCATGCTAGTATCTTTCCTGTAATACCATGGGCTCATATGCTGTTCAGCAGCCTCACGTGCAGCATCTTGTCAAAGGCCATCTGAAAATTCAAGTACCCAACATCTACTTTGTCTATCCTTGAGGAATGCAGAAGAAACTTACCAGAAATTTACTCACACAATGGCCACTCTACTTGATTAACAATCATTTTATAAGGCAGCTGGAGGCAGTAAAGGAAAAGGAGTGGTACAGCCATGTGTATGGAGGGGAGGGAGACAGGAGAGAAAGCAGTAACTGCCAACAGGAAGTACAGGAGCCTTAGTTCCCACACCACCAGGTTCAGGAACAGTTATTACCCCTCAACCATCAGGTTCCTGAGCCAGCGTGGATAACTTCACTCACTTCAACACTGAACTGTTCTATAATCTACGGACTAGCTTTCAAGGACTCCACAACTCATGTTGTCAATATTAATTAATTAATATTGTAAGCGCAGTTTGTTTTCTCATGCACATTGGTTGGTTGTTCGTCTTCGTATATAGTTTTTCATTGATTTTATTGTGTTTCTTTGTATCTCCTGAAAATGGCCACAAGAAAATGAGTCTCAGCAGTGTATGGTGATATGTACCTACTTTGATAATAAATTTACTTTGAACATTAAATTCAGTCAACTAAATAAACCTAGGTTTAAAAACTACCATCAGTAATAGTTCTCATGAGAAAGGAAATTAGCATCCTTATCTGGACAAACTCTTATGTGACTCCAGGCTCATGGACGTAATTGACTACTGAGTGGTTTCTAGTTTTGGAAAATACTGGGGACGGACAACAAATTTAAAAACTTAACTGTACATATGCAAACAGGAGACAGATAGAAGATTAGGATACATGAGGTAAGTGGCAGCACCTGAATACAAGTTTCATAGAGGGCTGAAAGTGCCACTTTTTCCAAATTAGTGTTGCATTTAGAAAATAATATGCACTCCAACTCCTAGACAACCTTCAGGAAGTAGTGAAAAGGCTTGGGTAAATTGTTGGGGAGAAGGAGTGATTAAGTGCTGGGGGGTGGGGGGAATTGGGGCATTGTTGTGGAGGTGAAAAATCATCAGTAAGGAAAAGACATGAGAAAGTTAATCATCTTTAATAGTTACCAGAATAAATCATTTTTCACAAGATTGTGCATACAAGTACAACATCTTCTGATAAATAATTTTGTATAAAACAGATAAAATCACTTTACAAAAATAAGAATATCACTTATAAAGTATGTCTGTTTGATGGAATAAGCATGGAGAAAAGCCGATGTTTTATTGCATTATCCAATAAGTAAGGATAGGACCTAATCCAATAATATTCATTAACCACATGCCTAGATTGTAACAATATTAATTTATATTACAACTGTTAAGAGTTTTGAAGAAAGTAATTTCATGTGCTTTACCAAAAATGAGCAATCGTTTACCATGTTGGCAAACAATATCTTTATAAGTTAATGCACTTGCCACATTAAAGGTAGAAAAAAATTTAAAAATTGTAGTTCAAGCTAATATTTTCCTGTTTGTGGTTGAAGTTTTTCAGTGTTGGTCAGCAGATTTCAGATTATCACATTGTTTCAACAAACACAACAAAAAAATCACATAGGCAACAGGACAACAACGTGCTAGGAAAGTTCCAAAGACTGCAGGTTGTGATCATCTTCACAATGTTCACTCGCAAGGAAGATAAAGAAAGTGCAATTGGGAGGTCTTTCAGTCATTAGCCTCAGTGATGTGAGTGTTAGTCCTCAGCCTCTTCTTCCACCTGTTTAATGACGGGGACCCCTACATTTACAAAAGATGACACAGTTAGAAAATTGTTTGCCATTTGACAACTGACAATTCCTCACTCAAGCTTAAGGATCCATTGAAAAACCAGTACATTTCATGACTGCAGAATGCAAGACACAAGTCCCTTTGAACCATAGCTGAATTTCCATGTGATCCCAAGTCCCACATTCTTAGACGTAAAATGACTAAGCAATGAATGGCTTTAATTTAATATTTATGTATTTCATATTTCCTTTTGACATAGAAAGTCATTCAGCCCATTGAGTCTAAACAGTCCTATTCCCCTACCTATTTTCCCAGTAACTCATTCTCTGCCACATGCCCACCAACTTCACAAATTCTCCTGTGAACTGCCTTCACTTGGGGAAGTTTACCGCAACTGATGACTTACCAATCAGCATGTTGTTGGGATATGGGAGAAAAACACTGCAATAAGCAAAATTCAAGAATAAACATCAACCAACACATCATTCTCCGCAACTTCCGCTATCTCCAAAGGGACATCTTGCCAAACATATCCTTACACCAGCTTTTCGTAGGAATCGCTCCCTCTATGATTCCCTTGTCCATTCGCCCCTGCCCACTAATCTCCCTCCTGGCATTTATCTCTACAAGCAGCCAAAGTGCTACAACCTACCTATTCACTTCCATTCAGGGCCCCAAACAGTCCATTCAGGTGAATCAACACTTCACCTGTAAATCTGCTGGGATCATCTATTGTGTCTGGTGCTCCCAATGTGGCTTCCTCTGCATTGGTCAGACCCATGGCAAATTGGGGGATCACTTCATTGAGCACCTCTGCTCCATCTGCCAAAAGCGGAACCTCTCAATAGCCAAACACTTTAATTCTAATTCCCTTTCCTGTTCTGACATGGCCTCCTCTTGTGCCACGATGAGGCTGCCCTCCAGGTGGAGGAGCAACTCTTTATATTCCTCCTGGGGAGCTTCCAACCTGATGATATGAATATCAATTTCTCCTTTGGTAACTCCCCATTCTGGCCTCTTGCCTCTTCTCACCTGCCTATCACTTCCCCTTGAGCCTGGTCCTCCTTTCCCTTTCTCCTATGGCTCACTCTCCTCACCCATCAGATTCCTTCTTCTTCAGCCCTTTATCTGTCCTACCACCTGGCTTTACCTATCACCTTCCAGCTAGCCTCCTTACCCTCCCCCCATAGTATTCTAGTGTCTTCTCCTTCCAGTCCTGAAGAAGCATTTGGGCCCAAAATGTCAACTGTTTATTCATTTCCATAGATGCTGCCTAACCTGTTCTGTTTTTCCAGCAGCATTTTGTGGGTTTTGCTTTGAATAAATCTAATAGCTTCCTTTTTCATTACGAGACTGAGGTACAAGATATTCTATAAAGCCCTCCTTTGATCATCAGTTATCTGGTGATGTGAAACCCACCTCATTTAATCTGTTTTTAATGATTATAACCTCTAAGCTCTAATTTTGCACACAAATTATTTCTGTACCAGTGTTTCTATATTCTGTTCACAACAGATAAATGGTAATTAGGTTATGATTATCACATACCACAAGACAGTGAAATGTTTTTGTCTGCATGACATACAGCCATTCCATACATAATTACCTTGAGGTAGTGCAAGAGGAAAACAGAATACATAACATAACGTTGCAGATACAGAGAAAGTGCAAAGGCCATGATGAAGTAGATTAAGAGATCAAGACTTCATCTTTATTTTACACAGGGTCCATTCAAGAGTCTGATTACAGTGGAATAGAAACCACCTTTGAACCCAGTGGTACATATTCTCAAGTTTTTGGTGCACAGCAAAATCCCAGAGATGGTTATTGGAGACATGTAAATTTCATTAGTCACCTGAGGAAGAAGAACATGCTTTCATAGCCATAGCAACTACTTGACTGGATCAGAACATGATGATATTTACATGCATCTCCACCACAGCACCACCGACACAGACAGGGTTTTCTACCCTACTTCCTGAAGTCAATTTCCAGATGACATAGAATGAAAAGCTGTTGTTTTGATATCATGTTACTGGCTTTACATCCCTTTTCTGCACTGTCTTGTCATTGTTTGAGGTCTGGCCCACCACTGTGGTGTGCGGTGCAAAGTTGCAGATGGATTTAAAGTAAAATCTAGCCAAATGGTTGAGAGTACAGAGAGAGTAAACGAAGGGGCTGAGGACACTGACTGGCAGCAAAATGTCATAAATTGTTGTTTTTATTAGCTAGGAAGTCAAGGATCCAATTGCACAGAAGGGGTGACATGTCCATAAGACCTAGGAGTAGAATCAGGCAATTCTGCCCATGAAGTCTGCTCCACCATTCCATCATGGCTGATTTATTATCCTTCTCAACCCTTCTCCTGCTTTCTCTCCTTAACCTTTGATGTCATGATTTATCCAGAACACATCAACCCTCCACCTTAAATATACCCAATGACACGGCCTGGAGCAGTCTGCGGCAATGAATTTTGCAGATTCACCACCATTTGTCCTATCTCTGCTCTAAATGGACCTCTCTCAATTCTAAGGTATGTTCTCTCGTCCTAGACAACCCGCACATCCTCTCCACATGCACACTATCCAAAACCTTTCCATATTCAATGTTTTAATTATTGCTTTAAAAAGAGCTCTGACCAATGTTGGAAGTTTTGAGAGGAGGGGACTTCAATCAGGTCCAATGCCCAAGTACAAAAGAGAGCAATGGCTTGCTACAGCAAAAAAGAGCTTTGACCAGCAGACAAGCGGGAGATCTGAAAATTTGAGAGGGGGGAGACTTCAATCAGGTTCACTGCCCAAGTACAAAAGGCAGCAGAGGGTCACTACAGTGGAAAAAGAGCTTTCGTCAACAAACAACCGGCATTTGGGATTGATCAGCAAGAGCAAATTAAAGGAGGTCAGGGGCAAACGCAATGGCCATCATCTGAGTGGACAGAGTCAGAGAGGTGATCTTGAGGCTTTAGCTTTTCAAAGCTTCATAGAAGAGAGGATCAGTCAGAGAAAGCAAAAGAGAAGAACTCTCCCCCCCCCCCCCTTCCCTTCTTTATATCTGCTCATCCAGATATGTAGAGATGCCAGGAGGTTATTTGAATGCTCTTCTTGCAGGATGTGGAAAGGCAGGGAGGCCTTTCAAGAATCACTAGATTCTGGAATGGTTCTGGAAAACTGGAAAATTGCAAATGTCAATCCAGTCTTCAAGAAGGGACAGAAGCAGAAGAAAGTAAACTATAGGTCCATTAGTCTAACCTCCGTGGTTGGAAAGATGTTGGAGTTGATTATTAAGGATGAGCTCTCAGGATACTTGGAAGCAGATGATAAAGCAGGCTGTAGTCAGCATGGCTTTTTTCAAGGGAAAATCTTGCCTGACAAATCTATTGGAATTCATTGAAGAAATAACAAGCTACGAGCTCATGGTATTACAGGAAAGATTCTAGCATGGATAAAGCAGTGGCTGATTGGCAGGAGGGAAAGTGTGAGAATAAGGGAGCCTTTTCTGACTAACAGCTGGTAACTAGTGGTGTTCCACAGGGGTCTGTGTTGAGACAGATTATTTTTATGTTATATGTCAATGATTTGGATTATGGAATTGTTGACTTTGTTGCAAAGTTTACAGACGATATGAAGGTAGGTGGAGGGGCAGGTAGTTTTGAGGAAGTAGAGAGGCTACACTGCATTGGTAAGGGAATGTGAGGCAAAGGCTATGGGGTATTCACTTCCATCACTCATGACATGTGACATGACTGCACCTACATCATAAGGCAAGCTTCACTGGACAGTGTGAATCATAATCTGTGAGTACAGTGTCTGACATCAACATTTCCTTTGGCTTTTGGAAAGCCACCTCACCCAGCTTTGTCCATTGCTATTTCTTCCTAATCTGTAGTAATGAGTTCAAGTGATGGAGCAAAGTAGTCAGGTTTGGCAGGAACCTGTTGTAGTATTTAACAAATCTTAAAAAGGACTGCAGCTCTGACACATCATTTGGCCTTGGGGCAGCTACCACTGCTTGAGTTTTCTCAGCAGACTTGTGTAAGCCTTGTTGCATCAATGGTTTGAACACAGTAAGTACTTAAAGAATCCACACTTGTTGCATCATGCTCTGAGCCCGTAATTTCAATCTTCTAATATTGAGATCTTGGAGATGTTCCTTGTCATTCTTATTGGTAACAATGATGTCATTCACATAACACCAAGTGTAACATCCAAGTGCATGGGCAGCCTGGTTCATAGATTCCTGCCACAGTGCAGATGTTACTCCAAAACCAAGTCTATTACGGCAATAACGATTTTGTGACTTTGTATGCTGAGAAACACTATGGACGTACACTTCTTTCAGTCATCTGTAGGCAGGCCTCAGCTAAGTCCACTTTGTTAAACTGTTTCTCTCCAGAAAGGTTTGCAAAGATATCCTCTATCCTGGACAGAGGTTTTGGTCTACTTTCAGTACTGGGTTGACAGTGATGCTCAAATCACCGCAGATCCTGACAGATGCTCCTTCTTCGGTACTGGGAGGACTGGCATTGTCCATAGGCTCCATTTCCATTTAGTACTATTTTACCTTTGATATATTTGAGTTTTCCAATGCCATCCTTGAGCACTACCGTGGCATCATCCAGGACCTTTCTTAATTTGTTTTCAGTTGACTTCATTGCAGGGGATGTGGCAGGCAAATGGTGGATGGATCTCCAATCAAGTTGTAGTTGTCTCAGCCAACTACAACTGCTGTTCTTCCTGTTTTAAACATATACATGTCCAATGAGGCTTGTTGGTTGTTGTACTTCACTGCTACGAATGTCATTCCCACAGGAGTTACCTTTTTTTCTGTAAGTTCTTTACTGATCCCAAAGGAAAATATGGAAATTAAGAACTTACAAGAAAACTTGATTCTATCTTGTTTTCTATGGTTCTAAGATTCCACAAACTAAATGATCTCCCAGTGCATTATTAAGCATGTTACTGAACTGATAATGTTCAACAATTCAGCCACATAAGCTGAAATGGACTCCCCTTCCTTTTGATTCCGCTTATGAAACCTAAAGCGTTCTGTAATCAGCAATGGTTTCAGTTTTAAATGTTCTTGCATTACGTTCATGACGTCAGCAAAGTTCATTTCTGCGGGTTCAGTTGGAGCAGTTAAACTTCAAAGCAAACTGTATGCTTTTCCACATATTGCGCTCAGCAACAATGGTGCTCATTTTTCTTTGGCTATTTCTTTTGTTTCAAAATACTGCGCATTCATCCAGTATGCATCACTCAGTCACCAATGTAACGTTTGTGACTCCAGAAATTAATTGGAAGAAAAACACAGGAACCCAGGATATTTGTCTTTTTAGATTTTCTTACCTTTTGTTTAGTGAGACATTCCCATTTGATATGATGGTGTAATGACGCATGCCAGTCACATATACCTTACATATAACCCATAATGAATGATGCAAACAAATAAAGCATGCTTAATCAAACAATGTATTTACAATATTACTGAAATACTAAGTACACTACAGTGTTCACCTTCCAATGCTCACTGCCTCCTAACCTTCTTAATCATCAAATCTATGTCATTACATAAAACCCAATCCAGAACTGCTGTTCCCCTACAGTGCTCAACCACAAGCTGCCCTAAAAAGCCATCTCATAGGCATTTTACAAACTCCCCCTCTCTTGGGATCCAGCACTAACCTGATTTTCCCAATCTACCTGCCTATTGAAATCCCCCATGATTATTGCAACATTGCCCTTTTCTGCCTCCTGTTGTAATTTGTAGCCCACATCCTGGCTACGGTTCGGAGGCCTTTTTACCCTTGCAGTTTCTTTACCCACAAGGATTCTACATCTTCCCATCCTATGTCACCTCTTTCTCAGGATTTGATTAATTTTTTTTTAACCAATAGAGCCACCCCACACCCTATGCCTACCTGCATGTCCTTTTAATGCAATTTGTATCCTTGGATGATAAACTCCCAACTATGACTTTCTTTCAGCTACGACTCAGAGATGCTCACAATATCATACCTGCCATTCTTTAAATGTGCTACAAGATCATCTGCCTTATTCTGTATACTGTGTATATTCAACTACAAGCATTTGGAGAAGTACAGTCTACTCATGGATAGTCAACATGGCTTTGTGAAGGGAAGATCGTGCCTCACGAGCCTGATTGAGTTTTTTGAAGAGGTAACAAAAGAAATTGATGAGGGTAGGGCAGTGGATGTGGTCTACATGGACTTTAGCAAAGCATTTGACAAGGTCCCTCATGAGAGACTCACCCAGAAAGTCATGAGGCATGGGATAAGTGGAACCTTGGCTGTTTGGATAAAAAATTGGCTTAAAGGAAGAAAGCAGAGGGTAGTTGTGGAAGGAAAGTATTCTGCCTGGAGGCCAGTGACTAGTGGAGTGCCGCAGGGATCTGTCCTGGGACCCCTGCTCTTTGTAATTTTTATAAATGACCTGGATGTAGAGGCAGAAGGATGGGTGAGTAAGTTTGCGGATGACACAAAGATTGGAGGAGTTGTGGATGGAGCTGTAGGTTGTCGAAGGTTACAAGAGGATATAGACAGGCTGCAGAGGTGGGCAGAAAAATGGCAGATGGAATTCAATCCAGACAAGTGTGAGGTGATGTATTTTGGAAGGACAAACCAGAAGACTGAGTACAGGATTAATGGTCATTTACTTAAGAGTGTGGATGAACAAGGGACCTTGGGGTTCAAATCCATATATCCCTCAAGGTTGCTGCTCAGGTTGATAGGGTAGTTAAGAAGGCCTATGGGATGCTAGGCTTCATAAACAGAGGGATTGTGTGGTGAGACCGCACTTAGAGTATTGTGTTCAATTCTGGTCACCTCATTATAGGAAGGATGTGGAAGCTATGGAGAGGGTGTAGAGGAGATTTACCAGGATGTTGCCTGGTTTGGAGAACAAGTCATATGAAGGAAGGTTATCAGAGCTGGGACTTATCTCTTTGGAGAGTAGAAGAATGAGAGGGGACTTGATAGAGGTCTACAAGATTATGAGAGGCATAGAGAGGGTGGATAGTCAGTACCTGTTTCCCAGGGCACCAATAGCAAACACCAGAGGGCATATATACAAAATTAAGGGAGGGAAGTTTAGGGGAGACATCAGGGGTAAGTTTTTTTTACACAGAGGGTTGTGAGTGCTTGGAATGACTTGCCAGGGATGGTGGTGGAGGCTAAAACATTAGGGGTATTTAAGAGCCTCTTGGTCAGGCACTTGGATGAAAGAAAAATGGAGGGTTATGGGGTAGTGTGGGTTTAGTACTTTTTTTTAAGGATTATATGGAGGGCTGAAGGGCCTGTACTGTGCTGTAGTATTCAATGGTTCAATGTGTCGCTGTCCTGGAAGTGGCTGTGGACTCGCTGGGCGTGTGCACACTTTGCCTCTCTGATGGCTAAGGACGGTTTGGCCCTTGCTCTTGTTAGAGCAGCCTTGTCGCCTGCTCTGAAGGTGGAGTCACGGGTCCTCAGCAGCGCACGCACCTCTGCAGTCATCCATGGAAGACCAAGTAAGAAAGGAAAGGGGGAGGAGCACCAGAAGGAGGTGATGAGCTGGTAAGAAGATAAGGTGAGAGGGGGAAACAGGAATGGGGAATGGTGAAGGGGTGGGGGCAATTACCAGAAGTTCGAGAAATTGATGTTTATGCCATCAAGTTGGAGGCTACCCAAATCTCTTGACTCTGTCTGTATGATTTTCTGCATTAAGGCATTGGCAATATGATTGGCTGATATTTGCATTAACAAGCAGGTGTGCAGATGTGCCTAATAAAGAGGCCACTGAGCGTGGATTTCCTGTATGGGTCAGGGACACCTCACAACAAACGTATGACTTTCTGTACTGGATCCTCATGCTTCAGTTTCTGTTTGTAAGCAGTTGATATTTCATCCAATGAAGGGTCTGGGCACGGAACATCCACTGTTCATTCCTCTCCAATGGTCCTGCCTGCCCTACTGTGTGTGTTGCTTCAGATTTCCAGTATCTTCAGAATTTCTTGTACGGCAATACCTCATTACTAGACATAACACTGTCTGGTGAGTAGGAACTTGCCAGAGTCTTCAATGTCTGAGCACCATGAGGATTGATTAGGAAGTGGATCCCTCCTTCCCTCTTTGTCCACACTGTCCATCTGTTGAATTGAGAAGCCTTCAGGTTGTACAATAGGTGAAACAGATATGAGTTACATCTCACATGAACAATGCATAGTACACTACATACTGAAATCCTCTGGCTGATTACTATGATCCACCTCCATCATCTTTGCAAACTATCAGTGAGTGTGACCCTTACTTGCCAGAAAGGAATATCAACAAACCTGATTCAACCACTGTGTGGCAGTGTGCGCTGTGTCATTTTAAAATATATATTGTTTTAAGATTAGTCTTGCTGACCACTGTAACTTTCAACCTGGTAGGTCTCTAGTTTATATCTGTCATAAACTAAGCTAAAGATTTACTGCTTGCATTGAACTTTGTATCCAACCCCTTCACCCAAAGATCCAAATATCTTCAGATTTAAAATCTCAGTTTTAAAATAGATCCACAAACTTATTCCTCCTTTTTCAGTGCCCTCCTTCAACCCCACCTCCAAGATTGCAGCTTTTGCCCAACTTACGTACAAGCCCCTAACTGCACCACTGGTTGTCATGCGTTCAACTATAAAGGCCCATATTTTCCCCACATCCTAAGACCACTGTCAATTCCAGCCCCATATAGGAGACTAAAGGGAGGATTAGGGTAGAATAGTTAATAGACATTTTGGGACCATTAGCTAACATATTTTCAATAAGCAGTACAACCTCCTTCTACACCCATTATGAAATATGTACTGGGCCAATTAACATACCATCCAGTTTTTTCAGCCGTGTGAGTCTCCTTGTTGCTTCATCCACCCAGGTGCCTTCAGATGAATACTTCTCTTCTAATGGATTCCCCACAAAAACGAGGTCAACCAGGTTAGGAAGATCAGCTAGCTTGCTAAACTCAGCTAAAGGTAACAAAGGCAATTATGAGAAACTGAGTGCAGGTAGAAGGTTGAGGGGGATGGTGAGAGAGGGAGTGGTGGGGGATAGCTGACAATGGAGGTGTTCGAAGTGGGTGACTGTGCAAGATTGGGGGCAAGTAGAGGGGACTAACTGGGGGAATAAGAGGGCAACAAGGTGGGTAAGAGGAAGAAAGATGGGGTAGGTAGGGTTAGAGAGAAGTGGTAAGGTTAGGGAGTGGGTGGTGCTGAGGGGGTGGAGAGTTTGATAGAGAAGTTGGTAACTAACTGCTGTCCTGTGAAGAAATAAAAATTCATTACCTGCACCCTCATCAGAATTAATATTTCTTCAAAGGGGTAAGGCAGTCCAAGTCAGAGGGGGTAAATAGTTGCCTAATGGTTATTATGCTCTCCTGCACATTGCATACAAAATCCTGAGGAGCTCTGACACAGGGGATGTGGAGAGGATGCTTCCTTTTGTGGGAGAACCTACAAGAGCAAGCGTCCCCCTTTTAGGAGAAACTAAAAATTTAAGGCAAATGATGTTCATATTTTCCTCTCAGAATGTTATGAATCTTTGGACCCTTTCTTCAAAGCTCATTGCAAGAGGAATCTTTTACCCTTTTAAAGTAGATGCAGACAGTCTTGTCAGTCTAGGTTGGTGGGTGGGAAGGAGCGGGGAGGAGGGTGTGAAGGGGTTGAAATGCTAACATAAAAATGCAGCCAAAGTTAAAGTCAGAGAAGTGGTTAAAAAAAAAAGTCTCAAGGGCCCAACTGGCCTTATACACTGGGCAGAAAGTGGAACAAAAAAAAGGGAGATTTAACACTTCTCATGTTACCAATAATGAGAGAATTTTATGCTCTACAAACATAAATGCCAAAAAAGCGCCTGGACCGCAATCCTGTTATTTTCTTAAATGCATGCATTTAAATAGCTGCTTTATATATGCAGAATGCCACAAGATTTGCAGTGATTGCTGTGATATTACAAATGCTACATTTGTATATAGTCTATTCTGGAGCACAGCCTCAGAACAGAGGGACATCCACTTATAACAGAGATGAAGAGGAATTTCTTTAGCCAGCAGGTGGTGAATCTATGGAATAGGTAGCCACAGACCATTGTGGAGGTCAGTCATTGGGTATATTTAAGGTAGAGGCTGACAGATTTTTGATTAGTCAGGACATGAAGGGTTATGGGGAGAAGGCAGGAGATTTGGGCTGAGAGGAAAATGGATCAGCCATGATGAAATGGCAGAGCAGATTAGATGGGCAAAATTCTGGAGGAATTCAGGAGTCAAGCAGCATATCTGGAAAGGAATAAAGAGCCATGTTAGGAGACCGCTTTGTCAAGCACCTTTGCTGCTCCTGCAACAAGCAGGATTTCCCAGCCAACCATTTCAGTTGCACTGCCCATTCCCATCCTGGCATGTCAATCTATGATCACCTCTACTGCCATGACGAGGCCACTCTCAGGTTAGAGGAGCAACACCTCGCAATCCGTCTGGGTAGTCTCCAACCTGGCAGCATGAATATTGATTTTGTTAACTTGTGGTAATTTCACACCCCCTTTCCCCTCCTCTTTTTCCATTCCCCATTGTGGCGCCTCTCTTAACCCTGCTTTTCTCCTCACCTGACCTTCACCTTACTCTGATGCTCCTCCTCCTTCCCTTTCTCTCATGGTCCACCCTCCTGTCCTGTCAGAATTCATCTTCTTCAGCCCTTTACATTTCTCATCTATCACCTCCCAACTTCTCACTTCAACCCCTCCCCCACCCATCTATCTTCCCTCTCAGCTGGTTTCAACTCAGCCCTTTATTCTAATAAGCCGATCCTTAGTTTGATACTCCTCAGCCAAGAGAATCCCCAGGAATTTTGCTGAGGAAGGTAGTGATGAGCTGCCTCAGAGATCCACTTCATCTCAACTCATAACAAACATGATATCCCTGGAATTCATCCAGTGAATCTCCACTGCACTCCTGTATGGCAAATATATAGTTTTTTCAAAAAAAGATAAAGAAACTAAAACTGTACACAATACTCCAGGTGCACATTCACCAAGGCATTATATAATCAGTACATCTCTTCACTCTAGTAATATAGACTAATTTTCAGGATCTGCATGTCTCTGGCAAGGCCAGAGTCTATTTCCATCTCTAATTGTCGTTGAGAAGATGGTAGTGAGCCACCTTTGTAAACATTGTAATTATACTGGTTCCAATAATCCAGATAGATAAGAGGACCCAGGATTTGGATAATGCTACAAGGAAGGAACACTAATATATACGAAGCCTTGATGGCATGTGACTTGGAGGAGACTTGCATGTGATGGTGTTCCCTTGCACCTAAATCCTTGGCTTCTTGGTGGTAGAAACGGACTGAGTTTCTCATCAGTGCTGAGCCCCAGATCATTGATAGCAAAGGCACTACAATAGTAATGCTATTAACTGTCAAGGGTAAGAGAATAGATTCCTTCTTGCCTACATTTCTTTGACATAAATATTATAACCATATAACAATTACAACACGGAAACAGGCCATCTCGGCCCTTCTAGTCCGTGCCGAACACTTCCTCTCACCTAGTCCCACTGACCCGCACTCAGCCCATAACCCTTCATTCCTTTCCTTAGGGTAGCTTCTTCCACACAGCTACCACTCTCTGAGTAAAGAAGTTCCCCCTCGTGTTACCCCTAAACTTTTGCCCCATAACTCTCAACTCATGTCCTCTTGTTTGAATCTCCCCTACTCTCAATGGAAAAAGCCTATCCACGTCAACTCTATCTATCCCCCTCATACTTTTAAATACCTCTATCAAGTCCCCCCTCAACCTTCTACGCTCCCAAGAATAAAGACCTAATATTACTTGTCAGTTTTCTGGTCCATGCTTGGATGTTGTTTTGTGCACACTTTATTTGATCCAGAGTTGTGACTGGAATTGAACATGTGAGTAGCCAACATAAAAATGGAGGGCTAAACTTGTGAATCTGCAATACGGTACAGTGTGATAACAGCACACAAAGACCATACAAGAGACAGTAAGCAATCTCCTAACAAACCAATTAAACCAGCTGTACAATATTGCTACATGCGGTTGAAGTCAGAAGTTTACATATACCTTAGCCAAAAACAATTAAACTCAGTTTTTCTATAATTCCTGATATTTAATCCTAGAAAACAGCCCCTGTCTTAGGTCAGTTAGGATTACTACTTTATCTTAAGAACGTGAAATGTCAGAATCATAGTTGAGAGAATGATTTATTTCAGCTTTTATTCCTTTCATTATTTTCCCAGTGGGTCAGAAGTTTACATACACTTTGTAGCATTTGGTAGCATTGCCTTTAAATTGTTTAACTTGGGTCAAACGTTTTGGGTAGCCTTCCACAAGCTTCTCACAGTAAGATGCTGGAATTTTGTTCCATTCCTCCAGACAGAACTGGTGAGTTCTGCCCACAAATTTTCTATTAGATTGAGGTCAGAAAATGATGTCACGTCTGGTTCATCCTTGGGAGCAACTTCCAAATGCCTGAAGGTACCACGTTCATCTGTACAAACAACAGCATACAAGTATAAACACCATGGGACCACGGAGCCATCATACCGCTCAGGAAGGAGACACATTCCGTCTCCTAGAGATGAATGTACTTTGGCGCGATAAGTGCAAATCAATCCCAGAACAACAGCAAAGGACCTTGTGAAGATTTTGGACGAAACAGGTAGATGAGTATCTAATATCCACAGTAAAATGAGTCCTATATCGACATAACCTGAAAGGCTGATCAGCAAGGAAGAAGCCACTGCTCCAAAACCACCATAAAAAAGCCAGACTCCAGCTTTCAAGTGCACATGGGGATGAAGATCTTACTTTTTGGAGAAATGTCTTCTGGTCTGATGAAACAAAAATCGGCCTGTTTGGCCATAATGACTATCGTTGTGTTTGGAGGAAAAAGGATGAGGCTTGCAAGCCAAAGAACACCATCCCAACTGTGAAGCATGGGGGTGGCAGCATCATGTTGTGGGGATGCCTTGCTGCAGGAGGGACTGGTGCACTTCACAAAATAGATTATAGCGTGAGAAAGGAAAATTATGTGGATATATTGAAGCAACATCTCAAGACACCAGCCAGGAAGTTAAAGCTTGGTCGCAAATGGGTCTTCCAAATGGACAATGACCCCATGCATACCTCCAAAGTTGTGGCAAAATTGCTTAAGGACAACAAAGTCAAGGTATTGGAGTGGCCATCACAAAGACCTGACCTCAATCCGATAGAAAATTTGGGGGGCAGAACTGAAAAAGCAAGGAGGCGTACAAACCTGACTCAGTTACACCAGTTCTGTCTGGAGGAATGGAACAAAATTCCAGCATCTTACTGTGAGAAGCTTGTGGAAGGCTACCCAAAACATTTGACCCAAGTTAAACAATTTAAAGGCAATGCTACCAAATACTAACAAAGTGTATGTAAACTTCTAACCCACTGGGAAAGTGATGAAATAAATAAAAGCTGAAATAAATCATTCTCTCTACTAGTATTCTGACATTTCACTTTCTTAAAATAGTGATCCTATCTGACCTAAGACGGGGAATGTTTTCTAGGATTAAATGTCAGGAATTGTGAAAAACTGAGTTTAAATGTATTTGGCTAAGGTGTCTGTAAACTTCTGACCAACTGTATAGCCAGGAATAGTGTTGGAAATGATATATCATTACTAATGACTAGATTTGTTTAAATTCTATATTATTTACTAAAATTAAATTGCAGATTGCAACTCAGATGGATCTTTACAGCAAAACAATTAGCTTCATGGTTATTGCTTCTGAAAGAAATTTATTATTTTTTATTCAAGATACACGCTTGTTTAATTTAAATTTCCCAGCTTTCATAGTGGAAATAAATTCCTGACTCTGGATCAATGGTCCAGAACTCTTGTTTGCCAGCTAAGTAATTTAATCATTGCACTACAGGAAGTGGGTGGATGACGCCTAGGTAAATGCTGTGAGCTCAGTGGAAGTGCTGCCTTGGGAAAGTCAAGCAAATAAGACCATACGACAAAGGAGCAGAAGTCGGCCATTCGGCCCATTGAGTCAGCTCCACCATTTCATCATGAGCTGATCCAATCTCCCCTTTAGTCCCATTCCCCTGCCTTCTCACCATAACCTTTGATGCCCTGACCACTCAGATACCTATTTGTCTCTGCCTTAAATACACCCAATGACTTTGCCTCCACTGTGGCAACAGATTCCATAGATTCACCATCCTCTGGCTAAAAAATTTTTTTTGCATCCCTGTTCTGAATGGACACCCTTCAATCCTCAAGTCATGTCCTCTCATACTACACCATGGGAAACAACTTTGCCACATCCACTCTGTCCATGCCTTTCAACATTCGAAATGTTTCTATGAGGTCCCCCCTCATTCTTCTAAACTCCAAGGAGTACAGTCCAAGAGCGATCAAACATTCCTCATATGTTAACCCTCTCATTCCCAGAATCATTTTAGTGAATCTTTTCTGAACCCTCTCCAATGCCAGCACATCCTTTCTTAAAACCAAAACTGCACACAGTACTCCAAATGAGGTCTTACCAGTGCCTTATAGAGCCTCAACATCACATCCCACTCCTATGCTCTATTCCTCTAGAAATGAATGCCAACATTGCATTCACCTTCTTGACCACTGGCTCAACCTGGAGGTTAACCTTAAGGGTATCCTGCACGAGGACTCCCAAGTCCCATTGCACCTCAGAACTGAATTCTGTCCCCATTTAAATAATAGTCTGCCCGTTTATTTCTTCTACCAAAGTGCATGACCATACACTTTCTGACATTGTAATTCATTTACAACTTCTTCGGCCATTCCCCCAATCTATTCAAGTCTCTCTGCAGACTCTCTGTTTCCTCAGTACTACCGGTCCCTCCACCTATCTTTGTATCATCAGCAAACTTAGGCACAAAGCCATCTGTTCCATAATTCAAATCATTGATATACAACGTAAAAAGAAGTGGCCCCAACACGGACCCCTGTGGAACACCACTGGTAACCGGCAGCCAACCAGAATGGGATCCATTCATTCCCACCCTGACACCCTTAAATGTCCAGAATATTGCTGATGTCTTCCTCAGTGAAGACTGATGCAAAATACTCATTTAGTTCTTCCACCACCTCCTTATCTCCCATTACAATTTCTCCAGCATCATTTTCTATGGGTCCTATATCTACTCTCACCTGTTTTTTTACTCTTTATATACTTGAAAAAGCTTTTAGTATCCTCTTTGATATTATTTGCTAGCTTCCTGTCATAGTTCATCTTTTCCCTCTTAATGACCTTCTTAGTTTCCTTTTGTAAGCTTTTAAAAAATTCCCAATCCTCTGTCTTCCCACTAATTTTTGCTTCCTTGTATGCCCTCTGCTTTGCTTTTACTTTGGCTTTGACTTTTCTTGTCAGCCATGGTTGCATCCTTTATCCATTTGAAATGTCCTTCCCGCTTGTGTCCCTTTCCAGTCAACCTTGGCCAGTTCCTCTCTCAAGCCACTGTAATTTTCTTTACTCCACTGAAATACCGACACATCGGATTTCGGCTTCTCTTTCTCAAATTTCACAGTGAACTCAATCATGTTATGATCACTGCCTCTTAAGGGTTCCTTCACTTCCATCTCTCTAATCATCTCTGGTTCATTACACAATACCCAATCCAGTACAGCTGATCCCTTAGTGGGCTGAACAACAAGTTATTCTAAAAAGGCATCTCATAGACATTCTACAAATTCTCCCTCGAGATCCAGTGCCGACCTGGTTTTCCCAATCCACTCGCATGTTAAAATCCCCCACAATTATCATAACACTGCCCTTCTGGCAAGCCTTTTCTATTTCCTGTTGTAATTTGTAGTCCACATCACTGCAGCTGTTTGGAGGCCTGTAGATAACTGCCATCAGGGTCCTTTTACCCCTGCGATTTCTTAGCTCAACCCATAAAGATTCTGTACCTTCCGATCCTATGTCAACTCTTTCTAATGATTTAATATCATTTCTTACCATTAAAGCCACACCACCCCCTCTACCTACCTGTCTATCCTTCCGATACACCGTGTATCCTTGGACGTTCGGCTCCCAGAGACATGCACCCTTTAGCCACGTCTCAGTGATGGCCACAATATCATACCTGCCAATATGTAACTGTACAACAAGATCATCCACCTTATTCCTTAAGGTGCATTTAAGTATAACACCTTAAGTCCAGTATTTGGTACTTGTTGCATTGATTGCATTTCATCTCATCCCAATGGCTGCAAATTTGCTCCATCACCTGCCTGTCCTTCCTGACATCCTTACTGCTCACTACCGTAGATCTATTTCTGTTTACCCTCTCCTCCACTCCCTCATTCCGGTTCCCATCCCCCTGCCAAATTAGTTTAAACCCTCCCTAACAGCTCTATTAAACCTTCCCGCCAGGATACTGGTCCCCCTAGGATTCAAGTGTAACCAGTCCTTTTTGTACAGGTCACACCTGTCCCAAAAGAGGTCCCAATGATCCAGAAACTTGAATCCCTGCCCCCCCGCTCCAATCCCTCAGTCATGCATTTATCCTCCACCTCATTCCATTCCTACTCTCACTGTCGCGTGGCACAGGCAGTAATCCCGAGATTACTACCTTTGTGGTCCTTCTTCTCAACTGCCTTCCTAACTCCCTATATTCTCCTTTCAAGACCTCTTCCTTTTTCCTACCTATGTCATTGGTACCTATATGTACCATGACCTCTGGCTCCTCACCCTCCCACTTCAGGATATCGTGGATGCAATTAGAAACATCCCGGACCCTGGCACCAGGGAGACAAACTACCATCCGGGTCTCCTAATTGCGTCCACAGAATCGCCTATCTGACCCCCTAACTATAGAGTCCCCTATTACTACTGCCTTCCTCTTCCTCTCCCTACCCTTCTGAGCTACAGGGCCGAACTCTGTGCCAGAGGCGCAGCCACTGTTGCTTGCTCCAGGTAGGCTGTCCTCCCCCCCCAACAGTACTCAAACAGGAGTACTTATTGTCAAGGGGTACAGCCACAGGGGTACTCTCTAGTACCTGACTCTTCCCCTTCCCCCCTCCTAACCGTGACCCACCTGTCTGCCTCCCGTGGCCCCGGTGTGACCACCTGCCTGTAACTCCTCTCTATCAACTCCTCACTCTCCCTGACCAGACGAAGGTCATGAAGCGGCAGCTCTAGTTCCCTAACACAGACCCTTAGGAGCTGCAGCTCGGCGTACCTGACACAGATATGGGCGTCCGGGAGGCTAGGAGACTCCAGGACCTCCCACATCCGAAACCAAGAACAACAAGCTGCCCTCACCCTCATACTTCCCCTTTCCTCAAATAACAGGAAAAACCTAAACCTACCTTGCCTCGCCCGATTCTGCCTCAGCCTGTTGAACCAAAGCCCTTAAGCTTACACTCTGCTCCTGGCTCACTCCACTGCCCGCTGTATAAGGCTGTGTCCTTCTTAAATCTTCCCCGCTTCACTACCCAACATCACACGCCCGCGCAGTCCTGACTCTCTTAACTCAGATGAGAAGAAGAAGAAGAAAAAAATTCAAAATGGCTCCCACCGCACTCCTGTTCTGATCCTCCGATTTCTTTCTCCAAATGAAACCTGATTCAGAATGTCTGCCTTTTTAAAATCTTCCCCGCTTCACTGCCCAACATCACATGCCTGCACAACCCCGACTCCATTAACTCCGATGAGAAGAAGAAAATAAACAACAAAATGTCTCCCACCGCACTCCCGTTCTGATCCTCCGACTTCCTTCTCCAAATTAAGTTACTCTAAAAGTACAAACCTGAACTGGGTTCATAGAAGTTCTTGGTAAACTTTGAGAAATCACCCTTAGGTCACATTAAAAGCAAGCTCTGCAGGGGCTGAGAATGCCTGCTCTTACAGGAGTTGCTTATGGATGGCACAGGCTGCATATGTACCCTTGAATTTCCAGGAAATTATGTTGCATATGGATTGTATCTCACTGTACATATCTGTCCCTGCTCCAATGCTTCAGATACACAGACCAAGAAAGAAAATTGTAATCATAATCTATTTTCTAGATAATTATATTCAAATATTTTTAACTTAATAGCTCCTTTTTTTTAAAAAAAAGTTAAGGAAGATTAAAGATGGAGTCACATCAAAGTGGCTTAATCAAGCCTAAAACTGGGCTGAGAAAGCCAGTGTGAATATAACATTTCCTTGGAGTTTAAAAAAAAACACATTATAGAGTAAAAATGCAGTTATGGTCTCCACAATTGTGACGGTTGGACTCACCTCAGCACAATTTATTCCATTGATTCACAAGAATGGAATGCCCAGGGAGATACACCAAAAATGAATAATCTTGAATGCATTTATACTTTGAGAGGTTGGTTATAATTAGACTGAACTCCTGCCTCAGCAAGGACCTGGACCCATTGCAATTTGCCTATCCCCACAATAGGTCAACAGCAGACACAATCTCAATGGCTCTCCATGTGGCTTTAGACCACCTAGACAACACAAACACCTACGTCAGGATGCTGTGCATTGACTATAGGTCAGCATTTAATGCCATCATTCACACAACCCTGATTGAGAAGTTGCAGAACCTGGGCCTCTGTACCTCCCTCTGCAATTGGATCCTTGACTTCCTAACAGGAAGACCACAGTCTGTGCGGATTGGTGATAACATATTCTCCTCACTGACAATCAACACTGGTGCACCTCAGGTGTGTGTGCTTAGCCCATTGCTCTACTCTCTGTATACATGTGACTGTGTGGCTAGGCATAGCTGAAATACCATCTACAAATTTGCTGACAATACAACCATTGTTGGTAGAATCTCAGGTGGTGACGAGAGGGCGTACAGGAATGAAATATGCCAACTAGTGGAGTGGTGCCACAGCAACAACCCAGCACTCAATGCCAGTAAGACAAAAGAGCTGACCGTGGACTTCAGAAAGGGTAAGATGAAGGAACACACACCAATCCTCATAGAGGGATCAGAAGTGGAGAGAGTGAGCAGCTTCAAGTTCCTTGGTGTCAAGATCTCTGAGGATCTAACTTGGTCCCAACATATTGATGTAGTCATAAAGACAGTGGCTAAACTGTATTAGGAGTTTGAAGAGATTTGGCATGTCAACAAATACACTCAAAAACTTCTATAGTTGTACCATGGAGAGCACTCTGACAGGCTGCATCACGGTCTGGTATGGAGGGGCTACCGCACAGGATCGAAGGAAGCTGCAGAAGATTGTAAATCTAGTCAGCTCCATCCTGGGCACGAGCCTACAAAGTACCCAAGACACCTTTAGGGAGTGGTGTCTCAGAAAGGCAGAGTCCATTATTAAAGACATCCAGCACCCAGGGCATGCCCTTTTCTCACTGTTACCATCAGGTAGGAGGTACAGAAGCCTGAAGACACATAATCAGCGATTCAGGAACAGCTTCTTCTCCTCTGCCATCAGATTCCTAAATGGACATTGAAGCTGTAGACACTACCTCACTTTTTTTAAAATAGCATACAGTATTTCTGTTTTTGAATATTAAAAAAAAAATTATTCAATATATGTAATTTATTTACTTGTTTATTTATTTTTTTCTCTCTGCTAGATTACGTATTGCATTGAACTGCTGCTGCTAGGTTAACAAATTTCACGTCACATGCCAGTGATAATATACCTGATTCTGATAACAACCAAAGACAGATTTTACCCCAGTTTCCAACACAGCAGGATACTGAGGGAATTCACAGACCTGCAATCTGCATTAGTATTTGTAACATACACAAAATGCTGGAGGAACTCAGCAGGTCAGGCAGCATTTCTTATGTTTCATTAGTATTTGTAGACAGCTTCCCACCACTGTCTGTAAAGACTTTGCATGTTCTTCCCATGGCTTTACTCTGGGTGCTTGTTTCCTCCCACATTCCAAAGATATACACGAGCATAAGACCATAAGACACAGGAGCAGAATTAGACCATTTGGTCCATCGAGTCTGCTCCGCTATTTCATCATGGCTGATCCATTTTTTTCTCTCAGCCCCAATTTCTTGCCTTTTCTCCCATATTCTTTTATGCCCTGACCAATCAAGAATCTATCAAATGCTGCCTTAAATATACCTAAAGACTTGGCCTTCACAGTTGCCTGTGGCAATGAATTCCATAGATTCAATTCTTTCTGGCTAAAGAAATTCCGCATCTTCATTATAAAAGGATGCCGCCCCCCCCTCCCCCATTGTTCTGAGGTTGTATCCTCCGGTCTTAGACAGTCCCACTGTAGGAAGCACCCTCTCCATATTCACTCTAACAAGGCCTTTCAACATTCGACAGGCTTCAATTAGGTCACCGCTCATTCTTCTGAATTCTACTCAATAGAGGCCAGGAGACATTAAGTGTTTTTCATATGACAAGCCGTTTAATCCTGGAATCAATTTTATGAACCTCCTTTGAATCTTCTCCAGTTTCTGCACATCCTTTCTAAGGGGCCCAAAACTGCTCACAGTACTCCAAGTATGGTTCACCAGTGATTTATAAAGTCTCAACATTACATTCTTGCTTTTATATTCTAGTCCTCTTGAAATGAATGCAAACACCTCATTTGCCTTCCTCACCACAGACTTAACCTGCAAATTAACCTTTAGGGAATCCTGCACGAGGACTTCCAAATCTCTTTGTGCCTCAGATTTTTTATATTTTCTGTCCATTTAGAAAATCCTTTCATTTCTTCTACCAAAGTGCATGACCATACACTTCCCAACACAATATTCCATCTACCACTTCTTTGCCCATTCTCCTAATCTGCCTAATTCCTTCTGTAGCCTCTCTACTTCCTCAAAACTTCCTGCCCCTCCACCTGTCTTCATATCATCTGTAAACTTTGCAACAAAGCCATCAATTCCATCATCCAAATCATTGACACATAATGTAAAAAGAATAAGTCCCAACAAAGACCCTTGTGGAACACCACCTGTCACAGGCAGCAAACCAGAAAAGGTTCCCTTTATTCCCACTCTTCGCCTCCATTGCTTTATCCATGCTAGAATCTTTCCTGAAATACGAGCTCGTAGCTTGTTAAGCAGCCTCATGTGTGGCACCTCATCAAATACCTAAAAATCCAAGCACACAACATTATCCGATTCTCCCTTGTCTATCCTGCTTGTTATTTCAAAGAATTCCAACAGATTTGTCAGGCAAGATTGTCCCTTGAGGAAACCTGCTGTCTATAGCTTATTTTATCATGTGCTTCCAAGTACCCCGAAACATGACCATACACTTTCCAACACTGAATTCCAAATGCCATTTCTTTGCCCACTCTTCCCCTTTGTTTACGTCCTACTGTAGACTCTATATTTGCTCAAAACCACCTGCTCCTCCACCTATCTTCGTACTGTCTACAAACTTAACAACAAAGTAATCAATTCCATAATCCAAATCATTGACATATAATGTAAAAAGAATATGGGTCGGTAGGGTAATTCATTATGTGGGTGCAATTGGCAGTGCAGGCTCGTTGAAGAACGTGGGTCAATAGGGTAATTCATTATGTAGGTGCAATTGGCAGTGCAGGCTCGTTGAAGAACGTGGGTCAATAGGGTAATTCATTATGTAGGTGCAATTGGCAGTGCAGGCTCGTTGAAGAACGTGGGTCAATAGGGTAATTCATTATGTAGGTGCAATTGGCAGTGCAGGATCATTGGATCAGAATGGCCTGTCACTGTGTGGCATTTCTAAGAAGAAACTTTTGTACGGAGGACTGAATCATAGCCTCTAAGGACCAAAGAAACAGTATTGTTTGTTAGTGAAGTGCAAATATTCCCATAAACGACTTACAATATTTTGAAGGACACTAGTGAGTTTTTGCTGCTATTCCAATCAATATTTATTCCTTAACCATGAGTGGGGAATCACATCAAACACAAATTGGTCATCCTGCTTCTTGCGTGAGAACAGTAGCTGTATTTCAAAAACATTCATTGACGATAAAGCATTTTTACATGTTTTGATGTTATTATATGCTCTGCAGAAATGCAAGTTTTTCTTAAAAATAGATGACATGGAACGTACCCCAATCCTTTACTAGGTTGTTCGACATGTATAGTACTTGAAGCTGCTTCATAGCATGAATTCCTTTAAGCTTCTCTATTAAATTATATGATATCCACAATTCTTCCAATGTCTCCCCGACTGCCTCCTGCAGAAAGTCAAACTGATTACAACAGCAAATGTACATAAAGCTAGGAAGCTTGACTTGTTTATTTGTACCAGCATTTAATGATCAAATAACAATTATTTCCTTCCTGTGGAGTCTAGCAGTGCAAAAGGATTTGAAAGTCAAATAGGAAAACAGGCAGACTGGCAGAATATTGAAGATAATCCACAAGGCAAAGTACATTTAAGAATAGCTAAAAGCTAGTGGACAGGTACAAAAGAAAATTAATATAACCAAAATAACTATTTTTACACAATCAGCATCAAAAGAAGGAAGGAAAGGAAAAAAAGGAGGAAATGCAGAGTTTTAGGGCAAGAAATCTAGAGTAGAATTAAATACAGGCCCACAATCCCTTATCCGAAATTCTGAAATCCAAAAACCTCCGAAAACCAAAGTTTTTTTCACCAACAGCTGACGTCACTCAGGGGTGACGTGGCAGCACTAGCAGAGGCCACCAGACATCAGTTGTGGCTCAGCGCTGGTACTGGTTGCACCTGCATTTGCTGTTCGCTGATATTTTGTGTTCACTGTTGACTTTGTGTTTAATTTCATTGTGAAAATGTCAAAAAGAGATGCAGATACCCCTATGGGTAACAATGAGGAAAAAAAGGAAGCATCTATCATTATCAATAATGCAGAAAGTGGAGTTATTGCAGAAGCTTGTTCGTGGTGTGTCTGTGCAGCGTCTTACTTAAGAATATGGTGTCGGAACTACCACTGTATGTGATTTAAAGAAACAGAAAGACAAGTTACTGAAGTTTTATAGTGACAGTAACATTCTACTATTATTCCAATAAGTCATTTACCACGTGTTTGATTTGGTTCGTTCGAAGCTGTATACTTTTATGTTTTACTGAATGTTTTTGTTGGAAATAAAATATTTTTCTTTTCATTATTCCCTAAACAATACAGTATAACAACTATTTACATAGCATTTACATTGTATTAGGTATTATAAGTAATCAAGAGATGATTTAAAGTATACGGGAGGATGTGCGTAGGTCTGGAACTCTGCCGGGTCCTAAAGTCCACCACAATGAGCCAGGTTAAATAACGGACTTGAGCATACATGTTTTTTGGTATCTGTGGGGGGTCCTGGAACCAATAAGGAGGAATTCTGAAATCCGAGAAATTCTAAAATGCAACTGGCCCCAAGGATTTTGGATAAGGGATTATGGACCCATATTGTTCTTTATCTCAGGGCACTGGGTTACCATGCATGGAAATATGTTAATAAAAGTTTGCTTGGTAACCATCTGGAGCACAACTTTTAGTTCTGGACAGCATGTTTCTAATATATTGGTTTTGTAAGGAGTTGCTGTGCAGTCATTAGACTGGTATCAAAATGGAGAGGTACAAGATGATGAGAGGCATTGATTGTGTGGATAGTCAGAGGCTTTTTCCCAGGGCTGAAGTGATTGCCACAAGCGGACACAGGTTTAAGGCGCTGGGGAATAGGTACAGAGGAGATGTCAGGGGTAAGTTTTTTTACTCAAGAGAGTGGTGAGTGTATGGAATGGGCTGCTGTCAACAGTGGTGAGGCGGATACGATGGGGTCTTTTAAGAGGCTTTTAGAAAGGTACATAGAGCTTCGTAAACTAGAGGGCTATAGGTAAGCCTAGTAGTTTCTGAGGTAGGGACACGTTTGACACAACTTTGTGGGCCAAAGGGCCTGTATTGTGCTGTAGGTTTTCTATGTTTCTATATTAAATTATGAAAATAGATTCAACAGTTCAATTTAATATCAGAGAAATGTATACAATATACAAACATGTACATCCTGATATTCTTTTTCTTCCTAGACATCCATGAAAACTGAAGAGCACCCCAAAGAATGAATGATAGTTAAAACATTAGACCCCAAAGCCCCCTCCAACTTTCCCCCACACATAAGCAGCAAAACAACAATCCTCCCCACTTCCACCCATTTTCGCAAAAAAGCATCAGCACCCTCTACTCACCAAACATGCAATAGCAAGGCCCCCAATAAAGACCATGATATGCAGTACAACAGAAACTAATTGTTCACCCAATAATCTGACCTGCCACAGGCTCTCTCCCTAATAAAGGGAAAAGGAGGTGTCCCTTTTCACAGCAAGGCAGAGGGGCATAACAAAGCAATGCGCTGATTTACAGTGTTCAAAGTCTGTCGCACTGCTCTCCCTCTCCTACACCCCCACCCAGAGTTCTGTGATCTGAGAATTCGCAACAATCTCGAGACAGCGAGAGCAAAAGAGTTACACAGATAGCAATGAGTAAGCTTTCAACCTCCTCTCCCCTCTGCTCTACCACCATTTCAGTCACCCAGTCTCCACCCAATTTCAAACATTCCTTTTGCAAATCACTTCCATGTTGCTTTCCAGCTTTTCTCGGTTCTGATGAAAGATCGTTGACCTGAAACATTATTCTGTTTCTTGCTCCACAGACGTTGTCTGGCCTGCTGAATCTTCCAAGTGCTTGCTGAATATGCTAAATTTGTATTCCCTTAATTGTGAGATGGGCAATTTAGATGTAACCAAGAACCATTCTCAGATGAATTTAAATTAGAGATATATTAAATTAAAGATTAAATTTCTATATTAACTAAATAAATGCAATAAAAATCCAATGAATGATATGTTCACTACATCCATTATTATGGACTCTTTTAATAACTGATAATACATTCCTTTTATAAACTTGGAACAGTAGTGAGGCTGTGTTGTTATTTAAATAACGTAGACTTTGCAGTTGTAACATTTGTGAAACAGGCAGTATTAATCTTTCTCACTCACTCCACAAAAAGAGATCTATACATTAGATGCACATGAAAATCTGAAGCTGCAGTCTGTAATTTCTTACTCCTCCACTAGCTATAGTTTGTAATTTGCTCCAATGTTGCTTCTGAATATTAGTGATCTGATGACAACTTCAGGTATTTCCAAACTACTCTCAGAGTAGATTAGCCTGAAAATGTTATGCTTTGTGAATGATATATATATAGATCTATTAAAGCAAAATTAATGGCAATTTGGAATTAGTATCTTGCTGGCTCTAAAGTACTGATTATGATTAGGTTACTTTGTCTTCAGATTAATATTCCAAAAATTAAAAAATATTTTATTTTTAAAATTAAGTTTTATTATGATACCCAGGTTTACTGCAGTTATGTTCCAATAACCATTTTACATTCATAGCAGATGTCTAAAGCATCAGCATGCAGTGTTAGCAATAAGTAGAAGATGGACAAAGGAATAGGAACAGTAGATAATACTAAAGAAAGAATATGTACACCGTTGAATGGGATCAGACTGAAAAATTAGAGGTCAAAGATAGGTTTCTATTGCCAGATTGTCCAGGATTGAATCACTTGTCAATATGAAGAGTGTTTGATGGCTCTGGGCCTGTATTCACTAGAATTCAGAAGAATGAGGGGTGGCCTAATTGAAACCTATCAAATGTTGAAAAGCCTTGATAGAGTGGATATGGAAAGGATATTTCCTATGGCGGGAGAGTCTAGGATCAGAAGATGCAGCCTTAAAATAGAAGGGCATCCTTTTAGAAAGGAGATGAAGATGAAATGCTTTAGCTAGAGTGGTGAACCTATGGAATTTGTTTCCACATACAGCTGTGGAGGTCCAGTCATTAGCTATTTTTAAGGCACAGGTTGATAGATTCTTGATTGTTGGTGGCAAAAAAGCAGGAGATTGAAGCTGAGAGGAAAAATGGATCATGATGGAATGGCAGAGCAGACTCAATGAGCCAAATAGCTTAATTATGCTCCTGTATCTTATGGTCTTATAATACAAATGGGGACACCAGGCTAAATATGGAAAACAAAGTGGAAAAGTTAATAAAAGATCAAAGAGTGAAAGAAGATGGCTCTGAGCCATCTCCTTTTCTTGCAGATACCATCAGGTAGGAGGTACAGAGCCTTAAATCTCACACCACCAATTACTTCTCTGCAAACATGAGATTCCTGACCAACTACCACAGCCTTAATCACTATAGTTTAGCATTACTACTTTGAACACTGCACAAAATTGACATTTTTGTTCTAATTATATCCTTTCTTATAAAAATTCCATGTAGTTTATGCTTATTTTATCTTTTTCTTATGAATGTTGCTTGTATGATGTACCTGGAAGGCAGCTACAAGTACTTGTGCATATAACAATAAATTTGACTTTTTTATAGTGTTGAAGTTAACAAGAGAAACCTCAATGTCTTCGATATTAACAAAAATGGATAGTAAGAGGGCTGGGCTAAATACAGATTAAAATAGGAATCTATGCATGGAGCCAGAGATCATTGCTGAAACACATATTAGTATCTATTATTCATCAGGCAGAGGACAGTACCAACATCTCAGCAAAAGTGGAGTAGTAATTCAGAATCAGATTTAATTTCTCCGGCATATGTTGGTAAATTTGTTGTCCATGTGACCGCAGTACAATGCAATACACAATAATGGAGAGAAAAAAAAAGCTGACTCAGTATAGAATCTGGGCCATTCCATCAGTAGCAGAGACACAGCAAAGTGTTTCACCTTGTCTGCTTGGGCCATGTCCCCTTTCGCAAATGCTGACCAAAGAGTATCTATGCACAGGTCATCTCACTGATCGGTGGCCACTTCCCCAGAACTCAATTCTGCCAACTGCTTTCTCTTCAGAGCAGTCAGGTTACAGTAAACTTGTGGAATGGCACCATCAGAAGCTCCCAAATGATCTACTGCTTGATTTTGCCCTTGCCTTTCTTCTGCATTTCCCGTGATGGAAAACTGGCATATTGCTTTCACTCCAGGGGCAGGAATGTTCTCCCACTCTCCGTAACTCTCCAGCCTTCTATGCACACATCACACCGATGGCCAGTGGCAACCAATTTTACCGAAGTCGGGACATAAGTTAATGGGTTGTTGTCAGTCCTCACCTTGTACTTGGCACCATATAGATAGTCACTTAGCTTATCCACCACAGCCCATTTCAATGCTAGAAACTCCAACTTGTGTGTGGGGTAGTTTCGCTCAGAGGGTGACAGACTCTAGCTGACAAACTCTATGGGTCTCAACCCTGTGCCCTGATCCTAACACAGAACACCCCCTAAGCCCTGTCTGCTGGCATCCGTATGCAGTACATACGGCAAGCAGGGATCAGCAAAAGCCAGCACAGGTGCTTTCATTAGCACCTCCTTCAGCAACTGAAAGGCCTCTTCGCATCTTTCTCCAAAATGCCTGAAGAGCTAAGGTAACCTTTACCATCCTCTCCTTTCGCCCTCCTCCCTTTCTTCCCCAAGGGAAGGTAACCACACAGAAGCTGATTTAAAGGGTGACTAATCTGAGGGTAGTCCTTCATGAACCTCCGATAGTACCCACAGAATTCCAGGAACGAGCGCAGGGAGCTCACAGTTTGGGGCCTTGGTCATCTGATCACTGCCTCCATCTTAGCTGGATCCTTAGCTACTCCAATCTGTGAGACTATGGGCCCAACGTAGTTGACAGAGATTTTTCAGAACTAGCACTTGTCCAGGGAAATTTTTAACCCTTCAGCTTTCAGGCAGCCCAGCACTTTCAGTAGCCTCGCTTCATGTTCCTCCAAGGTGGAACTGAACACTATGAGATCAACCAGGTACATGAACACCTCAAGCAAGTTCATATTCCCCACCGTTTTCTCCATGACATGCTGGAAAAACGCCAGGGCTCCTGATATGCCCTGGGGCATCATTTCAAACTGGTAGAATCCCAGTGGACATGTGAATGCCACCTCCTCTTTGTCAGCCTCACTCATAGGTATCTGATAATACCCACTTCTCAAGTCCAGCACACTGAACCACTTTACACCACTCAGGCAAGCCAATGTGTCCTGGTCGGGGACTGTACGATTGTTCAGAGTTTGATAGACTACACACATCCGTACCTTCCCATTCTTCTTCCTGGCCACCACTATTGGAGACACATAGGGGCTTCTGGACTCAGTGATGATTCCAGCTTCCTTCAGCTTCCATAGGTGCTGCCAAATGTCCTCCACCTCTACAGGTGACAGTCGCCATGACCTTTCCCTGAACTCGATGTCCTCTGTCACCCAGATGGTGTGGTGAGTGCTCTTGGAGCAACCCACATCAAACTTGTCAGCAGAAAAGACACTTCACAGCTTCAACATTTTCTCTATCAACTTCCAGGTACTGGGGAGTCACCAAAGTTGAATGACTCGACAGTCAACTTTCCCTTTTACGGACAGAGTTTCTCCCTGGCTTGTCTCACAGAGACACTAGACATTACCGGCACTGGAAAGAGATATACCACTGGCATTTGCCATCTGACCCTGAGGGTGATCTCCCTCTCCGAGGTATTCCTGACAATCAATGTCATCCTGTTCACCTGTATAACCGAGAGCTTCGTTAGATAATGTTAGATAATGTTAGCTGATGAGCAGGATGTTCTTTCTTGTGGGTCTGGGAGTAGGGATTTAGTAGAGGAAAGAAGACGTGAATGGAGAGAGTGGGTAGACCTCCGGATGGCGTGGAGGAGGAGCGAGGGTCCGAGGGTCAGCTGTGCCTGGAGGAGGTCGACAGAGAACAAGTGAACGGAACCATGAGCTCCAACGTTGCGCATTTGACTGTTTCATGAGAATGGGCAGGTGGCTGATGTTGTGAGAGCCATCAGGTTGCAGTATCCCGTAGCGACAGGTGCAAGAAAAAGTCTGTGCATATCTGGTGTAGTGGTCTGTGATGCTCAAGGCATTCGCCGTGTTGCTGGCATCGGGTTCCATTGACAGGAAATCCATACACTCCAGATCCAGGGGACCCGCACTCTACAAGTGGAACAAGGGAGCTGCCTACGTAGGCAGCATCTTCCGCCGTATGCATTGAATGCACAACTTGCAGTATTCTTCGATCTCTGACTTAAAACCGGACACTGAACAATCCATAGGTCTTTTCGACCCCCAAATGTCCAGAATCATCATGAAGTGTTTTCAACGCAACCCTCCGATACTTCTCAGACAGAAACAGCTGGCAAGGCCAAGGTCAGTCCGGGGGTGATATGACCACAGGATCTGGTTCCCCAGCTCCAACCGAGGCCATTATCTCAGTAATGGAGCTTGCAGGCCTCTATGAGCCTCCTCACAAGAGGGGTGTTGGTCCCCATCAGAACTGAAACGCCATTGTTCTTGCAAAACAAAGTCTCTAATCCAGGTGTAAAAGGCAGTGACACAGCTCCCCAAAACAGTAGGAGTCATACTCTGCTCCCCTAGTGCTACATAGGCCAGGCTATCTGGTGGTCTCCTAATTCTCTGAGACCTCTGCACCCACTCACCTATCTCTTCAGGTTCAGACACTACCTCAGCTAAGTCTTTGGTGGTAAGTCCCAAAGCAAAGGTCAATGGGCAACCTCGCCTTGCGCCCAAACATCAGATAGTATGGTGAGTACCCAGTAGCTTCAACAAAAGATGTATGGGTGGGCACGTCTTATGAGACTGTTGGAGACCCCAAGCAGTCAGGTCCTGAGACAGGGCACCCCTGGCTATCTGTTCCACTCTTAACTAATCCTCCTCAGCTGCATGAATGACCCCTCTGCGCTGCAAGCAACTTAGCTGCCTCTCTAGCCGAAAAATTAAAGCAGAAAGCTTCTCCCCCACCTCACTGACAATCAACACTAGTGCACATCAAGGTTGCACATTTAGCATACTGCTCTACTCTCTCTACACTCACAATTGTGTGGCTCGGCACAGCTCAAACAGCATCTATAAATTTTCCAATGACACAACCATTATTGACAGAATTTCAGATGGTGATGACAAGGAATACAGGAGTGAGATGGATCAGCTGGTTGAGTTGTGTCACAATAACCTTGCACTCAACGCTAGACCAAGGAACTGATCGTGGACCAGGAAAAAGTTGAAGGACAACACACCAGTCCTCATTGGGGGATCAACAGTGGAAAGGGTGAGCCGATTCAAGTTCCTGGGTGTCAACATATCTGAAGATCTATCCTGTATCCAACTTACTGATGCAATTACAAAGAAGGCACACCAGCAACTATATTTCATTTGGAATTTGAGGAGACTTACCAAAGACTCTCAAAAATTTATACACAGAGAGCATTAACTGGTTGCTTCACCGTCTGGGGACACTGCATGGAATCAGAAAGAACTGTAGAAAGTTGTAAATGTAGCTAGTTTCATCATGGGCACAAGCATCCCCTGAGTCAAGGACACCTTCGAAAGGAAATGCCTCAGGAATGTGGCATCCATCATGAATAACCCCCATCATCCAGGACGTACCATCTTTTTGCTACCATCAAGGAGGTGGTACTGAAGCCTGAAGAGTGGGTGAGTGAGTGAGGAGAGAGTGAGAGAGGAGAGAGCGCGAGAGAGACAAGAGTATATGAGTGTGTATTGCAAATTACTGCTAACACCAAACAAATTTCATAACATATGCCAGTGATATCAAACCTGATTCCGACTTTACTACACCATTACAGAAAGAAGTTTAGATTTTAATTAAGGACGTTAGAGTCAAATGGTCAATCTGTTATTCACTTACCAGACCATTCAAATTCTTTATGTTGTTTCTTCCGAGAGATAGAATTTTCAGTTTCTCTGGAAAACAAGAGGAAAACACAATAGTTCAGTATTACGTTTAATTTTACAATAATCAGCATGGACATGTCAGCATGTTCATCAAACCATCCAATCATGGTTGGGCATGAGACTTAGCACTCTTCCCTGCCCACTTTAATCTTATGGAATAAAAAACTTATTTGGAAATCTTATGGAACAAAAACAAAACAAAAAACTTGTTTGTTATGTCTCCCCTCTCGTTGTGAAATGGGGCACCTCTTTTTCCTTTATTAGGGAGGGAGAGAGCCTGTGGTATGTCGAATTACCGGGTGAACGAGTAGTCTTTCAGGTAGGGCGAGGGAGGTGCTGGGGGGAGCTTTGGGGTTCGAACGTTTAACTGTCATTCATTCTTTGGGGCACTCCTCTGTTTTCGTGGACATTTGCAAAGAAAAAGAATTTCAGGATGTATATTGTATACATTTCTCTGACATTAAATGTACCTATTGACCAATTGATTGAAAGTTTGGCTGAATGTCAGCAAGACTAAGGAGCTGAATATTGACTTCAGGGGAAGGAAACCAGAGGTCCATGAGCCAGTCCGAACCGGGCAATCAGAGGTGGAGAGAGGAAGCAACTTTCAGTTCCTCAGACCTTCAGAGGATCCCAGGTACTCACATTTAATTGACTCTGCCTCCCATTGTTTCTCCCGTCGAGCTCTGAGGGTGACACTCTCCGCCATGAGAAGGTACCTGGCGTCCCTGTCACAATCACTTCCACACCTCTGGGACACCTTTTTCTCCGTTTGCAATGGACCTGTCCATTATTTCATCCTCTGTCGGATCCATGCGTGCAATCGCCATTTCTTTGACTTTATCACGTCCTGCAAGGATCGCAGGATCTTCCATCTGCAGACCCCAGAGCATGGACTTCGTATCACGGCCTCAGGCCCGGCTGTCCATCTCGGCTGCCCCAGCAACCCATGGCATATCCAAAACCCGGATTCAAGCACCATCAACACGGGTTCCAACGACCATGGACAGCTTCAAAGTGATTGCGCAACCACCGACTGCGACTCCAGCCTTGAAATCCAGGCCGGGTCTTCACTTACTGCGATTGTGTCTCCCGTCTCCCCTTCCCCCACCACCACTCTGCAATCCCCTCTCCCTCAGATCCCATTGTCAGCTCCTGGACCCTCAGAGGCTCCATCTTCCTCTCACCCCAACCCTTCCCTCTCCACTGACACTACCAGCCTCCCTCCCCCCTCTGATCCCACCTCTCACCCATGCCGGGTCTTTACCATTCCCTCCAATCTTCAACTCTCTGAGGCAGAACGCTCTGTCCTCAGTAAGGGCCTCAGCTTTGTCCCCCTTTGCCCACACCTCAGTGAGTTCCGTGTACGCCATGACGCTGAACTCTTCTTCCGCCGGCTCCATCTCTGAGCTTACTTCTTTGACAAGGACTCTCCTACCCCCACTGATGACCCCTTCTCCCATCTTCAACCCTCCTCCTCTTCATGGACACTCTGGTCTTCTGCCTGCTCTGGATCTCTTTATTGCTAATTGCCGATGGGACATCAACCGTCTCGACTTCACCACACCGTGTTCCAATTCCAACCTCACTCCTTCCGAACGCTCTGCTCTCCGCTCCCTCCGCACCAAACCCAACCTCACTATAAAACCTGCTGATAAGGGGGAGCTATTGTTGTCTGGCGTACTGACCTCTACCTGGCCGAGGCACAGCCACAACTCTCTGATACCTCCTCTTATTTATCCCTTGATCATGACCCCACTAAGGAGCACTAGGCCACTGTCTCTTATACCATCACCAACCTTATCAGCTCTGGGGATCTCCCATCCACTGCCACCAACCTCGCAATTCCCACACCCCGCACTTCCCGTTTCTACCTCCTACCCAAGATCCACAAACCTGCCTGTCCAGGTAGACCTATTGTCTCAGCTTGCTCCTGCCCCACCGAACTCATTTCTGCATACCTTGACACTGTTTTATCCCCCCTTGTTCAATCTCTTCCCACTTATGTTCATGACACTTCTCACGCTTTGTACTTTTTCAATGATTTTAAGTTCCCTGGCCCCCACAGCCTTATTTCCACAATGGACATCCAGTCCCTATATACCTCCATCCCCCACCAGGACAGTCTCAAAGCTCTTTGCTTCTTTTTGGATTCCAGACCTAACCAATTCCCCTCTACCACCACTCTCCTCCGTCTACAGGAATTAGTTCTTACTCTCAATAATTTCTTCTTTGGCTCCTCCCACTTCCTCCAAACTAAAGGTGTAGCCATGGGCACCCGCATGGGTCCCAGTTATGCCTGCCTTTTTGTTGGCTTTGTGGAACAGTCCATGTTCCAAGTCTATAAGGGTATCCGTCCCCTCTTTTCCTTTGCTACATCGACGACTACATTGGCGCTGCCTGCACGCATGCTGAGCTCGTCGACTTCATTAACTTTGCCTCCAACTTTCACCCTGCCCTCAAATTTACCTGGTCCATTTCTGACACCTCCTTCCCCTTTCTTGATCTTTCTGTCTCCATCTCTGGAGACGGTTTATCTACTGATATCTACTATAAGCCTACAGACTCTCACAGCTACCTGGACTATTCCTCTTCCCACCCTGTCTCTTTCAAAAATGCTATCCCCTTCTCACAATTCCTCTGTCTCCGCCGCATCTGCTCTCAGGATGAGGCTTTTCATTCCGGGATGAAGGAGATGTCTTCCTTTTTTAAACAAAGGGGCTTCCCTTCTTCCACCATCAACTCTGCTCTCAAACGCATCTCTCCCATTTCCTGCACACCTGCCCTCACCCCATCTGCCTGCCACCCCACTCGGGATAGGGTTCCCCTTGTCCTCACCTTCCACCCCAACAGCCTCCAGGTCCAACTTAAAATTCTCTGTAACTTCCACCACCTCCAACGGGATCCCACTACCAAGCACATCTTTCCCTCCCCCTCCCTTTCTGCAGGGATCGCTCCTTACGTGACTCCCTTGTCCACTTGTTCCCCCCCCCCCATCCCTTCCCACCGTTCTCCCTCCTGGCAGTTATCCTTGTAAGGAGAACAAGTGCTACACCTGCCCTTACACTTCCTCCCTCATCACCATTCAGGGCCCCAGACAGTCCTTCCAGGTGAGGCCACACTTCACCTGTGAGTCGGCTGGTGTGGTATACTGCGTCCGGTGCTCCCGGTGTGGCCTTTTATATATTGGTGAGACCTGACGCAGACTGGGAGACCATTTCGCTGAACACCTACGCTCAGTCCGCCAGAGAAAGCAGGATCTCCCAGTGGCCACACATTTTAATTCCACGTCCCATTCCCATTCTGATATGTCTATCCATGGTCTCCTCTGCTGTCAAGATGAAGTCACACTCAGGTTGGAGGAACAACACTTTATATACCAGCTGGGTAGCCTCCAACCTGATGGCATGAACATTGACTTCTCTAACTTCCGTTAATGCCCCTCCTCCCCTTCTTACCCCTTCCCTGACAATATTTAGTTGTTTTTTTCTCTCTCTCTGCCCATCACTCTGCCTGTTCTCCATCTCCCTCTGGTGCTCCCCCTCCCCCTTTCTTTCTTCCAAGGCCTCCCGTCCCATAATCCTTTCTCTTCTCCAGCTCTGTATCACTTTCGCCAATCACCTTTCCAGCTCTTAGCTTCATCCCACCCCTTCCGGTCTTCTCCTATCACTTCAATGTCCCCCTCCCCCCACCATTTTCAAATCTCTTAGTACCTTTCCTTTCACTTAGTCCTGATGAAGGGTCTTGGCCCGAAATGTTGACAGTGCTTCTCCTTGTTGACAGATGCTGCCTGGCCTGCTGACCAGCATTTTGTGTTTGTTGTTTTAAGTTCCTCAGTGTTACCATTTCAGAGGATCTGTCCTGAGCCCAGCACATTAGTGCAATCAGAAACAAAGCCCAGCAGTGCCTCTACTTAGAAGGTTGTGAAGATTTGACATGTTCAATAGGTACATTTAATGTCAGAGAAATGTATACTTATTTTTGTTTGCAAATATCCACGAGAAGAGTGGAGTGCCCCAAAGAATGAATGGCAGTTAAACATTAGAACCCCAAAGTTCTCCTCTCCCACACATAAGCAGCAGCAAGGCAACGACCCCCACCCACCAGCAAAAAAGCATCGGTGCCCCCCCCCCCGCACTGATCACTCAAGTGTGTAGCAAAGCATCAATAAAGATAGACTTGCAGAACACAAAGACTTCTCATTCACCTGGTAATTTGACATACCACAGGTTCTCTCTCCCTAATAAGGGGAAAAGAGGTGCCCCTGTTTCACAACGAGAGGGCAGACATAACAAACAACTTGCCGATTCATGGCATTAAAAGTTGGATGCGTCGCTTTTTTCGAGCTCTGTGCCCAAAGAACCAAAGTCAGCAAGTCTTCAAAAGAACCCTGAAAAGGGAAAAGAGATATTAAATATAGAAATAGAGCTGCTTCCAAAGATGCAAGCAGAGGAGTTGCCGTTAGGCGCCATCATCCTAAGCTCCCCCCTCCACAGAACCTCCTTCCTATATGCTGTTTTGTCAGATTCAGTTAACAACAGTGGTGCTGTCAGCAAAAGGTAATTATGGCAGTGGAGCTGTGCTTAACCTCACAGTCATAAGTATAAAGCGAATAGAACAGGGGGCTAAGCACACAGCCTTGTGGTGCACCTGTGCTGTTGGTGACTGTGGAAGAGATGCTGCTGACAATCTGAACTGACTGGGGTCTGCAAGTGAGGAAATTGAGGATCCAGTTGCACAAGGAGGTATTAAAAATAGGTCTTGCAGCTTATTGATTAGCTTTGGGGGATGATAGTATTGAATGCAGAGCTACAGTCAAGAGCACCCTGATGTATGCATCTTCACTGCCTGGATGTTCCAGGATTGAGTGAAGAGCCTATGAAATGGCATCGCCTGTTGACCTGTTGTGATGGTAAGCTAAGTGGACTGAATCCAAGTCGCTGCACATCAATTAATGAATAAATAAAGGTGCAGTCAGACATTGTGTAATTAATCCCACTGAAAATCTAGCTGCTCTGCCAGTGTAGTGTTCTCATGCATGTGTAGAAACTCTGAACTAAACACAGAGTTAAACCGAAGTCAATGAGGACAGGATCACAGTAAGATTAACCGTTTACTGTTCACTCTTCCACATTAACGTATGGTGAAAACTGTTGATAAAACAATACAAAATATATACAGTATTTGTTTCCTTCTTGGCATCACATTTACATCATAAATACTTGTAAAACTACAACAAACTATATTACATTAAAGTCTCATTAAAGTACAACATACAGTCAGAATCTACCTCGCCATCAACAACTTTAAATACACTTCAACACAAACTATCTAGCAACGCTTTCAATAGCACAAGAAAATAAACTTTATCAACCGTCATTACTTTTAACAGAATCAGCGTTAACATTTTTACTTCAACATATCGACTGACTTATGAAATTATGGCGTTGATTCTATGATGTTTCTTAGTGCGTAGAAATGGAACTTTTCTTGCGCTGATCCTGCATACTCAAGCTCCTGCCTTCCTGTTTCTCCAAACTGGTATTTACTCACAAGATGTGGCAAAACTGGGTGTGATGTCATCGCATGCGATACATCACAGATAATAAATTTACCTTCAACAACTGCAACGTAGTTATCAACCTTAACTTTAACTAGAAAATAATTTCAAATGAATTACTAAAGCGAAAATGTAATAAAGCTAAACAAATGCATTAAGGGCAACACAGCCAGATCTTTTGAATGCTAGGAAAGTAACTGAGGAAAATTTTGCAACCTACAAATCCAATGGAAGCACAACTTCCCACTATAATTCAGCTGCGTGAGGCTCAGGGAAACTTGTATTGAGCCAGTTGGTTCTATAAGAGTTCGAAGGGGCAGTGTACAATAGATTTTCCAAAATCTATTTTCAACTGGGATTACACTGTAGAGGTTTTGGCAAGGCAAGGGTTAACAATGTTCAGATAAGGTTAGATTGCAACCAAAGTGCAGAGAGCCCAGGCAAGAAAGGTCTTTGAGGAGAAAAAGGAACTAATGCTTTCAGAGATGAATAAACTCTTCTCAAGCTTCCAGCCAGGCACAAGTATCGACTTTAACTGATCTTTCAATGACAAACTCTGCCATCTTCATCAGGGATGATATCTCTGCAAGTCTAGTCTGCTGGTATATATACTGTCATCCGTCGCTCCTGAACAGTTAGTTCTCATCCAATCAGGTTTCCACTGTTCCACTTTGTTTACAATTGAATTCCAGCTCTTACTTAGAGCAAGACCTTTATCTTTGTTAAAATTCCTTTCCTCTAGTTTTATTTCGAAGGCTTCCTTCACCTGATGGTCCCAGAAACCATTGGTTTAGCACAGTAGTTATGTACCAAAGTCAATTTGCTATTGCGAAATTGGCAGTAGAATATTGCATTTGTAATGGCTATAGGATTGACTTTGACTGCATAAAACTACTGATTGGATGAGGTCTAACCAATCAGAAGGGACAGATGATGGGGGGGTGGGGGGTGAGGGTGGTATGTATAACACTGGACTAGATGTGTGTAGGCATCATCCCTGAAGACGATGGCAGAGTTTGTCATTGAATGATCAGTTACAATCGATACCTGTACCCGACCGGAAGCCGAGAAGAGTTTATTTGTCTCTGAAGTGCATAGCCTCCCTTTACAGAGCAGATTCCTGAAGCCATTTTCACTTACTGGAGACGAGATAAGAATATAACAGAAGGATGTGAAACACACCCACTAACTAAGGGGCAATTGCTTTATTAACTTCAAAGTATTATCAGTTGCCAGCTTATAGTTTCTATTAACTTTTAATAACTGTATTGTGAATGGCGATTTGTCTTGCAAGCAAGGATTTGAAACATATGCAGCTTACCAAACGGTCAGTATCTGTAACTGCCAGTCAATTCTGTATAAAAATGGCATTTCTCTGTTCACTTCAGAACAGTGTGGTGATAGGGATCTCGATGTTCTCCTTGTGCACAAGTAAAATAAACTATGATGCGTGTGTTCAGGTAATCGGCGATGACAGTTACTCAGAGGTACCAGCAAGGTGGCTAGACCCTTAAATTTGTTGTACAGGAGAAAGGAATTCAGCCCTGGTAACTGATCAATTCTAAATTCTAGGCAGTTCATATTTGAGGAAGGGACTGAGACTGCTGCTGGAACACAAGTTTCCTCCAGTGTGACACACACGAAATGCTGGAGGAGCTTACAGGTCAGATAGTATCTATGTAAATGAATAAACAGTCAATGTTTCGGCTCCCAGTAGCACTATGGGAGACAAAAGGCAGAAGGATGCAGAGGAGAGGAGCAAAATGTTGACCTAAATTGAACTGATCTAGAAGCAGCTCTATGAAAATGTTTCCCTCATACTAGATTGGCATAAGATACAGCACCACAGAAAACACAATGATGGTAATGAATATGTAGAATGTGTGCGTAAATGTTTTCAAAAGTATTCCAATTAATTCTAAAAGTGGGGATGCCTGTTTTACTAAATGGCATTTAAAATAAATTACATACTGTTACTTGTGTGAGATGAGAAGAGCTAAATAAAATTTGTGCAATATTACTAAAAGCAATTAAAACATCATAAGATTAAAGCTGTTAAGGGGAATGAGGACAATACTTGCGTGAGTCTTCCCAGGCTGCTCCACTATAGCCTCTGGGCAATATTGTATGTCATTTCAAAATTGTTGCAACAGTTGTCCTATACAATTTTAAAACAGTTTTGTTTTATATTTAACTAAATTGACAGTGACCAAATTTTGGCTAATCATTACCAGATTAACTTCTGTTTAAAATTTCACTATTAACATTACCTGTTTTATATGCATATACTCCTGTCACCCACCTGATACTGTATTATTTCTGTTTTCAACAGCATATTTATATTTTAGATAACGCTATTCTAAACATGTGATTTTATAATTCATTGATTCATGTCAACAAACACAGAAATGGCGATAGTGGACACGGTAGGGGTAGAACATGGGGATGTCCTTGAAGGGTATGTTTTTGTTTTTGAACAGCCTGGGCACTGACTCAAAAGATACCCTCAGCACCAAGACAACTTAGTTAACAGTTTTTGCTTCACCCGCCACCAGCACCACAGACACCACAGTTTATTTATAATAATTCTTTCCCAAATTGTGCTTAAGAACTTGTACAACAATAATTTTGCCCATTGTATTACCCCTCAACCATCAGGCTCGTGAACTAGTGGGGATAACTTCATTTAACTTCACTTGCCCCATCACTGAATGGTTCCCACAACCTATAGACTCATTTTCAATCATTCTTCATCTTATATTCTCGATATTTAGTCATTGAAAAGAAACAGGACCTTTGGCCCATCTAGTCTGTACCAAGCTATTTAAAGTACCTACTCTTATTGACCTGCACTGGGGCCATACCCCTACAACCAATGTACCTATCAAAACTTCTCTTAAACATTGAAATCATGATTGCATGTATCACTTGCACTGGCAACTCATTCCCCAATCTCATGACCCTCTGAGTGAACGCAGAATGTTGTAAATCTAGTCAGCTTCATCTTGGGGTACTAGCTTACAAAGTACCCAGGACATCTTCAGGGAGCAGTGCCTCAGAAAGACAGCATCCATTATTAAGGAACTCCAGTACCCTTTTCTCACTGTTGCATGCCGGTGATAATAAACCTGATTCTGATTCATGTTCCTCTCAAACTTCTCACCTTTCACCCTTAACCTATGACCTTTAGTTCCAGTTCCAGTGGAAAAAGCCTGCTTGTATTTACCCTATCCATACCCCTCATTATTTTGTATATTTCTATCAAATCTCTCAGTCTTCTATGTTCAAAGGAATAAAGTCCTAACCTATTCAATCTTTCCATATAACTCAAGTCTTCCAGACATGGCAACATCCTTGTAAATTTTCTCTGTACTCTTTCAGCCTTACTTACATCTTTCCTGTAGGTAGGTGACCAAAGCTGCACACACTGTTCCAAATTAGGCCTCACCAATATCTTATACAACTTCTAAATTACATCCCAACTCCTGTACTCAGTACTTTGATTTACGAGGACCAATGTGCCAGAAGTTTTCTTTACGAACCTCTCAACCTGCAATGCCACTGATCCAGTTAATCACATTATCATCCAGATTGTTGATATAAATGACAAACATCACTAATCCTGTGGCACACCTCTAGTCACAGAGTTGACCATCTACTACCACTCTCTGGCTTCACCCACAAAGCCAATGTTTAATCCAATTTACTACCTCATCTAGTGTGGCAGTGTATCGGGTGTGCTTGTCACTCTCACTTTCAGCTTCCAATGCTGGCTAGTAGAATTGTGAAAAGGAAAGATGAACGTGCAATTCTCTTCTTGCCAGTATATAGCCTCTCCAACAGGAAGCCTCATGTACTGCCTCCTTGCTGGCAACACACAGAAACTGAACTCCTTTTGGACTCAGGCTGAACTACAGAGGATGGGGAGGAGGCTTGACCCCTGCACATGTAGCACACAGGCCCACTAGTGTGTGGACACACCCTGATGCTCGTGAACCAGATCCCCAACTATGGGTAAATAGCCACTGCCTTGTGGGCAGCCTTGGGGGAGACAAAGGCTATGGGAGTAAACCCAGACAGCAAAATTGGAGTGGAGCCCCAAAGGTGACTGGACATTTTTGAACATCCTTCTGGTAGCCCGGGCAGCCAAGCTGGTGCCAAATGTATTTCTATATAAGCTTTTCTTTGGACTACAATGGCGAGGCCGAGAGGAGGATCTTGACGATTGGGCATCTCAAGATCTCCATAACTTCCACCCAAACTTGAGACGATGATGAGCCTCATCCATTGTCCTTCAAGGCAGACTGATACAAAACACCACCTCATCTTGAATGCGGAGCAACTGGACCTTCTTGACCAACCTCCCATGAGGGAACTTGTCAAATGCTTTGCTAAAGTCTGTGAAGACAACATCCACTGCCTTGCCTTCACCAACTTTCCTGGTAACTTCCTTGAAAAGCTCGACAAGATTGGTTAGACACAACCTACCATGCACAAAGCTGTGCTGACTATCCTTAATCAGTCCATATCTATACAAATACTCAGTCCCTTAGAACACCTTCCAGTAACTTTCCCATTACTGATGTCAGGTTTATTTTTAAACCTTTCTTAAACAGCAGAACAGCATTAGCTATTCTCCAATCCTCCAGCACCTCGCCTGCCAGTAAATTAGGCTAGGGTCCTAGTAATTTCGGTACTTGCCTCTCACAGGGTCCAAGGGAAACACTTTGTCAGTCCCTGGTGATTGATCCACCTTAATTTGCCTCAAACAGCAAACATCTCTACCTCTGCAATATGTATAGAGCCCATAAAGTGATGCTGTTTTTCTTTACTATAGAATCTGTGTCCATCTCCTGAGTAAATACAGATCTTCCCCATCTCTTTAGGCTCAATGCATGGATTACCATTCTGATCTTACAGATGACTAAGTTTGTCTTGCAATCCTTTTGCTCTTAACATATCTGCAGAATCCCATAGGAATCTACTTTACCTTGTCTGCTAATTCAGCCTCCTGATTTCTCTCTCTAAAGTGTTCTCTTGCATTTCTTATACTCTTAAAGCACTAATTTGTTCCTATCTGCCTATACCTGCAACACAACTTTTTATTAAAACCATACCTCAATATCTCTTGAAAACTAGGTTGCCCATACCTGTTATCTTTACCTTTTATTCTGACAGGCACACACAAGTTTTATACATTAAAATTTTCACTTTTGAAGGCCTCCTACTTACAAAGAACACCTTTGCCAGAAAACAGCTTGTCCCAATCCTCACTTGCCAGATCAGTTCTGATAGCATCAAAATTGGCCTTTCTCCAATTTAGAATCTGAACACATGGACCAGACCCATCTTTTTGCATATTTACTTTGAACCTAATGGCACTGTGATCACTATGCACAGAACACTACCCAAACTTCTGTCACCTGCCCTGTGTCATTCTGTAACAGCAGTTCAAGTATCGCACACTCTGTCGTTGGGACTTCCACATACTGATTAAGGAAACTTTTATGATAACATTTAACAAACTCTATCCCATCTTGTTCTTTTACAATATGGGATTTTACAATATTTCCACAACATGTGGAAAGTTAAATGCATCTACTATAAGAACCTTATGTTTCATGCAACAGTCTATGATCACTCTAGAAATTTGTTCCTCTAAATCCCACGGGCTGTTGGATGGTCTGTATTATAGCCCAATTAACATGGTAATACCTTTTTTTTTAAAACACAGTTCCACCCATAATGCCTCACTAGACTAGTTCTCCAGTCTGTACTGATGGAGCACTGCCAAGACATTTCCCCGACTAGTAACGCCACCCCTTCCCCTTTAATCCCTCCAGCTCCATCACGTCCTGAAACACCCTAACTACCAGATGAACTCAATGCCTTTTATGCTTGCTTTTAACTTCAGCTGTCAAGATCGCTGCTGCACCTGATAACCCTGTGATCTCAGTCTCAGAGGCTGATGTTAGATTGATAAGGTACCCCATGCAAGGCTTATTGAGAAAGTAAGGAGGTGTGGGATCCAAGGGGACATTGCTTTGTGGTTCCAGAACAGGCTTGCCCACAGAAGGCACAGAGTGGTTGTAGATGGGTCATATTCTGCATGGAGGCCAGTGACCAGTGGAGTGCCTCAGGGATCTGTTCTGGGACCCTTACTCTTCGTAATATTTATAAATGACCTGGATAAGGAAGTGGAGGGATGGGTTAGCAAATTTGCTGATGACACAAAGGTTGGAGATGTTGTGGATAGTGTGGAGGTCTGTCAGAGGTTACAGCGGAACATTGATAGGATGCAAAACTGGGCTGAGAAGTGTCAGATGGAGTTCAACCCAGGTAAGTGTGAGGTGGTTCATTTTAGTAGGTCAAATATGATGGCAGAATACAGTATTAATGTTAAGACTCTTGGCAGTGTGGAGGATCAGAGGGATCTTGGGGTCGTAGTCCATAGGATGCTCAAAGCTGCTGCGCAGGTTGACTCTGTGGTTAAGAAGGCAAATGGTATATTGGCGTTCATCAATCGTGGAATTGAATTTAGGAGCCGAGAGGTAATGTTGCAGCTACATAGGACCCTGGTCAGACCCCACTTGAAGTACTGTGCTCAGTTCTAGTCACCTCACTACAGGAAGGATGTGGAAGCCATAGAAAGGTTGCAGAGGTGATTTACAAGGATGTTGCCTGGATTGGGGAGCATGCCTTATGAAAACAGGTTGAGTGAACTTGGCCTTTTCTCCTTGACGAGAGGTGACCTGATAGAGGTGTATAAGATGTTGAGAGGGATTGATCGTGTGGATAGTCAGAGGCTTTTTCCCAGGGCTGAAATGGTTGCCACAATAGGACATATGTTTAAGGTGCTGGGGTGTAGGTACAGAGGAGATGTCAAGGGTAAATTTTTTACTCAGAGTGCTGAGTGCGTGGAATGGGCTGCCGGAAAAGGTGGTGGAGGCAGATACGATAGGGTCTTTTAAGAGACTTTTGGATATGTACATGGAGCTTAGAAAAATAGAGCGCTATAGGTAAGCCTAGTAATTTCTAGGGTAGGGGCATGTTTGGCACAACCTTGCAGGCCGAAGGGCCTGTATTGTGTTGTAGGTTTTCTATGTTTCTATGTCTTAAACAGATTGAACCCTCACAAGGTGGAAGGTCCCAATGGACCTTCCAAAGGCAGGAGTATTCAAGGACATTTTCAACCTCCCACTGCTACGGGTGGAAGTTCCCATTTGCTTCAAAAAGGGAACAATTATACCAGTGCCTAAGAGGAATAATGTGAGCTGCCTTAATGACTATCGCCGGAGAGCACTCACATTGACAGTGGTGAAATGCTTTGAGAAGTTGATCATGGCTAGACTGAACTCCTGCCTCAGCAAGGACTTAGAACCATTGTAATTTGCCTATTGTCACAATAGGTCTACGGCAGATGCAATCTCAATGGCTCTTTACACGGCTTTAGACCACCTGGATAACACAAACACCTATGTCAGGATGCTGTTCATCAACTATAGCTCAGCATTTAATACTATCATTCCCACAATCCTGATTGAGAAGTTACAGAACCTGGGCCTCTGTACCTCCCTCTGCAATTGGATCCTTGACTTCCTAACCAGAAGACCACAATCTGTGCAGATTGGTAATAATATCTCCTCACTGATGATCAACATCGGTGCATCTCAGGGGTGTGTGTTTAGTCCATTGCTCTACTCTCTATATACCCATGACTTTGTGACTAGGTATAGCTATTTGCTGATGATACAACCATTGTTGGTAGAATCTCAGATGGAGAGGAAAGGGCGTACAGAAGCAAGATATGCCAACTAATGGAGTGGTGTCGCAGTAACAACCTTGCATGCAACGTCAGTAAGACGAAAGAGCTGATTGTGGACTTCAGGAAGGGCACGACGAAGGAACACATACCAATCCACATAGAGGGATCAGAAGTGGAGAGAGTGAGCAATTTCAAGTTCCTAGGTGTCAGGATCTCTGAGGATCCTACCTGGTCCCAACATATCGATGTAGTTATAAAGAAGGAAAGACAGCAGCTATACTTCATTAGAAGTCTGAAGAGATTTGGTATGTCAACGAGTACACTCAAAAACTTCTACAGATGTACCGTGGAGAGCATTCTGACAGGCTGCACCACTGTCTGGTGTGGGGGGCTATTGCACAGGACCAAAAGAAGCTGCAATGGGTTATAAATTTAGTCAGCTCCATCTTGGGTACTAGCCTACAAATACCAGGATATCTTCAGGGAGCAGTAACTCAGAAAGGCAGAATTAAGGACCTCCAGCACCCAGAGCATGCTCTTTTCTCACTGTTACCATCAGGTAGGAGGTACAGAAACCTGAAGGCACACACTCAGTGATTCAGGAACAGCTTCTTCCCCTCTACCATCTGATTCCTAAATGGACATTGAACCCCTGGACACTACCTCACTTTTTAAATATATATTATTTCTGGGGTTTTTTGCATGAGTTTTAATCTATTCAATATACGTATATTGTAATTTATTTATTTATTATTATTATTTTATTTGTTTTTCTTCTATATTATGTATTGCATTGAACTGCTGCTGCTAAGTTAACAAATTTCACAACACATGCTGGTAATAATAAACCTGATTCTGATTCTGATGTCTAAAACAACAGAACACTGGAATATTGAATTGCCAGTCCTGCACCTCCTGCAACCAAGACTCACTAATAGCTGCATTATCATAATTCCATGTGTTGATCCATGCCCTGAACTCGTCTACTTTTCCTTTGACATTTCTTGAGTTGAAATATACGCAGCTCAGGATATTAGTCTCACCATGCTCAACCTTTTGATTCCTGACTTTTGACTTAGTTCTTACCAACATCTGTCATCATAACCTCTTCACTATCTGTTCTGGTATTCTGGCTCCCTTCCCCCTGCAACTCTAGTTTAAACCTCCCCCCCACACTATTAATCCCCTTCGAGTTCAGAGGCAAACCGTCTCTTCTGTTCAGGTCACACCTTCCCTGGTGGAGAGCCCAATGATCCAAAATCTTATGCTCTCCCTCCGACACCAATTCCTTAGCCATGTGTAAAACTATACTCTTCCTATTTCTGGTCTCACTAGCACTAGCAATCCTGAGATCATAACCCTTGAGGTATTGCCCTTAAACTTAGCACTTAACTCCCTGAGCTCACTTTGCAGAACCACGTCAGTTTCCTACCTGGGGTCATTGGACCATGACCTCTGGCTGTTCACTCTACTATTTAAGAATGCCGAGGGCTCAATTTGAGATGTTTCGGACCCTGGCACTCGGGAATCTTGTTCTCATCCCCAGAACCTTCTTCTGTCCTCCTGAATGATCTGGATTTCATACAGTTCTAGCTCCAACTCCTTAACACAGAGTGTTGGAAGCTGCAGCTAGATGGACTTCTTGCAGGTTTTGTCGTCAGGGACACTGGAGATCTCCTCACAAGAGCAGCCTTCCACTATCCTACCTGGCATCTCTACTGTTCCTAACTGAGCAACTATAAAGAAGAAAAAACTATAAACTATGAAGGAGCAGAAACTCTACAGTGTTTTTTGCCTTATCTGAATGAAGTCTCTCTTTGCCGAAGTCTCAAAGAGCTGAAACCTTAAAAACCCCACTAACTCTGACTGACCACTCCAACAATTGCCACTCTGCTCGCACCTGCCTTATTTTAATTTATTTTTGTCAATCAATCCTGAATGTTAATTGGCCACTGATCAAAGCTCCAAAATGTCGTGAGTCACAGCCTTTGCTACTCAATCGGCGAATCAGTTTGTTGTCTTTTGCACATTGGTTATTTGTCCGCCCTGCTGGGTGCACTCTTTCACTGATTCTAATATGGTTCTTGGATGTAATGAGTATGCTCACAAGAAAACTAATCTCAGGATTGTATATGCTGACATATATATACTTTGATAATAAGTTTACTTTTAAGTTTGAACTTTGTAAAATGCAACCCGATGTAAGCCCACATGTAATTTTTCTTTGATGGCTTCTCCTCCTAATCTGATACTGGGGAAATATTTTGAGAAATTTTTAGTGGATATGTGGTGTGTGCACTTCATAACAGCTGAGGTGGCACAGCTACCTTTCCTCCTACTTTGCTCAAACAGCCAAACTTTTTGCCTGTATCCTTGCAATTATTGTAAATAATTACAGACTGCCGTTATGCCTTAGGAATAATACATAACAATGGACAATTATGGAAACGATGTGAGTTTCTCAACTTTTTTGGGAGCTCTAATAAATCACAGTGAATTAATTATGAATCTTCTCCTGTTTTTCAAATATCTACTGCTACTATTATAAACTATACAGCTCACACAAATGAGGAGGATGAAATAACTGGAGGAAACAAACGAGTTAACTCCTCTGCTGAGGCAGCAACACCAGATCTTTATGGTCACGTGGCATCCTAGTGTGACCAGGCTGCCAATACTTTCCAAAATATTTTGATGAACTTGTCCAATTACAGCGTGATGTGTCAGAGGCTGAAAAGACTTTATGAACCAAAGCACTCTATGTGCAAGACTGCCAGCTCCAAGCTCTTTACTTCATCCCTCCCCCTTCAGGTTCCACTTATCACCTTATGTTTTCTCTTCCCTCCCAGTTAATGATACTTGAAAGAGGCCTCAACCAGGGCTCAAGGCAGTTCTTTCATTGGTAAGATCTCACCGGCACCCAGCCAAGATCTTACCAATGAAAGAACTGCCTTGAGCCCTGGTTGAAGCCCGTTTCAAGTATCATTAACTACATACTTATACTGCTTTGAAGGACCAAAAGAAGTCAATGTGAATACATGCCTCATACATTAAGCTAGCAGTGCCACTAGACCACGGAACCAGTGGACAGAAGACCTTTGATGATAAGAACTAATTAAATTAACTTGATCATTGTTACCTGTGACTTGAAGGGATTACGATGCATTATAAACTTTGGGTAATCTGGGCACCTATTTCCTGTTTAAGTACAGAATTGCCTTGTGACACTAACACATGTGGTTAAGGCAATTTTATTCTAAGTAACAAGTCCATAACCTCCTCATTTGTCTTTGGTGGGAAGGGTAATAAAGTCAGTTAAGAGAGACTCAAAAAGAGTTTGCAGCCGGAAGAAAAGAAACCAACATCCTTTTAAAATGGATGGATCCTTTTATCCATCAGCTATCCATCATCCTGAAGTTTCTTGTGTTATTGGTAGATAAGAACAGATTAGAAGCATTGTCCATTATTTCCATTCACCTGTGTCCTTTAGACTTAAGGAAATGGAACTAATGCTGGATTAGGGATAACAGCTTGTTCTCTCTACTAGCTTTTTGAAACTGAATTCTAAATAACATGCCCCCCGTTTGGATTTGAGTTCACATCTTCTGAATTATTATTCCAGATCACTACATTATAAGACTGGTAGCATAGCTGCTATAAGTTGCATTGTACCATTAGTGAATATTCAAGGTAATAACGGTACTTCAGAACACATCTCTGACGATATACTTTCTCTGAATATGTTTTCTAGAGTAACAGAGGTTGAGGGGACACGTGATAGAAGTTTATAAAATTATGAGAACATTGATTGTCAACCAGTATTTTTCCCCCAGAGTTAAAATGCCTAATACCAGAAGGCATGCATTTAAAGTGAGAGGGGAAAGTTCAACGGAGAAGTGTAGGACAAGTATTTTTCCCCCGCAGAGATTGCTAGGTGCCCAGACTGTACTGCAGAAACAATTACAATAGAGGAGTTTCTTAGAGAAGGTAAAGATATGGCCCATGTGTAGGCACAAGGGAGTGGTGCAATTAGGTATTATTAATTTAATTATTTCAGCATATCATGGGCTGTAGGGCCTGTTCCTGTGCGGCACTGTTTGCTGTTCTATGTAGATCTCTGATTTTATTTAAAGGTCTTAGGATGCCAGCTTTACCGATGTAAATGTTGTTAACCTTCATGTAAAAATGGCATGTAACAAGCGCCAGCAAAAATCCAAACATACATTGTTCCCTTTAATTGAAACATTATCACAGTTTCATTTTAAAAAATGTTTGTTGTAAAACTAAAAACACTTGAAAGGAAAAATTACTAGAAGTCTGACACTTACTCAGTCCATTCAAATTCGCTATTTTTTCAATGCAGTTAGTTGAAAGGGACAACTTTCTGAAAAACAAGGGAAGGAATATTTCAGATTTCAGAGATCACTGCACATTTCCTTCTTTGCACTGATTTTCATTACTTAAAGCGGCACTACTGATTGAGAAACAAGGATCTTTTTTAAAAAAAAGCAAAATCAAGGCCTTCAGGTCTGCAAAACATCACCAAAGTGACTAAAATAGCACTTCTGAGAAATGGTGATTAGAACAATGTTCTTTCATTTCCAAGGTACAATCAGTTTACAGATGATACCACTGTAGCAAGCTGTATCTCAAAATAAAAATCAGAGTACAGGATTGAGAGAGAGCCCAGTGACATGGTGTCATGACAACAACTTTGCCCCTCAATGTTAGCAAAACAAAAAAGCTAATCACTGACTTCAGGAGGTTGGGCAGTACACATGCTCCTTTCATCATCAACCATGCTAAGATTAAGAGGGTTGAAAGCTTCAAATTCATAGGAGTCACCATGTCCCCATTGACCTTACTAATTTTTGTTGATGCACCATAGAAAGCATTATGTCTAGATGCACCACAGCTTGGTATGGCAACTGCTTTCTGTGATGAGAGTTGTGGATGCAGCTCAGCACATCACAGTAGCCAACCTCCCTTCCATGGACTGTCTACACTTCCCACTGCTTCAGTAAAGCAATCAGCATAATCAAAGACTCTACTCACCTCAGACATTCTCTTTTCAGCTCTCTATCGAGCAGAAAGCCAGTAAGCACATACCACCAGGTTCAAGGACAGCTTCTACCCTGCTGTTATAAGACTTTTGAATGGTTCCCTAGTAGGACAAGATGGACTTTTGACTTTGTTATGGTCTTGCACCTTATTGCCTACCTACAATGCACTTTCATCTGTAGTTGTTGCACTTTATTCTTCCATTCTTATTGTTTCACATTGTACTATCTCAATGCATGATGTAATTATTTAATCTGTATGAACAGTATACAAGACAAACTTTACACTGTACTTTGTGTCAATAATGAACCAATTCCAAGGATAAGTGTCTTGCTTTGCTGGCTGCATGGATCTAAGCAAAATGATTTAATCTATTCTGACTAGATCTTAGTTGCAAGGAACTCAAACACAAAATTGGCAAACTTACTCAAGTGAGTATTTAATGAGAGAAATAGAAAAAAATGTTAATACCAAATAAGGAAAAAAATTACATTTATATTGTACTTTTATATATAATTAAGCCTTTTATTATTACATGGAGATATGGTTATAACATGGGAAGTGAAGCTGTTCCTTCAAACATATGACTGAGTCATCTGTGACTTAATGTTACTGCCTGGGCAAAAAATGTGAAGAAAACTGAGAAAACACCCCTACACTTCATTGGTTAGTGCTTGGGTTCTTTTGTGTATGCACGTATCGAACATAGCAGGAGTTTATTTTTCTAATTTAGGTTCTTTATTGTAAAATTTTGTGCAACATATTTAGTTTTTCTTGTGAATGAGGTGTTTCTAGATCATTGGGACCTCTTTTGGGGCAGGTGTGACCTGAACAATAAGGATCTGTTGTACTTGAATCCAATGCGGACCAATATCTTGGCAAGGAGGTTTGCTAAGGCTACTGGGGAGAGTTTAAACTAGAGCTGATGGGGTGGGGGGGGGTGGGAACCAAATTGAAGAGATGGAGGAAGGAGTGGTTGGCTCACAAATAGAAAAAGCTTATAGGCAGTGTAAAGGGAGATTAGACAGGTGATAAAAAAGGGATGCGCTCTGACCGATGGTTTGAGATGTGTCTATTTTACTGCAAGGAGTATAATGAACAAAGCAGATGAGCTCAGAGCATGGACCAGTACTTGGTGCAATGATGATATAGCCATTACAGAATGTTGAATGGCTCAGGGGCAGGAATGGCTACTTCGAATGCCAGGCTTTAGATGTTTCTGAAAGGACGAGGAAGGAGGCAAAAGAAGTGGGGTGTGGCCTGCTGATCAGAGATAGTGTTGCAGAAAAAGAGGAAGTCATGGAGGGATTGTCTACTGAATCTCTGTGAGTGGAAGTTAGAAATAGGGAGGGGTCAATAACTCTACTGAGTGTTTTTTTTATATAGACCACCTAATAGTAACAGGGACAGATAGGGAGACAGATTCTGGGACTGTGCAATAATAACAGGGTTGTCGTGATGGGAGATTTTAATTTCTCCAACATTAGTTGGCATCTCCTTAGAGCAAGGGGTTTAGATGGGGTGGAGTTTGTTAGGTGTGCTCAGGAAGGTTTTCTGACACAATATAAGAGGCCTATAAGAGGAGAGGCTGTACTTGATTTGCTTTTGGGAAATGAACCTGGTCAGGCATCGGGTCTCTCAGTAGGAGAGCATTTTGGAGATAAGTGATCACAATTCTACCTCCTTTACCAGAGAATTGGAGAGGAATAGGAACAGACAAATCAGGAAAATGGTTAATTGGGGTAAGGGAAAATATGAAGCTTCCAGCAGGAACTTGGAAGCATAAATTGGGAGCAGATGTTCTCAGGGAAATGTATGGCAGAAATGTGGCAAATTTTCAGGGAGTATTTGTGTGGTATTCTGCATAGGTACGTTCCAATGAGACAGGGTAGGGTACAGCAAACATGGTGTACAAAGGCTGTAGAAAATCTAGTCAAGAAGAAAAGCTTATGAAAGGTTCAAAATACCTGGTAAAGACAGAGATCTAGAAAATTATAAGGCTAGCAGGAAGGAGCTTAAGAACGAAATTAAGAGAGCCAGAAGGGGCCATGAGAAGGCCTTGGTGAGCAGAATTAAGGAAAACACCAAGTCATTCTACAAGTATGTAAAGTGCAAGAGGATAAGACGTGAGAGAATAGGAGCAATCAAGTGTGACAGTGGAAAAGTGTGTATGGAACCGGAGGAAATAGCAGAGGTACTTAATGAATACTTTGCTTCAGTATTTACTATGGTAAAGGACCTTGGCGATTGTAGGGATGACTTACAGTGGACTGAAAAGCTTGAGCATATAGGCATTAAGAAAGAGGGTGTGCTGGAGCTTTTGGAAAGCATCAAGTTGGGGAAGTCACTGGGATCAGATGAGACATACCCCAGGCTACTGTGGGAGGTGAGGGAGAAGATTGTTCAGTTTCTGGCAATGATCTTTGCATCATCAGTGGGGACGGAAGAGGTTCTGGAGGATTGCAGATGTTGTTCCCTTAAAGGGAGTAGATAGCCCAGGAAATTATAGACCAGTGAGTCTTACTTCAGTGGTTGGTAAGTTGATGGAGAAGATCCTGAGAGGCAGGGTTTATGAACATATGAAGAAGCATAATATGATTAGGAATAGTCAGCATGGCTTTGTCAAAGGCAGGTCATGCCTTACGAGCCTGATTGAATTTTTTGAGGATGTGACTAAACACATTGATGAAGGTAGAGCAGTAGATGTAGTGTATATGGATTTCAGCAAAGCATTTGATAAGGTATCCCATGCAAGGCTTATTGATAAAGTAAGGAGGCATGGGATCTAGGGGGACCTTGCTTTGTGGATCCAGAATTGGCTTGCCCACAGAAGGCAAAGAGTGGTTGCAGATGGGCCCTATTCTGCATGGAGGTCAGTAACCAGTGGTGTGCCTCGGGGATCTTTTCTGGGACCCCTTACATTTGTGATTTTTATAAATGATCTGGATGAGGAAGTGGAGTGATGGGTTAGTAAATTTGTTGATGACACAAAAATTGGGGGTGTTGTGGATAGTGTGGAGGGCTGTCAAAGGTTACAGCGGGACATCGATAGGATGCAAAACTGGGCTGAGAAGTGGCAGATGGAGTTCAACCCAGATAAATGTGAGGTGGTTCATTTTGGTAGGTCAAATATGTTGGCAGAATATAGTATATTATATTATATAATATATATAGTATATAATATATGGTAAGACTTTTGGCAGTGTGGAGGATCAGAGGGATCTTGGGATCCCAGTCCATAGAACACTCAAAGCAGCTGCACAGGTTGACTCTATGGTTAAGAAGGCATATGGCCTTCATCAATCGTGGGATTGTGCTTAAGAGCCAAGAGGTAATGTTGCAGCTATATAGGACCCTGGTCAGACCCCAGTTGGAGTACTGCGCTCAGTTCAGGTCACCTCACTACAGGAAGGATGGGGAAACTACAGAAAGGGTGCAGAGGAGATTTACAAGGATGTTGCCTGGATTGGGGAGCATGCCTTATGAGAATAGGTTGAGAGAACTTGGCCTTTCCTCCTTGGAGCGATGGTGGATGAGAGGTGAACTGATAGATGTGTGCAAGATGAGGAGAGGCATTGATTGTATGGATAGTTAGAGGCTTTTTCCCAGGGCTGAAATGGCTAACACGAGAGGGCACAGTTTTAAGGTGCTTGGAAGTAGGTACAAAGGAGATGTCAGAGGTAAGTTGGGTTTTTTTTGTTACGTAGAGAGGGGTGAGTGTGTGGAATGGGCTGCCGGTGACAGCGGTGGGGGCAGATACAATAGTGTCTTTTAAGAGACTCTTGGATAGGTACATAGAGCTTAGAAAAATGGGTGATCCTAGGTCATTTCTAAAGTAAGTACATGTTCAGCACAGCATTGTGGGCCGAAGGGCCTGTATTGTACTGTAGGTTTTCTATGTAATGCTAAGCGCCTATATTGCTGCTGCAAGTTTTTCACTGCATCCGTGCATAATGGCATTTGTGCATAATAAACTCAATTTTCACTTTGAATAGGCCATTCAGCTCTTTAGTCTTAGCCTGCTATTCAATAAGATCATCTCAACACCATATTCCCACTCTCCTCCTATATCCCTTGACGTCTGTGCATAGAAATCTTTCTTAAATATGTTCAGTCATCGACCTTCACGGCTGTTTAAGATTAAGAAATTCAGATTCACACCACACTGAGTGATAAAATTTCTCCAGCTTAGTTTGCAAACCAACACTGTGAATCCTCATGTTAAACTATCTACACTCATATCCCAAGCAGTCAAGTGAATATCCACTGTCAGCCCCATCTGAATGTACATGTTTCAATGAAACACTCTCATTCTTCCAAATGCAAGAGGACATAGGCCTTATCAATCCAATTTGCACACTCATGAAGGACCTAGAGGAACTCCTGTAATAATCATATGAAGCTGAGATGATTGAACTACAACACAACCATCTTCATGTGCTCAGTATGACACCATCCAATGGAGCATCTTCACATTTAGTTTCCCAAAACTGTGAGGTTATACTCAGTCAAAAGATACACTGATGTCAAAGTCTGAGATTTTAATCTCACCTTGTTCACATTGATACTGTGATTAGCCAAAGCTCCTGGCAAAATCCCACCTGAACACAACCACAGAGCATACAAATAGGCCTTTCAGTCTGCCCATTTACAAAAATTTTATTTTATTCTCCACATATTCACTTCACCATATTCTGCCTACATAGAAGGGGCCAATTAATATATTATTTGCACATCTTTAGCATGAGGAAGAAACCAGAACACCCAAAGAAAACCTGGCGGTCATAGGAAGAATGTGAAAACTCCATAAATGAAATTGAGGGTGGGCCACAGCTACACCAATGCTCCTCCCTAATTATCACTGCATTAGTTAATATGATTAACAACATCGTCCATCATTTTACACTTGTTAGAGAGCAAACTGATGGATAATGACAAAACATGGGAAAATTTTCTACATTGTCAAGTAGATGTCAGTTTCACAAGTCTACTGCAACAGTTTGGTTGGAGGCATGGCTAGCTTTGCAGCAGAAATCTTTCACACTACAGCTAGGATACTGACAGATCACGGTATTCTTAACTGCTGACACCATATAGAGTGAATCAACAGATTATGGGGAGGTCAGACACCCCTGGCTGTTGCAAATGGTTTAGTCATTGCTTTGGTATGTTAAGAGTGGGATGATCACAGACCTTTTTCTAAATATTAGTGTTTAGATCTCCAGTATAATCTAAATCTGGAAGTGCAGGACTGCGGAGCTTTGATCTGATCCATTAGTTGTAGGCTTGCTTACAAACAATTTAACAGTCAAAGGTCAGTTGGGCCTTCGGGTTCAAACTTAATAAAATCACAGCTAATTAAACTGTAACTTCAACTTTACAATTCCACCTACATGTATAATCTTTCAGCTCCTGCTCATCAGGAATCCATCTCCTTCAATCTTAAAAATAATCAAAGAGTTTGCTTCCATTGCCCTTTGAGAAAGAGTTCCAAACACTCATGATCCTCCTAATGTCTTAAATTGACAACCCATTGTAGTGGCTCCAAGTTCTCAAGTCTCCCTCAAAAGGAGACACTCTGTCCACTGACTCCCCATGAATGCCCCTCAGGATCCTACATTTTCAATCAAGTCACTTCATTCTCCTAAACTCCAGTGAATACCTCCCAAGCTTGCCCAACCTTTCCTCAACTTAGTCACTCCTCCTTCTCACCATTCAGACAATATACTTTAAAAATACTGCCAAAAATGGAGATATCACATTTTCCTCTGTTATTCCATTGGTTAGAACTTTTGTCAGGTATTGCAACCAATTAGTAAATTCAACAGAATATCATTGTTTAGTATGGAGGTTTTGCTTCAGTTATATAAGCCATGGTAAGGTCCAGAGTACCATGAACAATATTGACATTTCTATTTGAAGGCGATAACACATAGGAAGCATTTTAGAAAAGGTTTACTGGAGTAAAATCTGGAATTGGCAGATTGCCTTGTGAGGAAAGGCCGGACAGGTTACTCCGGTATCCTCTGGAATTCAGATGAGTGATAGTCAACTTAATTGAAACAGTTAAAGATCCTGAGGGATTTTAGCAGGGTGGATACGGTAAGGATATCTGCTCTTTATGGGATATTTTAGAACTAGAGGTTCCTGTCATCTTCAACAGTTTCTTTATTAACCTTTCCTACAAAACCAGAAATGACTTTTTTTTAAAATTAGTTTTTTTATGCATTTTCTACATCGCTACAGATAAAAAAAAACCTCAAATCAAAATGAAGAAAATTAATACAGTGCAAAAATAAACTTACAATAATAATATAATACAAAAAAAGATAATTGAGAAAGCACCCAAATTGAAGACATGTAAAATTAGTATCCTCCCCAAGCCCCGCAACAAAAAAAGAACTCCAGACCAACCACAACACAATATAGAGAATATAAATCAGGTCAATCAAACCCCAAAACTGTAAATATACTTAGCAACAGAAGATATTAATGCCTACTGCCAAAAAAAAAAGGAGCTGAAGGCAAGGGACCGAGAAAAAAACCTTAGTTAAGAGGAAGGTTATGAAAGTACTCAATAAAAGGTCCCCAGACCTTATGGAACTTTATATCCGAATTAAGAACTGAATAATGAATTTTTTCAAGGTCTAAGCAGGACATAATATCGTTAAACCATTGAGCATGCGTGGGCAGGGCAACATCTCTCCATCTAAGGAGGATTAAACGTCTAGCCAGGAGAGAGGCAAAGGATAATATTCGACACTTAGTCGAACTCAGGCGTAAATCTGTCTCACCCCAGAAACCCAACAAAGCAATTAAAGGGTTAGGTTCTAGGTGGTGATTCAGAATATACGATAACGTTATGAAGACATCTTTTCAAAATTTCTCCAAGCTGGGACAAAACCAGTACATATGAATGAGAGAGGCCTCACCCCTTTTGCATTTATCACAAACAGGACTGATATTAGGGTAAAATCGAGATAGTTTAGATTTAGACATATGGGCTCTATGAACAATCTTAAACTGTAAAAGGCAATGGCAAGCACAAAGAGAGGTTGAATTAACCGATTTGAGAATCGAGTCCCAAGTCTCATCAGATAAGGTATTTAAATCATGCTCCCAAGCCATTTTAATTTTATCCACAGGGGCATGCCGTAAGGCTGCTAATTTATCACGAATAAATGATATTAAACCTTTACCTAGTGGATTAATAGAAAGAAAGAAATCCATAACATTTTTCTCAGGCATTTCAGGGAAGTTAGGAATTAAAGGATTAATAAAGTGTCTAATATGGAGATATCTAAAAAAATGAGCATTCGGCAGATTGAACAGCAGAGAGCTGTTGAAAAGATGCGAAGTGATTATCAATAAAAAGATCTTCAAAATGTCTAATGCCCTTCCTATACCAATCATGGAATGCTGAATCATACGTAGTAGGTAAAAAAGGGTGATTATGTAAGATAGGGTTAGAAAAGGAAAAACCATGGAAACCATAAAATTTCCTAAACTGAGCCCATATACGCAAAGTGTGTCTAACAAGAGGATTAACAATTAATCTGGACAAACTACTAGGGAGTACAGAGCCAAGAAGTGCAGAAATAGATAAATCTTTAGTGGAACTCAACTCCATTCCCACCCAATTAGGGCACTCGGGTTGGCCATGGAAAAAAGACCAAAAGGTAGCACAACGTATATTGGCTGCCCAATAATATAAACGAAAGTTAGGTAAAGCCATGCCATCCTCTTTTTTAGATTTTTGGAGATAAACTTTATTAATTCTAGAGCGCTTATTCTTCCACAGATATGACAAAATAATAGAGTCTAAGGAATCAAAAAAAGATTTAGGAATAAAAATTGGGATTGATTGAAATAAATATAAAAGTTTAGGGAGAACGTACATTTTAACAACATTAATACGACCTACCAAAGACATAGATAGAGGTGACCATTGTAACAGACTCTGTTTTATAGTATATGAAAGATTGGCAAAATTTTCACGGAAAAGATCTTTAAACTTCCTTGTGACTGTAATCCCAAGATAAGTAAATTGATTATGAACTACTTTAAAAGGGAGATCACGGAATGTTAATTCTTGTGCTTCTTTATTAATTGGGAAAAGTTCACTCTTATGTAAATTAAGTTTATAGCCAGAGAACTGGCTAAACTGATCAAGAAGTGAAAACATTGGAGGTAAGGATGTAGACAGATTTGAAAGAAAAAGTAATAAGTCATCAGCATAAAGAGAAACTTTATGCTCAACACCCCCCCCCCCCTCCAAATCCTGGTCAATTCAGGACAGTTTCGAAATGCTATCGCCAAAGGTTCGATAGCCAAATCAAAGAGAAAGGGACTTAAAGGGCATCCCTGACGGGTGCCATGTTTGAGGTTAAATAACTGGGATTTCTGAAAATTAGTCAAAACAGAGGCAGTAGGACACAGATACAGCAATTTGATCCAAAAGATAAAACTTTGACTGAGGTCAAATTTTTCTAAAACTGCAAAAAGGTAGTTCCAATCTATACGATCAAATGTTTTCTCCGCATCGAGGGAAATAACACATTCAGGAATCCCAGTTGGAGGTGAATATAAAATGTTAAATAAACGCCGAATATTAAAAAAAGGAAGACGGTTTTTAATAAAATCAGTTTGATCCTCAGAAATAATAGAGGGAATAACAGTTTCTAATCTATAAGCCAAAACTTTGGCCAAGATTTTAACATCAACATTAAGCAAAGAAATCGGCCTATACGAGGAACACTCTGTTGGGTCTTTACCCTTTTTTAATAAAAGAATAATAGATGCCTCATTAAAAGAGGGTGGCAATTTACCGTAATTAAATGAGTCAGATAATACTGAGAATAACTGAGGAGAAAGAAGTGAAGAGAATGATTTATAAAATTCTACGGGGTCCATCAGGTCCTGGAGATTTCCCTGAAGACAATGCAGGAATTGCAAAAGATATTTCTTCTGATGATATAGGCGCATTAAGTTTGGCTTTAAAATCAAATGAAAGCGAAGGAATATTCAGGTTATTTAAAAAATGATCAACAGAGATATTCTCATTCAGAGTCAGAGGAATAAAGTCGAGAATAAAAATTTTTAAATGCGTCATTGATTTCTAAGTGACCCGATGTAAAGTCTCCATTCTCCTTCCGAATCTTTGTAATATGTTGTTTGGCTTTGGAACGCCTCAGCTGATTGGCTAGAAATTTACTAGATTTGTCACCATGAATATAAAAGCGACTCTTACTTTCAAGAAGTTGGCGTTCAACAGGTTGAGTAGACAGAAGACAGAAATGACTTTTACATGACTTTTACCATGACTTTTACATAGTACTGCAACGTCTATCTCCCTCCCAATGAGGTTTAAGAGTCTTTTGAACTCTCTACGAAAGAGGGTAGAAGCAGAGTCTTAGAATGCATCAAGGAAGTGATAGAGGAATTCTTAATGAAGTATTGAAAAATTACTTTAGGAAAACAAAAATGCTGAGAAAACGTTTTGAGAGGCCATGTGGCTACCTCTCACTCCAAATTTGTATGTTCATTTGAAGATATTTGGGGAAGGAAAAGAGACTATGAAAAAGATCCGATTAAAATTACAAGTCTGCAACAAACGAGCAAATGCAAGATTGAGCTTTAATTTCTACAGTTTCCTCATCTCCACAATTGTTACTTCTGATTTGGGACTTAAATGAAATGACCAAAATCCTTGTTCCAACGCCAGTGATGGACACAGATACCAACAGATCACAACTCCTTGTCATAAGGCTTAGATAAAGAATGCCCAATTAAGCAAGATACAAAAATAGCAGTGGAACAATTACTAAACATGTTAGGAGCTGCAAGGGTAGGAGAAATTTTGAAAACATTATGGTTTTCATACTTCCTTTCAGTCCAATGGTAGCAAGACACAAATAAGTACACAAGGTTCAATCCAAAAGAAAACTTACTCGCAGTTGATAAGCGTGGAAAGGGATGCGTCCATCTTTTCAATGGGAGGGATCTGACCATATAACTTCACCTCCAATGCTTCAGCTGCCTTCTCACCCGATTTTTCTTCCTGAAAAATCATAATTATTTTTCAACCTTTTAAACATTTCTGTCTGAAACACAAATAATTTGCACCCTTCTGTTATTGTCCTTCCAATGCTTTGCCACAGATCCCTTAACTACCTCTCCAGTATCTACAAATTTGGAAATCTGTTCTCCTCCAGCTGTTAGTTTTTCTTCAGGTCGCCAACAATTTCATCTGGAAATAGAGTTCCTATACCTCACCAGAAAGCCTGACTTTGACAGAGACAATTTAGCAATTATTCCTTCCAGCCAAATGATGCTATAGAGATGTGCATAATTAGACCAAACTCTTAAAAGCAGAACGGATCAAGTGGGATGGAGAAGATATAGTCAAGATAGCTGTGGGAATCTGGGGGCTTGGAATAATCATCATCTCTACATCAATAACTAAAAAGAGAAGTTGAAGAAAAGGAGGAGTCTCTAGATCTGGACATGAGCATGTGAGGAGAGTGGAAAATGGCAAAATAGGCCATGTAACTTCCTGTCTTCAGTTCAGCAACAGGGCAGGAAGCAGTTATAGACTTCAACACACCAACCAAAAGCTGAGGAAAAGAATCTAAGAAAGACGAACAATGAATATAATAGGACTTTAACACATTTCTCAGAAGGGGTCAGGCATAGCTTGAGTCTATACAGATTTCTATGATACCTTTGATTTGAATTATAGAAATGTATAACAGAGAAATAGGCCCTTAACAGCCCACCTCATTCATGACAATGGTGATACCTACCTACACTAAACCCTTATCCATATCAAGTCATATTCCTCTACCCTTTTCAATCCAAGTACCTACCCTTTTAAACACTGCAGCTGTATCTGCCTTCATCAACTCCTCTTGCAGCTTATTCCAAATATTCATTTTCCCTTGTGTGTAATACTTACTCCTCAAATCTCCTAAAAGAAATACTCCTCTCACCTTAAGCATATGCCCTCTAGTTCTAGGTTGCCTTACATGTGAAGTTTAATGCAGACAAGAGGGAGGTACATCCTGGATCAGCTGTGATTACATTCCAAATGATCCTGACTAAATATCCTATCTATGCCCCTCAATTTTTTAAATCTCTCTGAGGTCACTCCTCAGCATTTTATATTACAGGGAGAATAAATCTCGCAACAGTGGTCCTCCATCCTACGGAAATTCCTGGCAAATCTCTTCCAGACTCCCACTATTGTTATCACTTATATCGCTACCACTTCTGTGGCTGCGAAAAGGAAACATGGATAGCGTTTGTCTTCAAGCTGCCAGGGTCTGCGATGTTTTGGAATGCGTCCACAATATCCTGAAAGGGTGAGCAGCCAGAAGTCGTGGTACTTATTGGTACCAATGACATAGATAGAAAAGAGAGGAGGTCCTGAAAAAAGAATACAGGGAGTTAGGAAGGAACCCGAGAAGCAGGACCTCAAGGATAGTGAGGAACAGTGCAGATAGGAATAGAAAGAGGTGGTAGATAAATGCGTTGCTGAAGAATTTGAGCAGGGGCAGGGTTTCAGATTTCTGGATAATTGGGACTTCTTCTGGGGCAGGTGTGACCTGTACAAAAGGGACGGGTTACACTTGAATCCAAGGGGGACCAATATTCTTGCAGGCAGGTTTGATCGAGCTGTTGGGTTTAAACTAATACGGCAGGGGGTGGGAACCAATATGATAGAACTGAGGATGAGCCAGCCAAGTAGATAATGGATGATATCTCTCTTCTTCCTTTTCAAGGTTCTCTTGAAGACCCTGACCTGGAGTCAGACTCTGACTTCAGTTCTTTGCAGGAACACAGAACGTCGGGAGCTGTGTGTCCAGAGACCTGAGGCTTTCCGTTGCCAATTCTCTGGGAGCGAAGCTTGGGAAAAAACGACGTAAGAGACTTACAACATATTAATCAGCAAGCTAGTTGTTATGTCTCCCCTCTCTCTGTGAAACAGGGACACCTCTTTTTCCCCTTATTAAGGAAAGAGAAAGAGCCTGTGGTATGTCGAATTACCGGGTGAATGAGTAGTCTTTAGTGTACTGCAAGTCTGTGATTTTATTGATGCTTTGCCGCACGTATGAGTGGTCAATGAAGTGTGCTAATGCTTTTTTGCTGGTGGAGAGGGGAATTGTTCCCTTGATGCCGCTTTTGTGTGGGGGGGGGAGCTGGGGGGAGAGGACTTTGGGGTTCTAATGTTTAACTGTCATTCATTTTTTGGGGCACTCCTCTGTTTTCATGGATGTTTGCAAAGAAAAAGAATTTCAGGATGTATATTATAAACATTTCTCTAACGTTAAATGTATCTATTGAACATGAATGCAAGGAAAGACAAGTCAATGATTGGGTACAAATGTAGACTAAGCAAAGACTTAAATTGTACCACAAAGGCAAAATTCAAAAGGGCGAAGAATGCAGGACCGAAGGTGCTGTATTTAAATGTGTGCAGCATTCGGAATAACGGAGATGAACTGGTGGCACAATTAGAGGTTAGCTGGTATGATGATGCAGGCATCACAGATTAGTGAGTGAAAGAATGCCATAGTTGGAACTTAACATCAAAGGGTATATTTTGTATCAAATGGACAGGCAGGAAGGCATAGGTGGTGGTGTGGCTCTTTTGGTAAGAAATGGAATTACACCTTTGGAAGGAGGTAACATGGCGTCAGAGAATGTTGAATCTTTGTGGGTGTAATTAAACTGCAAGAATAAAAATAACCTTTATGGGAATCATATATAGGCCTCTCAACAGTGGCTGAGACGTGGAGTTGAGATTGCAAAGGGAGCTGGAAAAGGCTTCTAATAATGGTACAGTCGGCCCTCCTTATCTGCGACTTCCGCATCCACGAATTCAACCAACTGCGAATCGCGAAAACCCGGATGTGCTCTTCCAGCATTTGTTGTTCAAGCATGTAGACTTTTTTTCTTGTCCTTATTCCCTAAACGATGCAGCATAACAACTATTTTACATAGCATTTACATTGTATTAGGTATTATAAGTAATCTAGAGATGATTTAAAGTATACGGGAGGATGTGCTTGGGTCATCGTGGATCGGGATCGAAAGAAATCGGAAGTTCTCTTACTAATTAAGTCGGAACAGGTACATCTGGTATTATTTAATGTCAGTTAGTCAAATGTTTGCATTTGTATATGCATATAAAACACTTAAGAACTTAAGTTTCAGCGCCGGGCTTGGGAAGTTTCCGAGTTCGATCTAGTGACAGATCGCTATTGAGTGCGCTCTCCATCGTGCTGGGTTGATGTGGAGGATCAAAAACCCAAAACCTCAAAACCCAATAATTAAACCACTGCGTTGCTTAGTAATAATCGTAGCTTTCATCGGGGCAGGGCGTTTTACATGCTCCATTAAAATTGTTTTCAGAGCTACGCCGGGTCCTAATGCCCACCGCTCTGACCACATTAAATAAAGTCTGAGGTTCCGCTGGGTCCTAAAGACCACCACACTGATTCAGGTTAAATGAGGGACTTGAGCATCCGCGATTTTTGGTATCTGCGGTTGTCCCGGAACCAATCCCCCATGGTTAAGGAGGGCCGACTGTAATGACACAATTGTAATGGGGGATTTCAATGGGGGATTGGGAAAATCAGGTTGGTGGTGGATTGCAAGTGAAGGAATTTGTTGAATGCCAATGAGATAGCTTTTTAGAGCAGCTTGTGCTTATGCCTCCTCAGGGAAAGGCTGTCTTAGATTGGGTGTTGTATAATAAGCCAAATCTTATGAGGGAGCTTAATATAAGCAGGCAGTGATCATAACATGTTTGAATTCATACTGCAATTGAGACAGACAAGCACAAGTCAGATGTTATCTCAATGGAATAAAGGGAATTACGGAGGCATGACAGAGGAGCTTGCCCACGTGGATTGGAGGAGGATACTGATGGGGATGACAGCACAGCAAAGATGACTGAAGTTTCTGGAATAGTTCACAAGGTGCAGGATTGATAAGTTCCACAGAGGAAGAAGTTCTCAAATGGCAGGTGTAGGCAACCATGGCTAACAAGGGAAGTTAAGGACTACATAAAAGCAAAGGAAGGGCCATAAAGATTCACAAAAGTGCATGGGAATGCAATTGGATGATTGAGAAGCTTTTAAAATCCAACAAAAGGCAACTAAAAAAGCTATAAGAAGGGATTCCAGGTGATTCAATCTCTCTTCCTCTGGAATCAACCTGGTGAACCACTTCTGCACTGCCTCCAAAGCCAGTATATCCTTCAAGTAAGGAGACCAGAACTACACGCAGTCTCCAGATGCGGCCTCACCCGTAGCTTGCACAGTTGCAGCATAACCTCCCTGCTCTTAAATTCACTACCTCTAGCAATGAAGGCCAACGTTCCATTTGCCTTCTTGATAGCCTGCTGCACCTGCAAACCAACCTTTTGCGTTTCATACACAATCACTCCCAAATCCTTCTGCACAGCAGCATGCTGCAATCTTTTACCATTTAAATAATAATCTGATCTTTCATTTTTCCTTCCAAAGTGGATAACCATACATTTACCAACATTGTACTGCATCTGCCAGACCTTCACTAAACCTATCTATAATCACTCTGCAGACTCTCTGTATCCTTTGCTCAATTTGCTTTTCCACTAAATTTAGTGTCATCAGCCAACTCAGATACACTACCTCAGTTCCCTCTTCCAGATCGTTAATGCATATCGTGAACAGTTGCGGGCCCAGCACCAACCTTTGCCTTGCAGCACACCACTCACCATTAATTGCCAACCAGAGAAATACTCATGTATCACAACTCTCTGCTTTCTACCGGTTAACCAGTTCTTTATCCATGCTAATACATCACCCCAACTCTAAGCATCCTTATCTTATGGACAAGTCTTTAATGCAGTACCTTATCGAATGGCTTTTGGAAATCCAAGTAAATAACCCTCTATCCACTGCACTTGTTATATCCTCAAAGAACTCCAGTAAGTTCGTTGAACAGGACCTACTTTTGTTGAATCCATGCTGTGTCTGCCCGATGGATCCATTTCTTTCCAGATGCCTTGCTATTTCTTCTTTAATGATAGGTTCAAGCATTTTCCCAACTGCTGATGTTAAATAAACTGGCCTATAGTTATCTGCCTTTTACCTACATCCATTTTTGAACAGTGGCATCTTTCCTATGGTAAGGTGATCAAATTTGCCTCAGTCTTCAGTATCGGTATCCTATCGGTATCCTAGGGGTTTGAGAAAGTTGGGGGCAGAAGTGTGTGTGGTTGCTATTAGTAGGGAGAAGGTGCTTGGGAAGTTGAAAGGTCAGTAGACAAGTCACCTGGATCTGATGGACTACAGCCAAGGGTTTGGAAAGAGATAGCTGAAGAGATTGTGGAGGCATTAGTAATAATCTTTCAGGAATCATGAGATTCTGGCGACGTTCTAAAGGCCTGGAAGATTGCAAATGTCACTTTGCTCTTCAAAAAGAGAGGGAGACAGAGAAAGGAAATTATAGGCAAGTTGTTTGGGTCAATTGTTAAGGATGAGGTTCTGAGGCACAAGTCAGCATGGTTTCTTTAAGGGAAAATCCTGCCAGATAAATCTGTTGGAATTCTTTGAGAAAATAACAAGCAGGATAGACAAAGGAGAATCAGTGGATGTTATGTACTTGGATTTTCAGATGCTCTTTGACAAGGTGCCACACGAGATGAAGATAAGAGCCCTTAGTATCAGAGGAAAGATACTAGACTAGCATGGATACAGCATTGGCTGATTGGCAGGTGGCAAAGAATCGGAATAAAGGGATCCTTTTCTGATTGGTTGCCAGTGACTAGTGGTGCTCCACATTGATTGGTTTTGGGACGACTTCTTTTTATGTTGTATGGCAATGATTTGGATGATGGCTTTGTGGCCAGGTTTGCGGGTGATATGAAGAAAGGTGGAGGGGCAGATGTGTTGAGGAAGCAGGGAGGCTGCAGAAGATTAGGAGAATGAGCAAAGAAACAGCAGGTGGAATATGGTGTTGGGAAGTGTAGGCCCATGCATTTTGGTAGAAGAAATAAATGCGTAGACTATTTTCTAAATGGAGAAAAAATTCAAAACTCTGAGGTGCAAAGAGACTTGGGTGTTCTTGTACAGGATTCCCTTAAGGCCAACTTGCAGGTTGCGTCAGTGGTGAGGAAGGCTAATGCAATGTTACGATGCACTTCCAGAGGAGAAAAATATAAAAATATGGATGTAATGCTGTATCTTTATAAGGCAATTGTGAGGCCTCACTTGGAGTATTGTGAACAGTTTTGGGTACCTAATCTGAGCATAGATGTGCTGGCATAGGAGAAGATTCAAAGGAAGTTCATAAAAATTATTCTGGGATTAAAAGGCCTATCATATGAGGAGATTTTGATGACTCTGGGCCTGTACTGGAATTTAGAAAAATAAGATGGGGGGGCGGGGGGAACTCATCAAAATATTGAAAAACCTAGATACAGTGGATGTGAAGAGGATGTTTCCTATAGTGGGGGAATCTAGGACTAGAGGGCAGAATCTCAGAATAGAGGGGTGTCCATTTAGAACAGAGAGGAGGGGAATTTCCTTAGCCAGAGGGTGTTGAAACTGTGGAATTCATTGGAGGCCAGGTCATTGAGGGTATTTAAAGCAGAAATTGATAGATTCTTGATAAGTCAGGACATGAAAGGTTTCCAGGAGAAGGCAGGAGAATAGGGTTAAGAGGGAAATGGATCAGCTATGATCAAATGGCAGAGCAGACTTGATGGCCAAATAGCTTAATTTTGCTGCAGCATCCTATAGTCTCTTACGGTCATCTGGATTATTGACTTGTAACATGAAAATAAGTATTCCCAAAACTGACTCCTGTGGAACAACATTAAACACCGGCTGACAACGAGAAAAGATCCCCTTTACTCTCACTCTTTGTTTCCTGCTAGTTGGCCAACCTTCTGTCTGTGCTAATAACGTTCCTGTAATATCATGGGCACAGGGACACTTGAAGACTCCCTGATCTTTCACATCCTGCAAGTCCATGTCACTGCTATAAAACCAGTAAAGAAAATCTAAACAACCTTTCCTGGGCCACTGTTTGGCCTCCTCATGCCCAAGGCTCTTTACTTCTTTACTTACCACACACACATAGGGCCACTCTTAAAATGACAGCTCAACTAAAGCCTTTTATTGGTTGGTATATTTCACAAGTAGTCAAATAAATGTGTCTCTGTAAAGCTCTTAGCCAATCAGAACAGCTCCTATTCTTGGTCCAGTTCTTGCCAACAGACCCACTGAAATGAGCTTACTAATGGCAGAACGAGTGGCTCTTTGTCTGCGTATCACACTCCAGCAACTTTCTTCAACACCCCCTTCTGTTTTTGAGAGTATTAGAGAGTCACAGACATAAGTGGAAAGAAAATGAACAAGAGGAGAAAGAACAGAATTTCACTAGCAGAAAATAAGAGGTTCTGCAGGGGAAGCAATGAGATGATTGGTAGACTTTGGAGAGAAGGGGGTGTTGAAGAAAGATGAGCAGACTAAGCCAGTCTGGGAAAGGGTAGAACTGGAGTTTGGAGACATATATGGAGGCAGGCTGAGCTAGAAATAGGAAGGGAAGAATGAAAGTAGAGGCAGCTCTGGAGCGTGATACACAAACAGCCACTCTTTCTGGAATCTGATAAGCAAGGAGGTGATAATGGGGGCTATTAGGAGAGAGGTGAAAGGCAGAGAGAACCAGGACCAAATGGGGGAGCAGCAGAAAGCCAGTGAGTGAAATAATGGTGGATAGAATTTGGAGGGGAAGGGGGCGGGGAGGGGCATGGGAAAACAGACAAAAATAGAGGGACTGCAGAAGGATTGGAAGAAAGAGTGCATGGGAGGGGTTGGGGTTGTTATCTAAAATGGGAAAAAAATCAATCTTGTAGATTACCCAGTCAGAATAGAATGTGGTATTCCTTTAGTTTTCATCGGGATTCCACCCTGGCAGTGAGAAACAAAACTGACAGGTCAGTGTGAATATGTAAAGGGAAATTGAAATGGCACACAAATTGAAGATTGGGAAAGCTATTGCAGACACAGTGTACACTGCAAATCAGAGGGAGAGATGTATGACATGTGCAGGCAGATAGAACGCATTTAAAATGGTATAATGGTCAGTACAGACATCATGGGCTGAAAGACTTGTTCTGTACTGTGTTCTACGTCTCAGCTGCAGAAAGCAAAGGATCAACATGAACTGAAGTGATGTGGGCATCACAATGGTGTGACAATTATTGCTACTGTTTCACATCTTGAGGGACTTGGGTTTGATCCTAATCTTGGATGGGCATATTTTGCAAATTTCTTGACCCTTGGCCTTCTCCAGTTTCCTCTCACATCCCTAGTATGTGAAGTGGATTAATTAACCACAGTAAATTACCACTTAGAATAAATTAGTCATCCAGCATGGAAACAGGCCCTTCCATTGAACTCATACATGCCCTGTTGCCTTGTGAATTAGTCTATCTGCCTTCGTTTGGCCAACAGCCCTCTAAGCATCTCCTATCCATAGATAGCTTTTAAATGTAGCTAACATGCCTACCTCTGACAGCACATTCTAAATAGCAGCACCCTTTGCATGAAAAAGCTACCTCAATGTCCTATTTAAATCTCTCGTCTCTGATCTTAAGCTCAAGTTTATTGTCATTCAACCATGCACATGTATACAGCTAACCGACACATCATTCCACATACGAGCATAAGAAATAGGAGCAGGAGCAGGCCATTTGGCCCAACAAGCATGCTCCACCATTCAACAAGATTTGACCATGGACTCATCTCCACCTACCTGCCTTTTCCCCATTACCCTCAATTCTCCGACTATGCAAAAATCTGTCCATCCTTGACTTAAATATATTTACTGAGGTAGCCTCCACTGCTTCATTGGGCAGAGAATTCCACAGATTCACCACTCTCTGGGAAAACCAGTACTTCCGCATCTGTCCTAAATCTGCTCCCCTGAATCTTAATGCTATGTTCCCTAGTTCTAGTCTCACCTATCAGTGGAAACAATTGTTTTACCTTTATCATATCTATACATTTCACAATTTTATGTTTCTATTAAGATTTCCTCTCATTTCTTCTGAATTCCAGTGAGTACACTCCCAGGCGACTCAATCTTTCCTCATTGTCTAACCCCTTCATCTCTGGAATCAACCTGGTGAACCTCCTCTGCACTGCCTCCAAAGCCAGTATATCCTTCCTCAAGTAAGGAAACCAGAACTGGACTTAGTACTCCAGGTGCAGCCTCACCAGTACCCTGTACAGTTGCAGCATATGCTCCCTGCTCTTAAATTCAATCCCTCTAGCAATGAAGGCCAACCGTCCATTTGCCTTCTTGTTAGCCTGATGCACCTGCAAACTAACCTTTTGTGATTCATGCACAAGCACTCCCGTCCCTCTGCACAGCAGCATGCTGCAATCTTTTACTATTTAAATAATAATCTGCTCTTCCATTTTTCCTTCCAAAGTAAATGACCTCGCATTTCCAACATTGTACTCCATGTGTCAGACTCTTGCCCACTCACTTAACCTATCTACATCTCTCTGCAGACTCTCCATACCTTCTGCACAATTTGCTTTTCTACTCAATTTAGTATCATCAGCAAACTTAGATATACTACACTTGGTCTCCTCTTCTGGATCGTTAATGTATATCATGAACAGTTGCAGGTCTAGCACCAACTCTTGTGGCACACCACTCACCACTGATTGCCAATCAGAGAAACACCATGTATCCTGACTCTTTGCTTTCTATTAGTTAACCAATCCTCTATCCATGCTAATACATCAACCACAGCTCTATACATCCTTATCTTATGGATAAGCCTTTTATCAAATTTCTTCTGGAAATCCAAGTAAATAACTTTCATCTGTTCTCCTCTATCCACTGTGCTTGTTATATCCTCAAAGAACTCCAGTAAGTTTGTTAAACAGGAGTTGCCTTTGTTGAATCCATGCTGTGTCTGCCTGATGGATCAATTTCTTTCCAGATGCCTCATTATTTCCTCTTTAATGATAGGTTCAAGTATTTTCTCAACTAGAGATGTTAAACTAACTGGTCTATAGTTACCTGCTTTTGCCTATATCCTTTTTTGAATAGCGGTGTGACATTTGCTATCCTTCAATCTGCCAGGACCTGCCCAGAATCCAGAGAAGTTTGGTAAATTATCACCAAAGCCTCTACTATAACTTCTGCCATTTCTTTCAGTACCCTGTGATGCATGCCATCAGAACCTGCGGATTTCTCTATCTTCAGGCCCACAAGTTTGCTCAGCACTACCTCTTCAGTGATAGCTACTGTATCCAGGTCCTCACCTCCCATCGCATCCATAACATCTCTCTCTGGCATGTTAGATGTGTCTTCCATCATGAAGACCCGACACAAAATGGTCATTCAAAGCCTCTGCTATTTTCTCATTACCCAATATCAATTCCCTCTTCTCATCCTCCAAGGGACCCACGTTCACTTTATACCTTTTCCACTTTATATAATCATAAACATTTTTACTATCTATTTTCGTATTTTGTGCTAGTTTATTTTCATAATGTCTTCCCTTTCTTTATTGCTTGCCTAGTGGTTCTTTGTTGCTTTTTAAAATGTTCCCAATTTTCCAGTTTCCCACTACTCTTGGCAACTTTGATGCCTTCTTTTATTTCCTTAGTCATCCAAGGCTGGCGCTCTCCACCCTTACTGTCTTCGCTTTTAACTGGAATATACTTTTGTTGAGCACTGTGAAAAATCTCTTCGAAAGTCTTGCACTGTTTCTCGATCATTCCACCATATAACCTGTGTTCCCAGTCTACACTAGCCAAATCCTCCCTCATCCCATTGTAGTCTCCATTATTTAGGCATAATACACTTGCTTCAGATGTAATTATTGTACCTGCATTTGTATGAGAAACTCATTCATACTGTGCTCACTCTTTCCAAGAGGATCCTTAACTACAAGATCACTAATTTTACCTGTCTCATTGCACAGGACCAGATCTAAGCTCAAGAAAGACATCATGTATGTCAAGAAATGACATACATGTCATTGTATGTATAACTTGATTCAAAAACAGGCAACTAAACAAGGAGTCCATAAATCAAGACAAAATTGGGAAAGTGACTTGAATATTAAAATTGAAGAAACAAGTTGGTCAAGACTATGTCTTGATAGTATGACAAATACAATAAATGTCTGGTTAAGATTAGTGCAATATAATTTTTTACATCAATTATATATTACGCCACAAAAATAAATAAATTAAATCCAAATTTATCTCATCAGTGTTTCCGATGTAACCAAGAAATTGGTACTTTTTTACATTCTACTTGGTCTTGTTCTAAAATTCAACCTTTTTGGACAAATTTAAGAGTTTTATTGGAACAAATTATTGGAACACAACTTCCACATAATCCAACATTATCTTTACTAGGCGATATTGAAGGGATAAAACCGAAATCCAAACTGAATAAATATCAGAAAGAATTCATAAAAATTGCATTGGCAGTAGCCAAAAAGGCTATTGCAGTTACTTGGAAATCGGATGCATACTTAAGTATAGACCGTTGGAAGAATGAAATTTCCAGCTGTATTCCACTTGAAAAAATTACTTATAATTTAAGAGATAAATATGAAACATTTTTGAAAATTTGGCGCCCTTATTTACAAAAGACAGGAATAAATATATAGGTGCTCTGAAGATAAAATAATTGGTTATTTGGGGAAAGAAATAAATATATATATTAAAGTTATTATGAACCCCGTGGAGCATGTGGGGATCTTCCAATATCCAGGCACTCTTTCTTTCTTTCCTCCTTTTTTTTTCTATAGGGATGTTAGGGGGAGGGGCTAAGGGGAGAGGGGAAGGGTATTATTATTTTTTTCTTTCTGTAATCATCTGAAAACTTAATAAAAAAAGTTAAAAAAAAAGAAAGACATCACAATGAAGTCTTCTTCAAGACTGCCTCAACCAACTTGATTCACCCAATCTACGTGCAAGTTGAAGTCCCCCATGATAACTGCTGTTCCATTCTTACACGCCTCAGATATTTCTCTGTTTATTCCTATGCCATGTCATTATTCAGTGGCCAACAGACAACTCCCACCAGTGAATTTTTTCCCTTTACTATTCCTAATCTCTACCCAAATGGATTCGACATTTTGCTCTTTAGATCTTATATCGTCTCTATTGCCCTGATCTCATCTTTAATTAAGAGCGCTATGCACCTCCCTTACCTTCCTGCCTATCCTTCTATATTACTTGATATTCTCAATCCTCTCCACCCTGCAACCACGTCTCTGTAATGGCCACTAAATCATACCCATTTGTACTGATTTGTGTCACAAGTTCACTGACCTTCTTTTGAATACTATGGGCATTCAAATAAATTGCCCTTATACTCACTGTGCTTTCAAAATCGTGTAATCTTTTACTCTTTTGCACTTGACTTTTCTTCACCACTCTTACTTTTCTCTTTTTGTCTTTTGCTTTTACTTTATCATTATCCATACTTCCCCAATCTGTTGAACCTACCTCCCCACAATTTAGTTTAAAGCCCTATCCACAGCCTTAGTTATGTGATTCGCTAGGAGCCAGATCCCATCACAGTTCAGGTGGAGCCTGTCCCATTGTTACAGCTCCCTCCTTCCCCAATACAGGTACCAATCTCTCACAAATTAAATCCACTTCTCCCACACCAATTCTTGAGTCACGCATTGAACTCTAATTTGCATGTAGTAAGCCAGGGATTACCACCTTTTTGGTCCTGGTTTTTAATTTAGTCCCTAGCTGCTCAAATTCCCTCAGCACAGTACATGTATAGTGACATACAGCACATATAGTTACAATCCAGCAGACGCAGTCACAAAATAATATTAGCACAAGTCCAAGTGGCATTGCATAAAGATAGGCAGGTTGATGAAGTGCATGCTGATATAAGACAGTGTAATGTTACTGGCACTATTATTTTTTTTTAATTGAGATACAGCTCGGAGTAGGCCAATCCGGCCCTTTAAACCACGCCGCCCAGCAATTCCCCCAATTTAATGCTAGCCTAATCACGGGACAAGTTACAACAACCAATTAACCTACCAACTGGTACACTTTTGGACTGTGGGAGGAAACCGGACCATCCAGAGGAAACTCACATGGTCATGGGGAGAACACACAAACCGCTTAGAGGCGGCAGTGGGAATTCAACCCGGGTTGTTTGTACTGTAAAGCGTTGTGCTAACCAGTATGCTACACTAATTTAAAATATTATTTATGATAATAAAACAAGCAGTTTCAATACATCAAAATCAGCAATAAAAGATGAAAAGTGCAGGATGAGTGTGCATCTGTGAGTAGGGGAGTGAGGGAGTTGGGGAGGGGGAGGCATTCAGATGGGGTGTACACATGTGCTGGGAAGCAGCAGGGTATTAAGAAATCTACCAGCCTGGGGGAAGAAGCTGTTACACAGCCTGGCAGTTCTGGTTCTTATGCTGCGATACCTTCTGCTTGCTGGCAGGAGGTTTAGGAGATTGTGGGAAAGATGAAAAGTGTTTTTGACAATGCTGGAGACACTGCATATGCAGCATTTCTGATATACAGTATATCCTGAATGGGGTGGTGGGGGAAGGAAGAGATAGACCCCAATGATGTTTTCAGCAGTCCTCACTATGCATGGCAGGGTCTTACAATCTGATGCATTGCAATTTGCATACCAAGCTGTAATGCAGCTGATAAGAATTCTCTTGATGGTGCTCTGATAAAATGTGGAGAGAATGGAGGGGATGGGGATTTGCTTGCCTCAGTATCCTCATGAAGTGGAAATGCCACTGTGCTCTCTTGGCTAAAGTAGTAGTATTGAGGGACCAGGTGAGCTGTCAGTAATATGCACATTCTCCACAAGAGGGAGTGGTCAGCCAATACCTTCATGAAATTCACAATCATGTTTTTAGTCTTGTCCACCTTGACACTCAGGTGTTGTGTTTACACCTGTCCACTAGTTGCTCTACCTCCTCCCTGTATGGTGTTTCATCATTGTTGCTGATAACGTTGTGTCATCAGTGAACTTAATAACATTAAAGAGGGTGCGACAGTAGCGTACCAGTTAGCGCAACATTAGTACATCTCAGGGCAGATTTCAGTTCTGATGTCATCTGGAAGAAGTTTGTATGTCCTTCCCATGAGGCATTTGTTTCCTTCAGGTGCTCTGGTTTCCTCCCAGATTCCAAAGACGTACTGGTCAGTAGATTAATTGGTCATTGTAACTTGTCCTGTGATATGGCTAGGGTTAAATAGGTGGGTCGCTAGGCGATGCAGCTGGTGGGCAGGAATTAATTAATTAACTGGATTCGGCATTAAATCTGTACCCTCTTGTTATAGCACCTCTCCTATGTTTCAGGGAATAAAATCCCAGTCTACACAATCTACCCTTTTAACTCAAGCCTCTACATCAGGGAACAAGCTAATAAACTCGTTCTGATTTAATGACATCCTTCCAATAACATATTTATAGAAACTGTATAAAACTGGACATAATACTCTACGTAGGGCCTTACCAACATCTTACTAAATTGCAACATAACTTCCCAACTCCTATAATCAGCGCCCTAACTGATGAAGTCTTTCTGTGCCATAACATAACTCAGGGTCCTGCAATTCACTGAATAAGTCGTACCCTGGACTAATCTCTCAAAATGCAATACCTCACGCTTATCTGGATTGAAAGCCATTTGCCAACCAACAGATCTCATACCCAGCTGTCTGAAATCTGCTGTAATTTTTCATAACCTTCTATGTGGTCTAATTACTTTACTTTTTACATGACTGGTACTTTACATTTACAACTTACTAACTGTACCTTGTACACTCACATCAAAATCATTTATATAAATTAGAAACAAAGGTCCCAGCTCCAACCTCTGTACCACGCCACAAAATACAGACCTCCAGTCTGACAAACAACTCTCAACCATTACCCTCTGCTTCCTACCACTAAGCCAATTATGAATCAAATCCACTATCCCTCCCTGGATCTCATACAATCTAACCTTCCAGATTAGACTTCCATGAGGGACCTTCTCAAAAGACTTTCTAAAGTCCTTACAGACAATATCCACTGTTCTACCTTTACTTGCTCTCTGGTTCCTTCTTCAAAGAATTCCAAAAGATTTATAGACACAATTTCTCACACACAAAGCCATGCTGACTGTCCCCTCTCACACACTGTCATCAGAAATTTACCCACTATTGATGTCATGACTCTCTGGCCTGTGGCTTCCTAGTTCACTCTGCTACCCTTTATAATCTCCAGTCCTCTGGTACTCCACCTGCCCACAATTGCAAGTCCAAAAATACACTAGGTCATCTCTAGAGACTTATCCACTTCCATGCACATTCAGGCCTCCAGTACCTCCTCCCTGCTAATTTCTATATGGTCCAAGACAACACCACTCATTTCTCTAACTAGTTTTCTCCACAGTAAATACTGAAGAGAAACATTCATTAAAAATATTGTAGCGGTGTGCTACAAGCAGCGCTAAAATTACGACACGGAGTCAGTAACTGTAGTCGAAGGAAAAACTTTATTCGAAAACTTCAGCCTCACTTTTAAGCCTCTGTCAACCGGCCCCCCATGGCGAAGAGGCTCCAAAGCTCTGTGCTCGCAAACCCCCGTAGGCTATCTAATTGTGAGTCGGTTCGCATACGCTAGGAAATGAGCCGCCACATAACCCCCCCCCAGAACCGGCGATACACCCCCCAATGTCCACAGCCTGGGCCAGAACCTGCTTGGGAGGTCGGCCTCTGCGCCGAGGCGCCGGAAACTCGGCCGGTTGCGCCAGGTCCACATGGGCCGGCTTGAGGCGGTCCACCGTGAAAACCTCCTCCTTCCCCCCAACGTCCAGCACGAACGTGGACCCGTTGTTCCGGAGCACCGTAAACGGCCCCTCGTATGGCCGCTGCAGCGGTGGCCGATGCCCGCCCCTTCGTACAAACACAAACTTACAGTTCCGTAGGTGCCGCCCATGCTGTGAAGTGGGTATGGGGGCCAGGTTACCGAGCTTCTCGCGAAGTCTGCCCAGGACTGCAGCGGGTTCTTCCTCTTGCCCCCTCGGGGCTGGTAGGAACTCCCCGGGGACGGCCAGGGGCGCGCCGTATACCAACTCGGCCGACGAGGCGTGCAGGTCGTCCTTGGGCGCTGTGCGGATGCCGAGAAGGACCCAGGGAAGCTCGTCCGCCCAGTTGGCTCCTCGCAGGCGGGCCATGAGGGCCGACTTCAGGTGACGGTGGAAACGCTCCACTAGCCCGTTCGACTGTGGGTGGTAGGCAGTGGTGTGGTGCAGCTGAGTCCCCAAAAGGCTGGCCATAGCTGACCACAGGCTGGAGGTGAACTGGGCGCCTCTGTCGGAGGTAATGTGGGCTGGTACACCAAAGCGGGATATCCAGGTGGCGATCAGGGCTCGGGCGCAAGATTCGGAGGTGGTGTCGGTGAGCGGGACCGCCTCTGGCCATCTTGTGAACCGGTCCACGATAGTCAGGAGGTAACGCGCTCCGCGCGACACTGGCAGGGGGCCCACGATATCCACATGAATGTGGTCGAAACGCCGGTGGGCGGGATGGAACTGCTGCGGTGGGGCTTTGGTGTGCCGCTGAACCTTGGCCGTCTGGCAGTGCATGCACGTCCTGGCCCATTCACTGACCTGTTTGCGGAGTCCGTGCCAAACGAACCTGCTGGAAACCATCCGGACAGTTGTCCGGATGGAGGGATGCGCCAAGTTATGAATGGAGTCGAAAACACGTCGCCGCCAGGCTGCGGGGACGACCGGACGGGGCTGGCTGGTGGCGACGTCACAGAGTAGGGTCCTCTCACCTGGGCCCACGGGGAGGTCCTGGAGCTGCAAACCAGAGACTGCAGTCCTGTAACTCGGAATCTCCTCATCTACCTGCTGTGCCTCTGCCAGTGCCTCAAAGTCTACCCCTTGGGAAAGGGCATGAACGGTAGGGCGAGAGAGCGCATCCGCCACGACATTGTCCTTACCCGAGACGTGCCGGACATCCGTTGTGTATTCAGAGATGTAGGACAGGTGGCGTTGCTGGCGGGATGACCAGGGGTCGGATGCTTTCGTAAACGCAAAGGTAAGCGGTTTGTGGTCCGTGAACGCGGTGAAGGGCCGACCTTCTAGGAAGTACCTGAAATGCCGGATTGCCAGGTAGGGCGCCAACAGTTCCCGGTCAAAAGCACTGTACTTGAGCTCGGGTGGCCGCAGGTGTTTGCTGAAAAACGCCAGGGGTTGCCAGCGACCTGCGATGAGCTGCTCCAGCACCCCACCGACTGCCGTGTTTGATGCGTCCACTGTGAGGGCGGTAGGGGTGTCCATTCTGGGATGTACTAGCATTGCGGCGTCAGCCAAAGCTTCCTTCGTTTGAACGAAAGCGGCGGCGGACTCCTCGTCCCAGGTAATGTCCTTGCTCGGACCCGACATCAGGGCGAACAGGGGGCGCATGATCCGGGCAGCTGAAGGGAGGAAGCGGCGGTAGAAATTGACCATACCTACGAATTCCTGAAGGCCTTTGATCGTGGTGGGTCGGGGGAAGTGGCGGACCGCATCTACCTTAGCGGGCAGAGGGGTTGCCCCGTCTTTAGTAATCCTGTGGCCCAGGAAGTCAATGGTATCAAGTCCGAACTGGCATTTGGCAGGGTTGATTGTAAGACCGTACTCACTCAGTCGGGCGCAGAGTTGACGGAGGTGGGACAGATGCTCCTGACGACTGCCGCTGGCTATGAGGATGTCATCCAAATAGATGAACGCGAAGTCCAGGTCCCGTCCCACCGCGTCCATTAACCGCTGGAACGTCTGTGCGGCATTCTTCAGGCCGAACGGCATGCGGAGGAACTCGAAGAGGCCAAACGGGTTGATGAGAGCCGTCTTGGGGACGTCGTCAGGATGCATCGGGATTTGATGGTACCCTCGGACAAGGTCGACCTTGGAGAAGATCCGGGCGCCGTGCAGGTTTGCCGCAAAGTCCTGAATGTGCGGCACAGGGTAGCGGTCCGGTGTGGTAGCCTCGTTCAGCCTGCGGTAGTCGCCGCACGGTCTCCAGCCCCCCGTCGCTTTGGGCACCATGTGCAGGGGGGAAGCCCAGGGGCTGTCGGACCGCCGGATGATCCCCAATTCCTCCATTCTCTGGAACTCCTCCTTCGCCAGTCGGAGCTTGTCCGGGGGAAGCCGCCGAGCACGGGCATGGAGGGGTGGTCCCTGTGTCGGGATGTGGTGCTGTATGCCGTGCCTGGGCATGGCTGCTGTGAACTGCGGTGCCAGAACCGATGGGAACTCCGCCAGGACCCTGGTGAAGTCGTTGTCGGACAGCGTGATGGAGCCGAGGTGAGGGGCTGGCAACTGGGCCGCGCCCAGGGAGAACGTCTGAAAGGTCTCGGCGTGTACCAGTCTCTTCCTGGGCAGGTCAACCAGCAGGCTGTGAGCTCGCAAAAAATCCGCACCCAGAAGCGGTTGGGCTACGGCGGCCAGTGTGAAGTCCCACGTGAACTGGCTGGGGCCGAACAGTAGCTGCACCTGACGGGTGCCATAGGTCCTTACTGTGCTGCCATTCACGGCCCTCAGGGGGGGACCCGGTGCCCTGCTGCGGGTGTCGTAACTTGTCGGAGGTAAAACGCTGATCTCAGCCCCAGTATCGACCAAAAACCGGCGTCCCGACCTTCTATCCCACACATACAGGAGGCTATCCCGATGGCCAGCCACCGTAGCCATCAGCGGCGGCTGGCCCTGGCGTTTCCCGGGAACTTGCAGGGCGGGCGGCAACGGCGGGCTTCTGCGCCCCACCGCTGGTGGTAGAAGCACCAGTGGTCATTGGGCCGGGGGTTAGTGGGCTCTGCGGCCAGGCCTGGACTGGTTTGCTGCCGGGAGCGTGGCTGGGAGATCTGTGCGATGGACGCCCCGCTCACCTTTTTGGCGTTCCACAGCAAGTCCGCCCGGGCTGCCACCTTCCGGGGGTCACTGAAATCCGCGTCGGACAGCAGCAGGCGTATGTCCTCGGGCAGCTGCTCCAGGAATGCCTGCTCAAACATGAGGCCTGTGTGTCCCTCGGCGAGAGACAACATCTCATTCATTAAAGCCGATGGAGGTCTGTCGCCCAAGCCATCCAGGTGCAGTAAACGGGCAGCCCGCTTGCGCCGTGAGAGTCCGAAAGTCCTGAGGAGCAGGGCTTTGAATTCCGTGTACTTGCCGTCTGCCGGGGGCGACTGTACGAACTCCGCGACCTGGGCCGCTGTGTCCTGGTCGAGGGAGCTCACCACATAGTAGTAGCGGGTGTCTTCTGAGGTGATCCGGCGAACGTGGAATTGGGCTTCGGCTTGCTGGAACCATAGGTCCGGGCGCTGTGTCCAGAAACCCGGCAGTTTCAACGAAACCGCATGAACAGAGGCGGCGTCGGTCATTTCTGGTCCAAAAATCGTTTGGACCGTCGGGGTCACCAATTGTAGCGGTGTGCTACAAGCAGCGCTAAAATTACGACACGGAGTCGGTAACTGCAGTCGAAGGAAAAACTTTATTCGAAAACTTCAGCCTCACTTTTAAGCCTCTGTCAACCGGCCCCCCATGGCGAAGAGGCTCCAAAGCTCTGTGCTCGCAAACCCCCGTAGGCTATCTAATTGTGAGTCGGTTCGCATACGCTAGGAAATGAGCCGCCACAATATCAACTATTTTCTTTGGTCCCACACAGACAGCTTCAGCTTGCCTGCCCGATATATCTCATATCCTCTGAATTTTTCTCTGAAGTGCACTCCTACAAGTCATCAAAGGATTCACTAGATCCCAATTGTTTATGGGTCATGTATGCCTTCCAATTATTCTTAGCCAGAGTCTCAATCTCTCTCAATAATCGGGGTTCCAAAAACCTATCAGCTTTGCCATTCACATTTCCAGGAACTTGCAGGCCCTCAACACTTGAAATCACACTCTTAGAGTTTGCCCACTTGGCAGACACTCCTTTCCCTGAAAATAAGCTTGCTCAATCAACCTCTATAAGATTCACTTAAGGCACCAAAATCTGCTCCTCCTCAGTTCAAAATCTTTACCTGTAAACTGGCCATATCCTCCTTCATAACTATTTTAAAACTAATAGAATTATGGTCACAGGACCCAAGGTGCTTGCTGACACACACATCCACCACTTGTCCTACCACATTCTCCAGGAGTCATCCCAGCATTGTACTCTCTAGAAGTTCCTTCGGTATACTGGATAAGGAAGCTTCCTTGGTCATCATTCACAAATTCCACTCTGTCCAAACCTTTCACACAATGGATGGCCTGTCAATATTATTCACCCAACCCACAGCAGTATCCAAAGGAATATACTTGTTATTGATGGGAATGACCACTGGGGAGGGGGATCCTACACTGTCTGTCTCTTCCCCTTGACTCTCCAGGCGGTCACCCAATTATCTACAGCCTGCACCCCAGGTGTGACCATATTAGTCTATGACACATTCAGTATCCTGAATGAACTATGTCCAAATTCAGTTGCAGTTCCTTAATGTAGTCAGTCAGGATCTGTACCTGGGCGCACTCCCCACAGGTGTAGTCGTCAGGATGCTAGAAGCTTCCCCAATCTCCCACATTCTGCAGGAGCTCACCACTACCTTAACTTGACATCTCAACTAACTCATTAAATAGTAAAGCTTTAATGATTTACCCAACCTCACCCTTCTCTACTCAGCTCATTAATTTCCCCTTCTCTACTCAGCCTCCTCCTATCAAAATCTCAATGGGATTTGATGGACATTTATGAACAAGAATAAGATACAGGGATATATAGAAACAAGGAAGGGGAAATAGGCTTACTCCCTGGGAGCTGACATTGATCTGATAAGCTGAATGTCCTCCTCTATCATTATAAATACAAGAAATAAAAACGCAGTGGGATTGCAGAATTCAACCCACACCCCCATTACCTAAAAGTATATCTGTATTTGATCTTGGAAACATATCTATATTTACATAATTGGCAAAAATTAAGATGTTTATACTAAAATATGCACAGTGGTCTCCAGAAGCCTGAAGTCTCACACCACCACATTTGACTATAGCTATTTCTCTTCCAGCATCTGGTTCTCAAACTAGAGTTTGGCACCACTATGACCAGTCTGATTACTTTGCACCAAAATTAACTTCTACAAGAAAAAAAACAGATTTTAAAAAGTTGTGTACATGTTTAACTTATGTTTTTCTTATGAATGCTGCTTATCTAATGTTGTCATGTGTTTTTCATTGCACGTATGCATACATATAGTGAATAGGACTATAAAGTTGACTTCGAAGAAAGTTTTACACCTTAGAAAGTTATCACTGGCTTGATTAAAAGGATACAAAAAAATGACAGATGGAATCCATTCCAGAGAAATGCAAGGTAACATGCTTGGGTGGCAAAGATGGCAGCAGAATACAAAATAAATCTTTATTGTTTGACACTAACAATGCAGTTCACAGTATGTTTCAATGAACATGTGAAAATAAGGTTAATCTTCAATGCTCATTAATTCTTGAAGGTACGGGACCAGAAGATAACATTGTTAAAAAGGCATTTGAGATATTGGCTGAATTCAGTAGGTTTATGTTATAACTGCATAAAAAGGAGACAGGCTATAGTCAGAGCACTGCACACAGTTCTTGCCACCACAGCACAAAACAAATATGACAGCACTAGAATACAGAGGAGATGTGCAAGGATCCTGCCAGTCCTGGAAAATCATGGTTACCTGAAGAGGCCATTTAGTCTGGGATTATTTTCTTTAGAATAAGGAAGATTGAAGGAACATTTAATTTAGATGAAAATTGAGTAAATACCCTGTTCCAGGCCTATTTGATTTTCCAGTTTTGATTTCATATATGTCAAGAGGATCGGAGTTGACGACACTGGTGATTTTGTATTTTTGTGAGATATTATAAACAGCCCTTTTTTTACTCTTTTTTGTTTTTTTTTCTTCTATTAGTTATTAGACTTTCAGATTATTTTTTCTGCATAATGATTTTTTTTTCTTTTTTCCTTTTTCTTTTTATTCTATATTATGATACACCTAGGTTTACCTTGTCTATCTGTATATTGTTTACGATGTGGGAATACTCATTTATACTGTAATCATTGTTCTTGTAATCTTTTATAGTTAGTTGAAATATGTATGTTTGTAATCCCAATATCTATGTACCAATTTTAATTTGTTGTTATTAATAATAAAAAGATGGAAAAAGAAAATTGAGTAAAGACTGCCAGCAAACATAAAAATGAATCCAAAAGTATCCAAAATGCTAATTTCCTACCTTGCAATTCTCAATCCCAGTTCTGGTAAAATTTAACAGTGATGTGCCCAGAGAAAGCCAGTAGATGGGGAGGAATGCTCAGGTTTACTGGGTACCACAGGTCCATCACATGGGTAAAACACTGGTAGGCACAAGTGGTATGCAATGCTTATAGTACACAAATCTGTCATGTAAATACAAAATTTGTGCCCAGTATAGATGGGCATGGGAGCTGTATTTATAAACTCAGGATACAGTACTAGTGAACAAGGTTAATTTTTGACAACAGCTACCATTTCATATTGGGCTACAAGTTTAATTGAATTATCTTCTCAGATTTCACTCATTAAAGTCAGGTATGTGCATCTGAGCCTAATGCATTTCCCAGCAAAAGGACAGTGGTTTCGGAGAAGGAACAGTCTGGAAATGTGTCCAGCTTCCTAACTTGGGAGGGATTAAAGCTGAGGCTCAGAGTGGCAGATATAAACAACTAGCTTTTGAAGAAGCACTCAGTGATCTGGACTTTGCTTAAAAGTGTGTATCTTTTACTTTTGAGGGCAGCAATGTTTTAACACAAAATACTTTTGAGGGCAGCAATGTTTTAAAACAAAATAGACAGGAACAGGTATTTAGATGATTATGTGTTGCATTCCATTTCCTCTTTAGGATTATTTGCTCCAACTCACACCATTTCAGAACATTGATTAGTCCATTCAACCTGTGCTGCTCCCATGACACTGTGAGTTTCATGGTGAAGACAGAAGCACGACGCATTGAAAGCCTATCCACAACATTTTATAGTGGCAACAATTCCAGAAACCTAACCTCATTCATTAACAGATTTAGGGACTAGAACAAAAAGAGTGAGGAAAGATGTACCAATCAAAGAGCTCTGGGCTAGGGCATTGGGTAGAGGATGCTGTGGTTAACTAGATAATGGATGGGGGCATTCGAGTAGACTGCACAAGAGACAGGGGGCACAGGGATAGATGAGATTAGCGACAGGAGTTGTTGGGGTCCATGGGCTGAGGGGCAGGGTGTGCAGGGGTCAACAAGGGATGGTAGGGTAGTTGAGTTGAGGGATATGGTGTTGAAACAGAGTGCTGGAGCAGAGAAACAGAAGAGGATGAGGTTTTGGGCTCCATGGGACAAAGGACAGGGGTTAGTGGGGTCAAAAGGTGAGGGACAGATTGAGGGGTCAACAGGTGAGAGGTAGATGAGTTGTTGGACTCCGAAGGCAAAGGAATTAGATGCTGGAAAGAGAGAGCGGGATGAGGTGCATTGGAGTTCACAGGGTGAGGAACAGGATCACAGAAGCAGATATTATGATGAATGGAGGTATGGGAATCCATGGGGGAGGGGATAAAATAAGAGCAGTGGGGCGAGAAGTGAATGTAGGGAGATGGCAGTCTGTCGGTGGGGGGTCATGAGTGACGTGTGCATTGGGAGACAGGGATGGACCTCAAGTGGTGGGGCGATGGTCAGGGACGGGAGGAGAGAGGTGATGGGTACGGAAGGCAGGCACGGTTAGGGGAGTGCGGGTGGTCGACGATGATGCCGGTCGTGTGGTTGGGGTGGAAGGAAGATCAGTAACTGGTGGCGGGAGGAGCAGGAATCCGTCTGTTACTTACCCATTTGGTCAGAGCCTCTTTAATGGTGGTCGCTTTCGCCTGGAAAAGAAGAGTAAAGAGGACATTACGAAAGAGTGGGCCGACGGACAGGACCGGCGCAGAGAGCGAAATGGCAGTCACTCACCATCCTCCGCGCTCCGCTGCCGTTGCTAGGCACACGGATGCTCCGCGCATGCGCGGCTCCAGGGGGCGGGGCCGAGTGCCTTGAAGCCCGATGTCGGGCCTATTCAAACCAGTACCGCTTGAAGAAGACCGGATTGCAGCGCTCTTCGTCCACTAAATTGATGCTCAGGAGCAGCAACAAAGGCATAGCCAATTTCCTATTTGTTCCACAAACAATAACCTGGTACAGGCCCTTCCAGGGTTCTGAACGTCCTATTTATAGGTACCCCAGCCGTTCGAAGGAGTCCCTGGAACATCATCACACAAACGAGAACACATCTGGGCAAAGAACTGTCTGCATGTCACCTTCCCACGGATGCTTATGTGAGAATGCTATTCTTGGACTACAGTTCAACATTCAACACCATAATTACCCCCAGGCTCGACAAGAAGCTCAGAGACCTCGGTCTGCACCGGGCCTTGTGCAGCTGGATCCTGGACTTCCTGTCGGATCGCCGACAGGTGATAAGGATGGGCTCCCTCACCTATACCCCTCTGACTCTCAACACAGGAGCCCTCAAGGCTGTGTCTTGAGCCCTCTCCTCTATTCCCATACATCAGGGGTGTGTTACCTGCCAGGCATAGCTCTTCTGATTAAATTTGCAGATGACAGGATGTTGATAGGCCTTATTTCCAGCAATGATGGGACAGCCTACAGAGGAAAAGTCAACACCCGGACATGGTGGTGTGAAGAAAACAAACTCCCTTAATGTATCGTAGAATACAGGAGAAATGGGAGATAGGCTCACCCCTATTGACATTAATGGGACTGCAGTTGAGAGGGTGAGTAGCTTCAAGTTCCTCAGTATACACATCACCAGAGATCTCACCTGTTTTGTACATATGTTGTGAAAAAACACAACAGCGCCCCTTTCACCTCAGATGTCTGAAGAAGTTTGGCATGAGTCACTAAATCCTAAGGGCACCATCGAAAACATCCTGACTGGCTGTGCCTGCTGTGGGAACTGTACTACTGTCAATTGTGAGGCACTGCAGAGAGTGATGTGGACAGCCCAGCACATCTGTAGATGTGAACATAGAATAGAACAGCACAGTACAGGCCCTTTGGCCCACAATGTTGTGCTGACCCTTAAACCCTGCTTCCCATATAACCCCCCCACCTTAAGTTCCTCCATATACCTGTCTAGTAGTCTCTTAAACTTCAATAGTGTATCTGCCTCCACCACTGACTCAGGCAGTGCATTCCACGCACCAACCATTCTCTGAGTAAAAACCTTCCTCTAATATCCCCCTTGAACTTCCCACCCCTTAAAGCCATGTCCTCTTGTACTGAGCAGTGGTGCCCTCTTAATATCTTGTATACCTCTATCATGTCTCCTCTCATCCTCCTCCCCTCCAGAGAATAAAAGCCCTAGCTCCCTTAATCTCTGATCATAATCCATACTCTGTAAACCAGGCAGCATCCTGGTAAATCTCCTCTGTACCCTTTCCAATGCTTCCACATCCTTCCTATAGTGAGGCGACCAGAACTGGACACAGTGCTCCAAGTGTGGCCTAACCAGAGTTTTACAGAGCTGCATCATTACCTCACAATTCTTAAACTCTATCCCTCAACTTATGAAAGCTAACACCCCATAAGCTTTCTTAACTACCCTATCTACCTGTGAGGCAACTTTCAGGAATCTGTGGACATGTACCCCCAGATCCCTCTGCTCCTCCACACTTCAGAACATTTACAAAGATGTGTGTAAAAAGGGCCAGAGGATCATTGGGACTCCTGCCACCCCAACCACAAACTGTTTCAGCTGTTTCCCTCTGGCAAATGGTACCATAGCATTAAGGCCCGGACCAACAAGCTCCACGACAGCTTCTTTTACCAGGCCATCAGATTTATCAATACACATTGACCTGATGCAAATCTGACTGTACACAGGTACAATTATGTATACAAACTTAGTGTCTGGGCAATATCCTCCCGCATTTCCCTTCCTTATTGCTTGTACATTGCAACAGAGACGCAACATAAAAATGTTACTCCTTTTGATGTAAGAGATAAATAAATACAAATACAATGCAAATAATTGGACCTATTGCCTCTTAGGAACACAGAATATCAAATTCACCACCAGAGGCCATATCGTAGCTGTTTGGGCACTGATAATGCCATTGCTTCTATTGATAGAAGCAATTCTCTATTACAATGTTACATCCACTGATACTTAAAACCCATCAAATTCTGATTCTGTACCATTGTAACAAGAAAGATCATAAATAAATGATTGTGTTATTAGGCCCTCATCATTACAATGCTGTGGCAGTGTGGTTACTGTATCAAGTGATCTTGTGTACTTACTGACATTAATTAAATTGACTTATAGACATCAGTAAAAATCAGAATATGTTGGTAACCCAACAATGGCCTATTATGACCAGGCAGTCCTTGAGTTCAAGGATTAGACCATAAAACAATTAGACATGGGAGCAGAGTTAGGCTGCTCAGGCCATCAAGCATGCTCTGCCATTCCATCCTGTCTGATTTATTTTAGCATTCAACTCCATTCTCCTGACCTCTCCCTGTAATCTCTGATGCTCGGACTAATCAAGAACCTATCAAACTCCTCCTTAAATATACTCAGTGACTTGGATCCACAGCTGTCTATGGCAATGAATTCCACAGATTCACTATCTCCTGGCTAAAGAAATTCCTCCTCATCTCTATTCTAAATGGACATCCCTCTGTTCAGAAACTTACCCTCTGGTCCTAGACTCGCTCACTGCAGGAAACGTGCCCTCCACATCCACGCTATCTAGGCTTTTCAATATTCAATAGGTTTCAATGAGATCCCTCCTCATTCTTTTAAACACCAGTGAATACTGTCCCAGTGCTCCTCATATGTTAACCCTTTTATTCCTGAAGCATTCCCAGAACCTCCTCTGGACACTTGCCAATGCCAGCATACCTTTTCTCAGATAAGGAGCCCAAAACTCTTCACGATACTCCAAGTGCGGTCTGACCAATACCTTACAAAGCTTCAGCATCACATCCTTAGTCCTATATTCCAGTCCACTTGAAATGAATGCTGCCCTGGCATTTACCTTCTTTACCAGTGATTCAATCTGCAAGTTAACTTTTAAGGATTCTTGCACAAGGACTCCCAAATTCCCTTCCACTTATGATTTTTGAATTTTCTCCCTATTTAAAAAATAGTCTACACCTTTATTCCTTCCACCAAAGTGCATGATCATACACTTCCCTAAACAATATTTTATTTGCCATTTCTTTGCCCATTCTCCTAATCTATCTAAGTCAGGGGTACCCAACATATTTTTATGCCACTGACTCCTACTATTAACCGAGGGGTTTGTGGAGCCCAGGTTGGGAACCCCTAATCTAAGTTCTACTGCAAACTTCCTGCTTGCTCAACACTACCTGCCCCTCCACCTATCTTTGTATTATCTGCAAATTTGGCCACAAAAAGCCATCAATTCCATCATCCAAATTATTGAGATATAACATGAAAAGAAGCTGTCCCAATACTGAACACCACTCGTCACTGGCAGCCAACCAGAATAGGCCCCGTTATTCCCACTCTTTGCCTCCTGCCATTTAGACAATCTTCTATCCATGTTAGTATCTTCCCTGTAATACCATTGGCTCTTGTTAAGCAGCCTCATGTGTAGCACGTTGTTAAAGGCCTTCTGAAAATCCAAGTCAACAACATCCACTGATTCTCCCTTGTCTATCCTGTATGTTATTTCCTCAAACAGCTTTGTCAAGCAAGATTTTACCTGAAGAAAACTATGCTGACTTTGTCCTACTTTATCGTGTGCATCCAAGTACCACAAAATCTCATCCTTAATAATGGACTCCAGTATCTTCCCAAATAGTGGATTCAGGCTAACTGGCCTATAATTTCCTTTCTTCTGCCTCTCTCCCTTTTTAAAGAGGATTCTAGGAATGACTCCTTGCCTTCTTCAAAATATCTTTATAGTACTTTTTACAGAGACCCAAGAGATAAGTCAAGGTGAAAAGAAAAACTGCTGGAAGAACTCTATAGATCAGACAACATCTTTGGAAGAAAAGGGATAATCAATACAGTCAGCCCTCATTATCCACAGGGGGATTGGTTCCGAGACCCCCCGCGGATACCAAAAAACGAGGATGCTCAAGTACCTTATTTAACCTGTCTCAGTGCGGTGGTCTTTAGGACCCGGTGGTACAGCTCTGAACCCACAGTATTTCTGTTCACAAAAATAATCACGATCATGATTGAAAATAAGGTGGAAGTAATAATGCAATCGGAAAGAAGTGAAATGCCATCAGTCATTGGAAAAGCATTAGGCTACAGTCGGTCAACGATCAGAACAATTTTAATGGAGCATGTGAAAGGCCCTGCCCCGATGAAAGCTACAATTATTACTAAGCAACGCAGTGGTTTAATGATTGAAATATGTATGTTTCCTAAGTGTTTTATATGCATAGAAAGGTAAAATATGTACTATATACTAAGAAAAACTTTTGACTAACTGACGCTAAATAATACCGGATGTACCCGTTCCAACTTCAAATCTGACTTAAAGACGGACTCAGGAACTGAACTCGTTCATAACCCGGGGACTGCCTGTATTTTTAAGTAATTTCTAGATTACATAATACCTAATACAATGTAAATGCTATGTAAATAGTTGTTATACTGTATTGTTTAGGGAATAATGACAAGAAAAAAGTCTGTACATGCTCAAATAACAAGTGCTGGAGAGAGAGCTTCTGGGTTTTCCCAATCCATGGTTGGTTGAATTCGCGCATGCAGAACCCGCAGGTAAGGAGGGATGACTGTACTGTCAGGTCAAGGCCCTTCACCTGGATCCTTGCTTAGACAGGACTCACTTTAATACTTGAGCCAACTGGTCCAGATGACTTATCTACCTGCAGACCTTTCAACTTTTTTCTTCATTTTTCTAATCAATTCCAATTCATTGCAAACCTTTCAACTTCTCAATAATCCCTAGTAATGGCAATTTCATGCTCTCTTGAACATCCGGCATACTGCTAGTATCTTCCACAATGAAGAGTGATGCAAAATACTTATTCAGTTCAAACTACCTATCCTCTTTAATATTATTGGCTAGCTTACCTTCTTTTCCTTTTTTTCTTTCTTAATGACTTTTTAGTTGCTTTCTGTTGGTTTTAAAAACATCCCAATCTTCCAACATCCCACTACTTTTTGCTCTATTTTATGCTGTCTGTTTGGATTTTATGTTGGCTTTGACTTCTCTTGTCAGCCATGGTTGCATCATTGTTCCTTTAGAATACTTCTTCCTCTTTGGGATGTATATATCCTGTGCCTTCCGTATTACTCCCATAATTGCTGTCATCCACGCCATTGTTCTTTTCCTATCAGTTTTGGCCAGCTCCTCTCTCATGCCTCTGTAATTCCTTTACTCCACTGTAATACCAATACATCTGACTTTAGCTTTTCCTTTCCAAATTTCAGTGTAAAATCAATCATATTATGATCATTCCCCTCGGGGTTGCTCTACCTTCAACTCTCTAATCAATTCCAATTCATTGCACAACACACAATCCAAACAGCTGATCGACTTGTGGGCTCAACCATGAGCTGCTTTAAAAATCCATCTCATAGGCACTCTAGACATTTCCCCTCTTGGGATCCAGCAACAACCTAATTTTCCCAATCTACCTGCATATTGAAACCCCCTGTGACTATCATAGCATCGTCTTTTTGACATGAATTCTCTATTTCATATTGTAACTTTTAGACCACATCAGGCTCTTTTTACCCTTGCAGTTCCTTAGCTCTACTCAGAATGATTCAACACCTTCTCATCCTATGTCACCTCCTTTTAATGATTTGGTTTCATTTTTTACCAACAGAGCCACCCCACCCATTCTGCCTATCTGCCTGTCCATTTGATAAGATGGGCATCCTTGGACATTAAGCTCCCAGCTATAATCTTCTTCCAGCCATGAATCACTGATGCCCACAATGTCGATCATGCTAATCTGTAACTGCGCTGCAAGTTCCATATACTGTATTTTACCTGCCTTTTACATTGCAACTCATCCTGTTGACAATTTTGTTCAATCATCAACCACTCCTTGCTAGCAGTCACTACACACTGCCTTTGTTTGTAAACCTCATCGTCAGCACTATGTCATCTGTCATAGTTATGTCACAGCTCAGTAACAAAGCAATCTCTGCTTGTCAGTTTTGCATAAGAATGTGCACCACACTTTTTTTCCTTAAAAGGGTCATCTATAGCCCAAAGGGAGTCGGATTTTAATTTTACCCATTGAAAATTGACGATTTTTGAAAAATCTATTTAAACGACATACTAAAAGTGGACCTCATCTAAAGTACTTTTGATTGAAGTAATCCATAAAAGAGAATGAAAATTTGTGCAACACACACAAAATGCTGGTGGAACGCACCAGGCCGGGCAGCATCTATAGGAAGAAGCACCGTCACCGTTTCGGGCCGAGACCCTTTGTTTGGACTCATTTGTGCACTGGTTTTCTGTGGGAGACTAGTACCAATTCAAACCAGCTGGACAAATGTATCTGAGAGATTAAAAAAAACAGATTTAGCAAAGTATCAAAGAAATACCTTTGATACTATTACAGAGGCTGTTTACGATGATCAGCCAATGAAATGTTTGGTTGCTCCTGATGGAATGGAAAATTATTTCCTTGTTAATCCACTTTTAGCTAAAGTTCAAAGAGAAAACATGAATGGTGTGATTGTTGTATCTTAAGGCATTACTTCAACATTGTCAAGGGGAAATACTGCATATTTGGGATTTTTACTCTTTAAATTTGTCAAGTATGGAGACTATAAGGATAACTGATCTAGGAAATGCAATGGAAGAAGTTCTAATAGATCATAAACTTCTCATCAAGCACAATGGCTCACAAAGCAGCCACTGAAATGTTCGATCAAACATGTCAGATCATAAACATTATAATAAATTAATGGTAAATGTTCCTTCAGTGCTAGTCAGAGATTTCAATTAAATACTACCAGCAATTCTACTGAGTATCAAAGCAGATGAATAAAAAGCCTGTATTAATGTGTCATATATTTAAAGGAACATTAGAAGTTAAAAAAAGTGAAAAAAAATCAAGTGCATTTTATCAATACTCCATTTGCAAGAGAGTTTACTTTGAATTTATTCAGATTAAGAAATGGAAAAATCAAACATTAAGATTCAACAGGAATGATATCAATATAAAACTTCGGCCCAGTTATTACATCACATCATGATACGATGCAAGTTGTTTTTGCAAATATCTGTTAACATTATTTGAATTATTAATGATTCGTTCAAGTTTATTGTCATAGGCAATGAAAATTAGCTTTTTGTAGCCTTATCAGCATAATACACTACAGAAATGACAAACAAAAGCTAACACGAGCTTAAATTAGCATGAATTATACATGGAATGCTACAGAAAAAACATAATAGCATTAGATTTGAGAGGGAGAAAGCAAAATATAATCCGATATAGTGTTAGGGTTTCTGAGGTTGGTTAAAAAACCTCATGGTTGTTGGAAAGATGTTGTTGAAGCTTGAGGTATGAGTCTTCAGGCTACTATACCTCCTGTTTGCTGGCAACATTGAGAAGAGGGCATGGCCTGGGTGGTGTGATCCCTGATGAAGGGTGTCATCTATGGAGCATCAGCATAGATATGGAAGACTGTGTCTGTGATGGAACTGGGTTGCACAAATGGGCTCTAGATGAGCTCCATTCTCTCTGTAGCCTCTTGCATTCTTGTGAATTGGAGTTTCCACACCATACTATGATGCAGTCAGTCAGAATGCTTTCCATTGTACATCCATAGACGTTTGTCAGTGTCTTCGATAGCATGCCAAATCTCCTTAAGGAAGCAGAGACATTGATGTGTTTTCTTCATGGTTACATCTATGTGCATGAAAGAGCAATTTTAAAACAGTGCAAAGAATAAAGACCCTTTGCAGTTTTCCAGACAACCCGTACAACATGTCTATTGACAGTGTGATAGGCATGAAAGAAATTGGACCTTTTTTGACTCCTTTCTCCCGTTTCTTGATCTCTCTCTGTCTCCACCTCAAGAGGAAAACTATCCACTGATATTTACTGACAAACCTCTGTCTCTCACAGCTACCTAGGCTGCACCTTTTCCCATTCTGCCTTTTGTAAGGATGGTATTCTTTTTACTCATCTTTTCCATCTCCATCATGTTTATTTTTGAGATGGGGCTTTTCATTCCATGACATTGGAAATGTCCTCATTTTTCAGGAAACAGCCCCAGCCCAGACTCTGGTTGATGGAGCCCTCACCCACATATCCTACATTTCACCCACTGATGATCTCACCCCCAGATAGTTCAAGGACCGAGTATCCCAGGTCCTTACCACTCCAGCCTCCATATGGAGCCATCTTTCTTCAAGGTTTCCCTCAGCTGCAACAGGATTTCACTAGCAGTCACATATTCCTTTTCCCGTCCCCTTCTGATTTTCACAGGAACCATTCTTTTTATGAACCCTTGGCTTGCTCTTCCCTCCCCACTTTAGCCAGCATTATAATGTCAGGTGTCCCTTCAGGCATCAGGAGGACAGTCTGCCTGGAAGGAGATGATGGAGACAACAGAACAGAGAGCACAATGAAGGAAGGTCATGAGGTCAGCGCTTGGTCACTTTCAATGTAGGCAAGTAGAGGTGGGCTGCTGTAGCCCTGGGAACTATGCCATTATATATTATTCCACTCTCAACCATCCAAGTAAATGAGAATGTTTAGGGACTGTCATTCTGTGGATGAAGTACTTTTGATCAATTGAGCAGCATTGACATCCATTTGCAATTAAAGAGCTTTATGGCTGGAAAAAAATGCATATCTACCCCATCCTGGATGTTAATTATGATGGGTGATCAACATACATCCAGTCCAGGTCTAAAATAACACAAAGCACTGGAGCAACTGACTGGGCCAGGCAGGATCTGTACAGGGACAAAGACTCCACCTGGAGTCCATTTGTGCAACTGCAGCCTGCCGCTCTCCAGCTCAAATAACAGGTCTTGTAGTTCAGTCCCTGAATGAGTGACTTCTTGAAAAATTGACGTCAAAACTGTGAGCTCCTGGACCAGGGTGAGAACAAAGAAAGTCTTTAGATGATTGGAAGAAAAATTCAATGAAAGAATGACTACCTGAGACATTGGTAGCAACAACCCAAGGACAGTCATTACAAGTAGGATAGCCCTGAGTGTGAAACTTAGAGAAAACTACCTGCTAGAGTGAGCTCAGCTAGTTTTATCACATGTGGGTAGTATTTAAGTCAAACTGTATGTCTTGTGATTTAATGTATCAAATTATAATTTGGAACAGTAAAAGTCATAGATATTTAAGTAACTCAAGTGCTAATAATGACTAAGTTGTACTAACTTAGTCATTATTATTCTATTGAATTTCGTTGTTTTGTGGCTGCCTGTAAGGAGACAAATCTCGAGGTTGTATATAGTATACAGTCAGCCCTGCTTATCCGTGAGTTCCACATGCGCAAATTCAACCAACCGTGAATCGAGAAAACCCAGAAGTGCTCTTCCAGCACTTGTTGTTCGAGCATGTACAGACCTTTTTTCTTGTCATTATTCCCTAAACAATGCAGTATAACAACTATTTTACATAGCATTTACATTGTATTAGGTATTATAAGTAACCTAGAGATGATTTAAAGTATAAGGGAGGATGTGCGTAGGCTATTGTGGATCGGGATCAAAAAAAGATTGGAAGTTCTCTTTCTAAGTAAGTTGGAACAGGGACAACCGGTATTATTTAACGTCAGTTGGTCAAACATTTGTTTTAGTATATGGTATATAATTTACCTTTCTATGCATATAAAACATTTAAGAATGTATGTTTCAGCGCCGGGCTTGGGAACAAAAGTTCCCAAGTTCGATCCAGTGACAGATTGCTCCCAAGCGTGCCTGGTTGATGTGGAGGATCAAAAACCCAAAACCCCAAAACCCAATAATTAAACCGCTGCATTGCTTAGTAATAATTGCAGCTTTCATCGGGACAGGGCCTTTCTCACTTCATCCTTTAAAATTGTTCTGATCGTTGACCGACTGTAGCCTAACGCTTCTCCAATGACTGATGGCGTTTCACCTCTTTCTGATTGCTTTATTATTTCCACTTTATTTTCAGTCGTGATCGTGATTATTTTCGTGAACAGAAACTGCGATTCAGAGCTTGGTCGCCGGGTCCTAATGTTCACTGCACTGAGACAGGTTAAATAAGGTCTGGGGTTCCGCTGGGTCCTAAGGTCCACCGCATTGAAACAGGGTGAATAAGGGACTTGAGCAACCACATTTTTTGGTATTTGCGAGGGGTCCCAGAACCAATCCCTTGCGGATAAGGAGGGCCGACTGTATATACTTTGAAGTTTGAACTTTGAGACACAAAGAGGCAATAGGATCAACACCACCCATTCCTGTCCCTCCCTAAGCACTTTACCCTGAAAATGCAGGGGGGCGTAACATCTGTCACTACACTTCCTCTCTACTATCCAGAGACCTAAGCAGCTCTTCCAGATCAGACAAAGATTCACTTGGACCTACTTCAACCATGTCTATTGCATTTGCTGCTTTCTGTCTGGCCTGCTCTGCATCAATGAGCCAAGCGCAGACCGGGCAACGGCTTTGCCAAGCACTTGTGCTTTGTCCACCATGGCAATTTAGATCTTCTGGTTGGCAACTATCTTAATTCCTTTTTATATTCCCACACCAACGTGTCTGCTCTTGGTCTCCTCTGCCACAGTAAGACTAAACACAATGTAGTGTACAGCAACTCCTGGGTAGTCTAGAACCCGATAGCATGATGACTGAATTCTCCAGTTTCAGATAAATCAGTTCCTTTCTGTGCCTTTCCTCTCTTCTTCTGATCTACGCGGGCCCTACTACTGCTCGCTCTGAGCCCTCTCCCTTTACTGTTCTCCTGTCCTACTCACTTTCCTTATTTGGTTCCATGCTCCACCTTCCTCTCCTACCAGCTTCCTTCAGCCGTTTGTAGCCTCAACTTATCATCTTCCAGATTCTGTCACTTTTCCCACTGCCCCTTCCTCTGTCTGCCTATTTCCCCTCCACCCTGGATCCAAGTATCACCAGCTCTTGTTACAGTCCTCCCCCTCCTCACCTTTTCTATTGGCTAAAACTTCTATCTTTCAGCCTGTGAAGGCTCCCAGCCTGAAATTTTGCCTCTTTTCCCTCTGTAGTTGTTTGCTGGCTTGCTGAGGTCCTGTAGCATTTGGTCTGTTGCTTCAGATTCCAGCATCTGCAGTCTCTTGTATCTCCCCCTACAACTCAGTTTTGCTTTGAGCATTAACACAGCACAAGGGCAAGTTGTTGACCTTAATCTTGAAACTCAATAATTTTCACATGGTTAAGTTTTTTTTAGTCGTTCCAGAGTTGAAATAACATATACTGTACATCTTTGCTTTGGATTCAAAAGAAAGAAATAGTGTATTCTAAAGCACTTCAACATTGAAATCAGTAAACATTATGCATTAAAGTACATACATATGTGGGGAGAACTGCATTAGAAGTATTTTATGCACTTTTGTTTTTAGTGTGTATGCTTTTATTGGTAGCTTTAATTAATGTAAATAATTTTAACACCCTAAGTATTTCATGGAAGAATTGTGTAGCTAAGTTACTTTTTATTTAATTTAAAACTCAGCTTCCTGGAAATAAATGCAAACATCATGATTACTTGTAATGCTGGGTATAGTAGTTATTTTTTTAATAAAATGATCATTGGGCTTGGTTATTGGATGTATTTTTGCCACCCTTAGCCACTTCAGAATAGATGGAACAGCCGCTGGAATTTAATCTACTCATTGGGAGAACAGCAATGACTCTGCTATGATTAACCTCAATGCTGATGCCCCACAAGACTGCATCCTCAGCTCCTTACTTTATTGCTTGTGCAGTCACATCTGCATAGCCAGATTCTCTGACTGTCTACTAATTTGCAAATAGTAGGTCAGAGCTCAAGCAACAATGAGTCAGAGTAGAGGAAGAAGGTGGAGAACTGGGTGACATGACAATAATCTTCCCCTCCGTGTCAGCAAGACAAAAAAGCTGACTCAGGAACTGGGGTAGAGTACACATCCTTGTCTGTATCAGGTGGTACAGAGGTGGAGATAGTTGGGAGCTTCAAGTTCCTGGGTGTAAATATCAGGAGTAATTTGTCCTTGTCCAACCATGTGGAAGTAATGAGCAAAAAAAAGCATCAACTGTCTCTATTTCTGCTGAAGCTAAAGAAATTCAGCTGGTCCCAAATGACCCTTACAGGTTCTTACACATGTACCAAAAGCATCCTATCCAGAGTAACTGCTCTGCCCAAGACTGCAAGACATTGCAGAAAATTATGAACATAGCCCAGTCTATCACAAGGACCAGCCTCCCCTCCGTTGAGAGCAAGAGACTGCAGATGCTAGAGTCTGCAGCAATACACAAGAAACTAGAAAAACACGAAAGGTCAGCAGCATCTATGGAAGGGAAATGGACAGTTGTCCATTCATCTTTGGGTCATTAGACACTAGAATAGTACAGCACAGTACAGGCCCTTCAGCCCTCAATGTTGTGTCAACCCATATATTCCTTTAAAAAAATTACTAAACCCACAGTACTCTGTAACCCTCTATTTTTCTTTCATCCATTTGGCTGTCCAAGAGGCTTTTAAATACCCCTAACATTTTAGCCTCCTCCGCCATCCCTGGCAAGTCATTCCAGTCACCCACTACCCACTGTGTAAAAAACTTACCCCTGATGTCTCCCCTAAACTTCCCTCCCTTAACTTTGTATATATGCCCTCTGGTGTTTGCTATTGGTGCCCTGGGAAACAGGTACTGGCTATCCACCCTATCTATGCCTCTCATAATCTTGTAGACCTCTATCAAGTCCCCTCTCATCCTTCTATGCTCCAAAGAGAAAAGTCCCAGCTCTGCTAACCTTGCCTCATAAGACTTGTTTTCCAATCCAGGCAACATCCTGGTAAATCTCCTCTGCAACCTCTCCATAGCTTCCACATCCTTCCTATAATGAGGTGACCAGAACTGAACACAATACTCTCAAGTGTGGTCTCACCAGAGGTTTGTAGAGTTGTAACATGACCTCTCTACTCTTGAACTCAATCCCCCTGTTAATGAAGCCCAGCATCCCATAGGCCTTCTTAACTACCCTATCAACCTGTGCAGCGACCTTGAGGGATGTATGGATTTGAACCCCAAGAACCCTCTGTTCATCCACACTCTTAAGTAACCGACCATTAATCCTGTACTCAGCCTTCTGGTTTGTCCTTCCAAAATGCATCATCTCACACTTACCCAGATTGAACTCCATCTGCCACTTTCCTGCCCAACTCTGCATCCTGTTTATATCCTCTTGTGACCTTCAACAACCTACAGCTCATCCACAATCCTCCAATCTTTGTGTTATCCGTAAACCTACTCACCCATCCTTCCGCCTCTACATCCAGGTCATTTATAAAGATCACAAAGAGCAGGGATCCCAGGACAGATCCTTGCAGCACTCCACTAGTCACCGACCTCCTGGCAGAATACTTTCCTTCCACTACTACCCCCTGCTTTCTTCCTGTAAGCCAATTTTGTATCCAAACAGCCAAGGTTCCACTGATCCCATGCCTCATGGCTTTCTGGATGAGTCTGTTGTGGGGGATCTTGTCAAATGCTTCACTTCACCTGGACTGAAAGATTGAGGGGAGATAGCATAGGTGGCATGGAGTGTAGTACTTAGCACAATGCTTTAGAGTACAGGCGACCTGGGTTCATTCCAGTCACTGCCTTTATGCTTTCCCCACAACCATGTGGGTTTCTTCCAGGTGTTCCGTTTCCTCCCACAGAACTGTATGATAAGGTAATTTTTTAAAAACAAAAAAAAATTATGAATGTTAAAAGGCCTGAACTGATTAGATATGGCAAAGTTACTTCCTGTGGTAGGGGAGTCTAGGACAAGAGGTCACGATTTCAGGATTGAAAAGCATTCATTTAGAACAGAGGTGCTGAGAAATTACTTTAGTCAGAGGGTGGTAAATCTGTGGAATTTGTTGCCATGAGCAGCTGTGGAGGCCAAGTCATTGAGTGCATTTAAGGCAGAGATAGATAGGTTCTTGATTAGCCAGGGCATCAAAGGGTATGGGGAGAAGCCAGTGGAGTGGGGATGACTGGAAGAATTGGATCAGTCCATGATTGAATGGTGGAGCAGAATCAATGGGCTGAATGGCCTGCTTCTGCTCCTATTTCTTATAAAGAGGTGAGGGGAAGGGACCCACAAAATGCCTGACCTACTGTATGGATATCAATACATACAAGTAAGCTTCAAAGATGTTAATAAGTTGAAATTTCCAACATTCTGTATGTACATATATTCATTCATGTGAACTAGTTGCCATTCTGCATGTTTAATAATATTTTGTGGCGACCTATTTCCTGGCACATCCGAACCGGCTCACAATTAGCCAGCGTTCCGGCTAAGGGAGATAGCCTGTGGGGATTTGCGAGCACAGAGCTTTGGAGCCTCTGCGCCACGAGGGCAGGCTGAGGGAGGCTTAAAAGTGAGGCTGGGGATGTCGAATAAAGTTTTTTCCTTTGACTGCAGTTACCGACTCCGTGTCTTAATTTTAGCGCTGCGTGTAGCACACCGCTACAATTTCTTTTTTTAAATCAATTTTATGTGTTTTTAATATAATACTTTAGAGGTAATGGTTACCAAATCAGCCAACATAATTGAAGTCCCCCAACCATTTTGGAAATTCTTTCTTCTCCACCCCTCCCTCCAGTCAGAGAGAAAATACATGAAAGCATGTATCACGAGCCTCAAGCACAGTTTCTTTTCTATTGTTATAATACTATTGAATTTTACCTTGGTGGATAAGATGGACTCTAGACCTCACAATCTACCTTGTTATGGCCTTGCACCTTATTGTCTGCCTGCACTGCACTGTCTGTGTAACTGAAACACTTTATTCTGCATTCTGTTATTGCTTTTCCCTTGTACTACCTCGTTGTATTGATGTGATGAAGTGATCTGTATGGATGGTATGCAAAATAAAATCTTTCATTGTACCTTGGTACATGTGATAATAATAAAGCAATTCCAATTCTAAATTTTGTATGTTTCTGAATTATAAACAAAATCTGTAAAAACAAAACCAGTCCATTGCCTGGGATCCGTATGCAGTTCTTCTTAAAAAAAGGAAAAATATTACATATTCTCCACCCTTCTAGTACCTCATCTGTTGCAAAAATCTTCATCAGGGTCTCAGCTATCTTCCCTGCTTCCCATAGCACTGCAGGTAGATCTCATCCAGCCTCAGGATTTATCAGCCCTTATGTGTCTTATGAAATTTATCAACTTTCACCATTACCAGAACAAAATGGCTCCAAACTCTTACCAACTGTCTTTTAAAAGGTTCCCACTTTTCAACTGTTGTTATATCTGCCAGGGCCTCTCCCCAACTGACTCTCCCTACTTGACTCTCACTAGCACCTCTCCCCACTTGACTCTCCCCAGCACCTCTCCCCACTTGACTCTCACCAGCACCTCTCCCCACTTGACGCTCACCAGCACCTCTCCCCACTTGACGCTCACCAGCACCTCTCCCCACTTGACGCTCACCAGCACCTCTCCCCAATTGACTCTCCCCAGCACCTCTCCCCACTTGACGCTCACCAGCACCTCTCCCCAATTGACTCTCACCAGCACCTCTCCCCAATTGACTCTCACCAGCACCTCTCCGCAATTGACTCTCACCAGCACCTCTCCCCAATTGACGCACACCAGCACCTCTCCCCAATTGACGCACACCAGCACCTCTACCCAATTGACTCTCATCAGCACCTCTCCCCAATTGACTCTCCCCAATTGACTCTCACCAGCACCTCTCCCCAATTGACTCTCACCAGCACCTCTCCCCAATTGACACTCACCAACACCTCTCCCCAATTGACACTCACCAACACCTCTCCCCAATTGACTCTCACCAGCACCTCTCCCCAATTGACTCTCACCAGAACCTCTCCCCACTTGACGCTCACCAGCACCTCTCCCCACTTGACTCTCCCCAGCACCTCTCCCCAATTGACTCTCACCAGCACCTCTCCCCAATTGACTCTCACCAGCACCTCTCCCCACTTGATTCTCACCAGGACTTCTCCCAACTTGATTCTCCCCAGCACTTCTCCCCACTTGACTCTCAGCAGCACCTCTCCCCACTTGATTCTCCCCAGCACCTCTCCCCACTTGACGCTCACCAGGACTTCTCCCCACTTGATTCTCACCAGCACCTCTCCGCAACTGACTCTCACCAGCACCTCTCCCCAATTGACGCACACCAGCACCTCTCCCCAATTGACGCACACCAGCACCTCTACCCAATTGACTCTCACCAGCCCCTCTCCCCACTTGACTCTCAACAGGACCTCTCCCCACTTGATTCTCACCAGCACCTCTCCCCAATTGACTCTCACCAGCACCTCTCCCCACTTGATTCTCACCAGGACTTCTCCCAACTTGATTCTCCCCAGCACTTCTCCCCACTTGATTCTCCCCAGCACTTCTCCCCACTTGACTCTCAGCAGCACCTCTCCCCACTTGATTCTCCCCAGCACCTCTCCCCACTTGACGCTCACCAGGACTTCTCCCCACTTGATTCTCACCAGGACTTCTCCCCACTTGACTCTCACCAGCACCTCTCCCCACTTGACTCTCACCAGCACCTCTCCCCACTTGACGCTCACCAGCACCTCTCCCCACTTGACGCTCACCAGGCCCTCTCCCCACTTGACTCTCACCAGCACCTCTCCCCAATTGACTCTCACCAGCACCTCTCCCCACTTGATTCTCCCCAGCACCTCTCCCCACTTGATTCTCCCCAGCACCTCTCCCCTCTTGACTCTCACCAGCACCTCTCCCCACTTGATTCTCACCAGGACTTCTCCCCACTTGATTCTCCCCAGCACCTCTCCCCTCTTGACGCTCACCAGCACCTCTCCCCAATTGACTCTCATCAACACCTCTCCCCAATTGACTCTCATCAACACCTCTCCCCAATTGACTCTCATCAACACCTCTCCCCAATTGACTCTCACCAGAACCTCTCCCCAATTGACTCTCACCAGCACCTCTCCCCAATTGACTCTCACCAGCACCTCTCCCCAATTGACTCTCACCAGCACCTCTCCCCAATTGACTCTCACCAGCACCTCTCCCCAATTGACTCTCCCCAGCACCTCTCCCCAATTGACTCTCATCAAAACCTCTCCCCAATTGACTCTCACCAGCACCCCTCCCCAATTGACTCTCACCAGCACCTCTCCCCAATTGACTCTCACCAGCACCTCTCCCCAATTGAGTCTCCCCAGCACCTCTCCCCAATTGACTCTCACCAGCACCTCTCCCTAATTGACTCTCACCAGCACCTCTCTCCAATTGACTCTCATCAACACGTCTCTCCACTTGATTCTCCCCAGCACCTCTCCCGACTTGACGCTCACCAGCACCTCTCCCCACTTGATTCTCACCAGCACCTCTCCCCAATTGACTCTCACCAGCACCTCTCCTCAATTGACTCTCCCCAGCACCTCTCCCCAATTGACTCTCATCAACACCTCTCCCCAATTGACTCTCATCAACACCTCTCCCCAATTGACTCTCACCAGCACCTCTCCCCAATTGACTCTCATCAACACCTCTCCCCAATTGACTCTCACCAGCACCTCTCCCCAATTGACTCTCACCAGCACCTCTCCCCAATTGACTCTCACCAGCACCTCCCCAATTGACTCTCACCAGCACCTCTCCCCAATTGACTCTCACCAGCACCTCTCCCCAATTGACTCTCACCAGCACCTCTCCCCAATTGACTCTCATCAACACCTCTCCCCAATTGACTCTCACCAGCACCTCTCCCCAATTGACTCACACCAGCACCTCTCCCCAATTGACTCTCCCCAGCACCTCTCCCCAATTGACTCTCATCAACACCTCTCCCCAATTGACTCTCACCAGCACCTCTCCCCAATTGACTCTCACCAGCACCTCTCCCCAATTGACTCTCACCAGCACCTCTCCCCAATTGAGTCTCCCCAGCACCTCTCCCCAATTGACTCTCACCAGCACCTCTCCCTAATTGACTCTCACCAGCACCTCTCTCCAATTGACTCTCATCAACACCTCTCCCCACTTGATTCTCACCAGCACCTCTCCCCAATTGACTCTCACCAGCACCTCTCCCCAATTGACTCTCCCCAGCACCTCTCCCCAATTGATTCTCACCAGCACCTCACCCCAATTGATTCTCACCAGCACCTCTCCCCACTTGATTCTCCCCAGCACCTCTCCCCACTTGACGCTCACCAGCACCTCTCCCCAATTGACTCTCCCCAGCACCTCTCCCCACTTGACGCTCACCAGCACCTCTCCCCACTTGACTCTCCCCAGCACCTCTCCCCACTTGACTCTCACCAGCACCTCTCCCCAATTGACTCTCACCAGCACCTCTCCCCAATTGACTCTCACCAGCACCTCTCCGCAATTGACTCTCACCAGCACCTCTCCCCAATTGACGCACACCAGCACCTCTCCCCAATTGACTCTCATCAGCACCTCTCCCCAATTGACTCTCCCCAATTGACTCTCACCAGCACCTCTCCCCAATTGACTCTCACCAGCACCTCTCCCCAATTGACTCTCACCAACACCTCTCCCCAATTGACTCTCACCAGCACCTCTCCCCAATTGACTCTCACCAGAACCTCTCCCCACTTGACGCTCACCAGCACCTCTCCCCACTTGACTCTCCCCAGCACCTCTCCCCAATTGACTCTCACCAGCACCTCTCCCCAATTGACTCTCACCAGCCCCTCTCCCCACTTGACTCTCACCAGGACCTCTCCCCACTTGATTCTCACCAGCACCTCTCCCCAATTGACTCTCACCAGCACCTCTCCCCACTTGATTCTCACCAGGACCTCTCCCAACTTGATTCTCCCCAGCACTTCTCCCCACTTGACTCTCAGCAGCACCTCTCCCCACTTGATTCTCCCCAGCACCTCTCCCCACTTGACGCTCACCAGGACTTCTCCCCACCTGATTCTCACCAGGACTTCTCCCCACTTGACTCTCACCAGCACCTCTCCCCACTTGACTCTCACCAGCACCTCTCCCCACTTGACTCTCACCAGCACCTCTCCCCACTTGACGCTCACCAGCACCTCTCCCCACTTGACTCTCACCAGCACCTCTCCCCACTTGACTCTCACCAGCACCTCTCCCCAATTGACTCTCACCAGCACCTCTCCCCACTTGATTCTCCCCAGCACCTCTCCCCACTTGATTCTCCCCAGCACCTCTCCCCTCTTGACTCTCACCAGCACCTCTCCCCACTTGATTCTCACCAGGACTTCTCCCCACTTGATTCTCCCCAGCACCTCTCCCCTCTTGACGCTCACCAGCACCTCTCCCCAATTGACTCTCATCAACAACACTCTCCCCAATTGACTCTCATCAACACCTCTCCCCAATTGACTCTCATCAACACCTCTCCCCAATTGACTCTCATCAACACCTCTCCCCAATTGACTCTCATCAACACCTCTCCCCAATTGACTCTCACCAGAACCTCTCCCCAATTGACTCTCACCAGCACCTCTCCCCAATTGACTCTCACCAGCACCTCTCCCCAATTGACTCTCAGCAGCACCTCTCCCCAATTGACTCTCATCAACACCTCTCCCCAATTGACTCTCACCAGCACCTCTCCCCAATTGACTCTCCCCAGCACCTCTCCCCAATTGACTCTCATCAACACCTCTCCCCAATTGACTCTCACCAGCACCCCTCCCCAATTGACTCTCACCAGCACCTCTCCCCAATTGACTCTCACCAGCACCTCTCCCCAATTGACTCTCACCAGCACCTCTCCCCAATTGACTCTCACCAGCACCTCTCCCTAATTGACTCTCACCAGCACCTCTCTCCAATTGACTCTCATCAACACGTCTCTCCACTTGATTCTCCCCAGCACCTCTCCCGACTTGACGCTCACCAGCACCTCTCCCCACTTGATTCTCACCAGCACCTCTCCCCAATTGACTCTCACCAGCACCTCTCCTCAATTGACTCTCCCCAGCACCTCTCCCCAATTGACTCTCATCAACACCTCTCCCCAATTGACTCTCATCAACACCTCTCCCCAATTGACTCTCACCAGCACCTCTCCCCAATTGACTCTCATCAACACCTCTCCCCAATTGACTCTCACCAGCACCTCTCCCCAATTGACTCTCACCAGCACCTCTCCCCAATTGACTCTCACCAGCACCTCCCCAATTGACTCTCACCAGCACCTCTCCCCAATTGACTCTCACCAGCACCTCTCCCCAATTGAATCTCACCAGCACCTCTCCCCAATTGACTCTCATCAACACCTCTCCCCAATTGACTCTCACCAGCACCTCTCCCCAATTGACTCTCACCAGCACCTCTCCCCAATTGACTCTCACCAGCACCTCTCCCCAATTGACTCTCACCAGCACCTCTCCCCAATTGACTCTCCCCAGCACCTCTCCCCAATTGACTCTCACCAGCACCTCTCCCTAATTGACTCTCACCAGCACCTCTCTCCAATTGACTCTCATCAACACGTCTCTCCACTTGATTCTCCCCAGCACCTCTCCCGACTTGACGCTCACCAGCACCTCTCCCCACTTGATTCTCACCAGCACCTCTCCCCAATTGACTCTCACCAGCACCTCTCCCCAATTGACTCTCACCAGCACCTCTCCCCAATTGATTCTCACCAGCACCTCTCCCCAATTGATTCTCACCAGCACCTCTCCCCACTTGATTCTCACCAGCACCTCTCCCCACTTGATTCTCCCCAGCACCTCTCCCCACTTGACTCTCACCAGGACCTCTCCCCAATTGACTCTCACCAGCACCTTTCCCCAATTGACTCTCACCAGCACCTCTCCCCACTTGACACTCACCAGCACCTCTCCCCACTTGACTCTCCCCAGCACCTCTCCCCAATTGACTCTCACCAGCACCTCTCCCCACTTGACACTCACCAGCACCTATCCCCACTTGACATTCACCAGCACCTCTCCCCACTTGACTCTCACCAGCACCTCTCCCCAATTGACTCTCACCAGCACCTCTCCCCACTTGACTCTCACCAGCACCTCTCCCCACTTGACGCTCACCAGCACCTCTCCCCAATTAACTCTCCCCAGCATCTCTCCCCAATTGACTCTCACCAGCACCTCTCTCCAATTGACTCTCATCAACACCTCTCCCCACTTGATTCTCACCAGCACCTCTCCCCACTTGACGCTCACCAGCACCTCTCCCCACTTGATTCTCACCAGCACCTCTCCCCACTTGACGCTCACCAGCACCTCTCCCCACTTGACTCTCAACAGGCCCTCTCCCCACTTGACTCTCAACAGGCCCTCTCCCCACTTGATTCTCCCCAGCACCTCTCCCCAATTGACTCTCACCAACTCCTCTCCCCAATTGACTCTCACCAGCACCTCTCCCCAATTGACTCTCACCAGGACCTCTCCCCACTTGACTCTCACCAGCACCTCTCCCCACTTGATTCTCCCCAGCACTTCTCCCCAATTGACTCTCACCAGCACCTCTCCCCAATTAACTCTCACCAGCCCCTCTCCCCACTTGATTCTCCCCAGCACCTCTCCCCAATTGACTCTCACCAGCACCTCTCCCCAATTGACTCTCACCAGCACCTCTCCCCACTTGACTCTCACCAGCACCTCTCCCCAATTGACTCTCACCAACACCTCTCCCCAATTGACTCTCACCAGCACCTCTACCCAATTGACTCTCACCAGCACCTCTCCCCAATTAACTCTCACCAGCCCCTCTCCCCACTTGATTCTCCCCAGCACCTCTCCCCAATTGACTCTCACCAACACCTCTCCCCAATTGACTCTCACCAGCACCTCTCCCCAATTGACTCTCACCAGCACCTCTCCCCACTTGACTCTCACCAGCACCTCTCCCCACTTGACTCTCACCAGCACCTCTCCCCAATTAACTCTCACCAGCACCTCTCCCCACTTGATTCTCCCCAGCACCTCTCCCGACTTGACGCTCACCAGCACCTCTCCCCAATTGACTCTCATCAACACCTCTCCCTAATTGACTCTCACCAGCACCTCTCCCCAATTGACTCTCCCCAGCACCTCTCCCCAATTGACTCTCACCAGCACCTCTCCCCAATTGACTCTCACCAGCACCTCTCCCCAATTAACTCTCACCAGCCCCTCTCCCCAATTGACTCTCATCAACACCTCTCCCCAATTGACACTCCCCAGCACCTCTCCCCAATTGACTCTCCCCAGCACCTCTCCCCACTTGACTCTCACCAGCACCTCTCCCCACTTGACTCTCACCAGCACCTCTCCCCACTTGACGCTCACCAGCATCTCTCCCCAATTGACTCTCACCAGCACCTCTCTCCAATTGACTCTCATCAACACCTCTCCCCACTTGATTCTCACCAGCACCTCTCCCCACTTGACGCTCACCAGCACCTCTCCCCACTTGATTCTCACCAGCACCTCTCCCCACTTGACGCTCACCAGCACGTCTCCCCACTTGACTCTCAACAGGCCCTCTCCCCACTTGACTCTCAACAGGCCCTCTCCCCACTTGATTCTCCCCAGCACCTCTCCCCAATTGACTCTCACCAACTCCTCTCCCCAATTGACTCTCACCAGCACCTCTCCCCAATTGACTCTCACCAGCACCTCTCCCCACTTGACTCTCACCAGCACCTCTCCCCACTTGATTCTCCCCAGCACCTCTCCCCAATTGACTCTCACCAGCACCTCTCCCCAATTAACTCTCACCAGCCCCTCTCCCCACTTGATTCTCCCCAGCACCTCTCCCCAATTGACTCTCACCAGCACCTCTCCCCAATTGACTCTCACCAGCACCTCTCCCCACTTGATTCTCCCCAGCACCTCTCCCCAATTGACTCTCACCAACACCTCTCCCCAATTGACTCTCACCAGCACCTCTACCCAATTGACTCTCACCAGCACCTCTCCCCAATTAACTCTCACCAGCCCCTCTCCCCACTTGATTCTCCCCAGCACCTCTCCCCAATTGACTCACACCAACACCTCTCCCCAATTGACTCTCACCAGCACCTCTCCCCAATTGACTCTCACCAGCACCTCTCCCCAATTGACTCTCACCAGCACCTCTCCCCACTTGACTCTCACCAGCACCTCTCCCCACTTGACTCTCACCAGCACCTCTCCCCAATTAACTCTCACCAGCACCTCTCCCCACTTGATTCTCCCCAGCACCTCTCCCGACTTGACGCTCACCAGCACCTCTCCCCAATTGACTCTCATCAACACCTCTCCCTAATTGACTCTCACCAGCACCTCTCCCCAATTGACTCTCCCCAGCACCTCTCCCCAATTGACTCTCACCAGCACCTCTCCCCAATTGACTCTCACCAGCACCTCTCCCCAATTAACTCTCACCAGCCCCTCTCCCCAATTGACTCTCATCAACACCTCTCCCCAATTGACACTCCCCAGCACCTCTCCCCAATTGACTCTCCCCAGCACCTCTCCCCACTTGACTCTCACCAGCACCTCTCTCCAATTGACTCTCATCAACACCTCTCCCCACTTGACTCTCATCAACACCTCTCCCCACTTGATTCTCCCCAGCACCTCTCCCCACTTGACGCTCACCAGCACCTCTCCCCAATTGACTCTCCCCAGCACCTCTCCCCAATTGACACTCACCAGCACCTCTCCCCACTTGACGCTCACCAGCACCTCTCCCCACTTGACTCTCCCCAGCACCTCTCCCCAATTGACTCTCACCAGCACCTCTCCCCAATTGACTCTCACCAGCACCTCTCCCCAATTGACTCTCACCAGCACCTCTCCCCAATTGACTCTCACCAGCACCTCTCCCCACTTGACTCTCACCAGCACCTCTCCCCAATTGACTCTCCCCAGCACCTCTCCCCACTTGACTCTCACCAGCACCTCTCCCCACTTGACACTCACCAGCACCTCTCCCCACTTGACTCTCCCCAGCACCTCTCCCCAATTGACTCTCACCAGCACCTCTCCCCAATTGACTCTCACCAGCACCTCTCCCCACTTGACTCTCACCAGCACCTCTCCCCAATTGACTCTCCCCAGCATCTCTCCCCAATTAACTCTCATCAACACCTCTCCCCACTTGATTCTCCCCAGCACCTCTCCCCACTTGACGCTCACTAGCACCTCTCCCCACTTGACTCTCCCCAGCACCTCTCCCCAATTGACTCTCACCAGCACCTCTCCCCACTTGACTCTCACCAGCACCTCTCCCCACTTGACTCTCACCAGCACCTCTCCCCAATTGACTCTCCCCAGCATCTCTCCCCAATTAACTCTCACCAGCACCTCTCCCCACTTGATTCTCCCCAGCACCTCTCCCCAATTGACTCTCACCAGCACCTCTCCCCAATTGACTCTCACCAGCACCTCTCCCCAATTGACTCTCACCAGCACCTCTCCCCAATTGACTCACACCAGCACCTCTCCCCACTTGACTCTCACGAGGCCCACTCCCACTTGACTCTCACCAGCACCTCTCCCCAATTAACTCTCACCAGCCCCTCTCCCCACTTGATTCTCCCCAGCACCTCTCCCCAATTGACTCTCACCAACACCTCTCCCCAATTGACTCTCACCAGCACCTCTCCCCAATTGACTCTCACCAGCACCTCTCCCCACTTGACTCTCACCAGGACCTCTCCCCACTTGATTCTCCCCAGCACCTCTCCCCAATTGACTCTCACCAACACCTCTCCCCAATTGACTCTCACCAGCACCTCTCCCCACTTGATTCTCCCCAGCACCTCTCCCCAATTGACTCTCACCAGCACCTCTCCCCAATTGACTCTCACCAGCACCTCTCCCCAATTGACTCTCACCAGCACCTCTCCCCACTTGACTCTCACCAGGCCCTCTCCCCACTTGACTCTCACCAGCACCTCTCCCCACTTGATTCTCCCCAGCACCTCTCCCCAATTGACTCTCACCAACTCCTCTCCCCAATTGACTCTCACCAGCACCTCTCCCCAATTGACTCTCACCAGCACCACTCCCCAATTGACTCTCACGAGGCCCTCTCCCACTTGACTCTCACGAGGCCCTCTCCCACTTGACTCTCACCAGCACCTCTCCCCACTTGACTCTCACCAGCACCTCTCCCCAATTGACTCTCCCCAGCATCTCTCCCCAATTAACTCTCACCAGCCCCTCTCCCCACTTGATTCTCCCCAGCACCTCTCCCCAATTGACTCTCACCAACACCTCTCCCCAATTGACTCTCACCAGCACCTCTCCCCAATTGACTCTCACCAGCACCTCTCCCCAATTGACTCTCACCAGCACCTCTCCCCACTTGACTCTCACCAGGACCTCTCCCCACTTGATTCTCCCCAGCACCTCTCCCCAATTGACTCTCACCAACACCTCTCCCCAATTGACTCTCACCAGCACCTCTCCCCACTTGATTCTCCCCAGCACCTCTCCCCAATTGACTCTCACCAACTCCTCTCCCCAATTGACTCTCACCAGCACCTCTCCCCAATTGACTCTCACCAGCAACTCTCCCCACTTGACTCTCACCAGGCCCTCTCCCCACTTGACTCTCACCAGCACCTCTCCCCAATTAACTCTCACCAGCCCCTCTCCCCACTTGATTCTCCCCAGCACCTCTCCCCAATTGACTCTCACCAACACCTCTCCCCAATTGACTCTCACCAACACCTCTCCCCAATTGACTCTCACCAGCACCTCTCCCCACTTAACTCTCACCAGGACCTCTCCCCACTTGACTCTCACCAGGACCTCTCCCCACTTGATTCTCCCCAGCACCTCTCCCCAATTGACTCTCACCAACACCTCTCCCCAATTGACCCTCACCAGCACCTCTCCCCACTTGACTCTCCCCAGCACCTCTCCCCACTTGACGCTCACCAGCACCTCTCCCCACTTGACGCTCACCAGCACCTCTCCCCACTTGACGCTCACCAGCACCTCTCCCCACTTGACGCTCACCAGCACCTCTCCCCACTTGATTCTCCCCAGCACCTCTCCCCAATTGACTCTCACCAGCACCTCTCCCCAATTGACTCTCACCAGCACCTCACCCCACTTGACTCTCACCAGGCGCTCTCCCCACTTGACTCTCACCAGCACCTCTCCCCACTTGATTCTCCCCAGCACCTCTCCCCAATTGACTCTCACCAACTCCTCTCCCCAATAGACTCTCACCAGCACCTCTCCCCAATTGACTCTCACCAGGACCTCTCCCCACTTGACTCTCACCAGCACCTCTCCCCACTTGACTCTCACCAGCACCTCTCCCCAATTGACTCTCCCCAGCATCTCTCCCCAATTAACTCTCACCAGCACCTCTCCCCACTTGATTCTCCCCAGCACCTCTCCCCAATTGACTCTCACCAGCACCTCTCCCCAATTGACTCTCACCAGCACCTCTCCCCAATTGACTCACACCAGCACCTCTCCCCACTTGACTCTCACGAGGCCCACTCCCACTTGACTCTCACCAGCACCTCTCCCCAATTAACTCTCACCAGCCCCTCTCCCCACTTGATTCTCCCCAGCACCTCTCCCCAATTGACTCTCACCAACACCTCTCCCCAATTGACTCTCACCAGCACCTCTCCCCAATTGACTCTCACCAGCACCTCTCCCCAATTGACTCTCACCAGCACCTCTCCCCACTTGACTCTCACCAGGACCTCTCCCCACTTGATTCTCCCCAGCACCTCTCCCCAATTGACTCTCACCAACACCTCTCCCCAATTGACTCTCACCAGCACCTCTCCCCACTTGATTCTCCCCAGCACCTCTCCCCAATTGACTCTCACCAGCACCTCTCCCCAATTGACTCTCACCAGCACCTCTCCCCACTTGACTCTCACCAGGCCCTCTCCCCACTTGACTCTCACCAGCACCTCTCCCCACTTGATTCTCCCCAGCACCTCTCCCCAATTGACTCTCACCAACTCCTCTCCCCAATTGACTCTCACCAGCACCTCTCCCCAATTGACTCTCACCAGCACCACTCCCCAATTGACTCTCACGAGGCCCTCTCCCACTTGACTCTCACGAGGCCCTCTCCCACTTGACTCTCACCAGCACCTCTCCCCAATTAACTCTCACCAGCCCCTCTCCCCACTTGATTCTCCCCAGCACCTCTCCCCAATTGACTCTCACCAACACCTCTCCCCAATTGACTCTCACCAGCACCTCTCCCCAATTGACTCTCACCAGCACCTCTCCCCACTTGACTCTCACCAGGACCTCTCCCCACTTGATTCTCCCCAGCACCTCTCCCCAATTGACTCTCACCAACACCTCTCCCCAATTGACTCTCACCAGCACCTCTCCCCACTTGATTCTCCCCAGCACCTCTCCCCAATTGACTCTCACCAACTCCTCTCCCCAATTGACTCTCACCAGCACCTCTCCCCAACTGACTCTCACCAGCAACTCTCCCCACTTGACTCTCACCAGGCCCTCTCCCCACTTGACTCTCACCAGCACCTCTCCCCAATTAACTCTCACCAGCCCCTCTCCCCACTTGATTCTCCCCAGCACCTCTCCCCAATTGACTCTCACCAACACCTCTCCCCAATTGACACTCACCAGCACCTCTCCCCAATTGACTCTCACCAGCACCTCTCCCCACTTGACTCTCACCAGGACCTCTCCCCACTTGATTCTCCCCAGCACATCTCCCCAATTGACTCTCACCAACACCTCTCCCCAATTGACTCTCACCAGCACCTCTCCCCACTTGACTCTCCCCAGCACCTCTCCCCACTTGACGCTCACCAGCACCTCTCCCCACTTGACGCTCACCAGCACCTCTCCCCACTTGATTCTCCCCAGCACCTCTCCCCAATTGACTCTCACCAGCACCTCTCCCCAATTGACTCTCACCAGCACCTCTCCCCACTTGACTCTCACCAGGCGCTCTCCCCACTTGACTCTCACCAGCACCTCTCCCCACTTGATTCTCCCCAGCACCTCTCCCCAATTGACTCTCACCAACTCCTCTCCCCAATAGACTCTCACCAGCACCTCTCCCCAATTGACTCTCACCAGGACCTCTCCCCACTTGACTCTCACCAGCACCTCTCCCCAATTGACACTCACCAACACCTCTCCCCAATTGACTCTCACCAACACCTCTCCACAATTGACTCTCACCAGCACCTCTCCCCAATTGACTCTCACCAGCACCTCTCCCCACTTGACTCTCCCCAGCACCTCTCCCCACTTGATTCTCCCCAGCACCTCTCCCCACTTGACTCTCACCAGCACCTCTCCCCAATTAACTCTCACCAGCCCCTCTCCCCACTTGATTCTCCCCAGCACCTCTCCCCAATTGACTCTCACCAACACCTCTCCCCAATTGACTCTCACCAGCACCTCTCCCCAATTGACTCACACCAGCACCTCTCCCCAATTGACTCTCACCAGCACCTCTCCCCAATTGACTCTCACCAACACCTCTCCCCAATTGACTCTCACCAACACCTCTCCCCAATTGACTCTCACCAGCACCTCTCCCCAATTGACTCTCACCAGCACCTCTCCCCACTTGACTCTCACCAGGACCTCTCCCCACTTGATTCTCCCCAGCACCTCTCCCCAATTGACTCTCACCAACACCTCTCCCCAATTGACTCTCACCAGCACCTCTCCCCACTTGATTCTCCCCAGCACCTCTCCCCAATTGACTCTCACCAACTCCTCTCCCCAATTGACTCTCACCAGCACCTCTCCCCAATTGACTCTCACCAGCACCTCTCCCCACTTGACTCTCACCAGGCCCTCTCCCCACTTGACTCTCACTAGCACCTCTCCCCAATTAACTCTCACCAGCCCCTCTCCCCACTTGATTCTCCCCAGCACCTCTCCCCAATTGACTCTCACCAACACCTCTCCCCAATTGACTCTCACCAGCACCTCTCCCCAATTGACTCTCACCAGCACCTCTCCCCACTTGACTCTCACCAGGACCTCTCCCCACTTGATTCTCCCCAGCACCTCTCCCCAATTGACTCTCACCAACACCTCTCCCCAATTGACTCTCACCAGCACCTCTCCCCACTTGATTCTCCCCAGCACCTCTCCCCAATTGACTCTCACCAGCACCTCTCCCCAATTAACTCTCACCAGCCCCTCTCCCCACTTGATTCTCCCCAGCACCTCTCCCCAATTGACTCTCACCAACACCTCTCCCCAATTGACTCTCACCAGCACCTCTCCCCAATTGACTCTCACCAGCACCTCTCCCCACTTGACTCTCACCAGGACCTCTCCCCACTTGATTCTCCCCAGCACCTCTCCCCAATTGACTCTCACCAACACCTCTCCCCAATTGACTCTCACCAGCACCTCTCCCCACTTGATTCTCCCCAGCACCTCTCCCCAATTGACTCTCACCAGCACCTCTCCCCAATTGACTCTCACCAGCACCTCTCCCCACTTGACTCTCACCAGGCCCTCTCCCCACTTGACTCTCACCAGCACCTCTCCCCACTTGATTCTCCCCAGCACCTCTCCCCAATTGACTCTCACCAACTCCTCTCCCCAATTGACTCTCACCAGCACCTCTCCCCAATTGACTCTCACCAGCACCACTCCCCAATTGACTCTCACGAGGCCCTCTCCCACTTGACTCTCACGAGGCCCTCTCCCACTTGACTCTCACCAGCACCTCTCCCCAATTAACTCTCACCAGCCCCTCTCCCCACTTGATTCTCCCCAGCACCTCTCCCCAATTGACTCTCACCAACACCTCTCCCCAATTGACTCTCACCAGCACCTCTCCCCAATTGACTCTCACCAGCACCTCTCCCCACTTGACTCTCACCAGGACCTCTCCCCACTTGATTCTCCCCAGCACCTCTCCCCAATTGACTCTCACCAACACCTCTCCCCAATTGACTCTCACCAGCACCTCTCCCCACTTGATTCTCCCCAGCACCTCTCCCCAATTGACTCTCACCAACTCCTCTCCCCAATTGACTCTCACCAGCACCTCTCCCCAATTGACTCTCACCAGCAACTCTCCCCACTTGACTCTCACCAGGCCCTCTCCCCACTTGACTCTCACCAGCACCTCTCCCCAATTAACTCTCACCAGCCCCTCTCCCCACTTGATTCTCCCCAGCACCTCTCCCCAATTGACTCTCACCAACACCTCTCCCCAATTGACTCTCACCAGCACCTCTCCCCAATTGACTCTCACCAGCACCTCTCCCCACTTGACTCTCACCAGGACCTCTCCCCACTTGATTCTCCCCAGCACATCTCCCCAATTGACTCTCACCAACACCTCTCCCCAATTGACTCTCACCAGCACCTCTCCCCACTTGACTCTCCCCAGCACCTCTCCCCACTTGACGCTCACCAGCACCTCTCCCCACTTGACGCTCACCAGCACCTCTCCCCACTTGATTCTCCCCAGCACCTCTCCCCAATTGACTCTCACCAGCACCTCTCCCCAATTGACTCTCACCAGCACCTCTCCCCACTTGACTCTCACCAGGCGCTCTCCCCACTTGACTCTCACCAGCACCTCTCCCCACTTGATTCTCCCCAGCACCTCTCCCCAATTGACTCTCACCAACTCCTCTCCCCAATAGACTCTCACCAGCACCTCTCCCCAATTGACTCTCACCAGGACCTCTCCCCACTTGACTCTCACCAGCACCTCTCCCCAATTGACACTCACCAACACCTCTCCCCAATTGACTCTCACCAACACCTCTCCACAATTGACTCTCACCAGCACCTCTCCCCAATTGACTCTCACCAGCACCTCTCCCCACTTGACTCTCCCCAGCACCTCTCCCCACTTGATTCTCCCCAGCACCTCTCCCCACTTGACTCTCACCAGCACCTCTCCCCAATTAACTCTCACCAGCCCCTCTCCCCACTTGATTCTCCCCAGCACCTCTCCCCAATTGACTCTCACCAACACCTCTCCCCAATTGACTCTCACCAGCACCTCTCCCCAATTGACTCTCACCAGCACCTCTCCCCAATTGACTCACACCAGCACCTCTCCCCAATTGACTCTCACCAACACCTCTCCCCAATTGACTCTCACCAACACCTCTCCCCAATTGACTCTCACCAGCACCACTCCCCAATTGACTCTCACCAGCACCTCTCCCCACTTGACTCTCACCAGGACCTCTCCCCACTTGATTCTCCCCAGCACCTCTCCCCAATTGACTCTCACCAACACCTCTCCCCAATTGACTCTCACCAGCACCTCTCCCCACTTGATTCTCCCCAGCACCTCTCCCCAATTGACTCTCACCAACTCCTCTCCCCAATTGACTCTCACCAGCACCTCTCCCCAATTGACTCTCACCAGCACCTCTCCCCACTTGACTCTCACCAGGCCCTCTCCCCACTTGACTCTCACTAGCACCTCTCCCCAATTAACTCTCACCAGCCCCTCTCCCCACTTGATTCTCCCCAGCACCTCTCCCCAATTGACTCTCACCAACACCTCTCCCCAATTGACTCTCACCAGCACCTCTCCCCAATTGACTCTCACCAGCACCTCTCCCCACTTGACTCTCACCAGGACCTCTCCCCACTTGATTCTCCCCAGCACCTCTCCCCAATTGACTCTCACCAACACCTCTCCCCAATTGACTCTCACCAGCACCTCTCCCCACTTGAGTCTCCCCAGCACCTCTCCCCACTTGACGCTCACCAGCACCTCTCCCCACTTGACGCTCACCAGCACCTCTCCCCACTTGATTCTCCCCAGCACCTCTCCCCAATTGACTCTCACCAGCACCTCTCCCCAATTGACTCTCACCAGCACCTCTCCCCACTTGACTCTCACCAGGCCCTCTCCCCACTTGACTCTCACCAGCACCTCTCCCCACTTGATTCTCCCCAGCACCTCTCCCCAATTGACTCTCACCAACTCCTCTCCCCAATTGACTCTCACCAGCACCTCTCCCCAATTGACTCTCACCAGCACCTCTCCCCAATTGACTCTCACCAGGACCTCTCCCCACTTGACTCTCACCAGCACCTCTCCCCAATTGACTCTCACCAACACCTCTCCCCAATTGACTCTCACCAACACCTCTCCCCAATTGACTCTCACCAGCACCTCTCCCCAATTGACTCTCACCAGCACCTCTCCCCAATTGACTCTCACCAGCACCTCTCCCCACTTGACTCTCATCAGGCCCTCTACCCACTTGATTCTCCCCAGCACCTCTCCCCACTTGACTCTCACCAGCACCTCTCCCCAATTAACTCTCACCAGCCCCTCTCCCCACTTGATTCTCCCCAGCACCTCTCCCCAATTGACTCTCACCAACACCTCTCCCCAATTGACTCTCACCAGCACCTCTCCCCAATTGACTCACACCAGCACCTCTCCCCAATTGACTCTCCCCAGCACCTCTCCCCAATTGACTCTCATCAACACGTCTCTCCACTTGATTCTCCCCAGCACCTCTCCTGACTTGACGCTCACCAGCACCTCTCCCCAATTGACTCTCACCAGCACCTCTCCCCAATTGACTCTCACCAGCACCTCTCTCCAATTGACTCTCATCAACACCTCTCCCCACTTGATTCTCACCAGCACCTCTCCCCACTTGATTCTCCCCAGCACCTCTCCCCACTTGACGCTCACCAGCACCTCCCCCCAATTGACTCTCCCCAGCACCTCTCCCCAATTGACTCTCACGAGCACCTCTCCCCACTTGACGTTCACCAGCACCTCTCCCCAATTGACTCTCACCAGCACCTCTCCCCACTTGACTCTCACCAGCACCTCTCCCCACTTGACGTTCACCAGCACCTCTCCCCAATTGACTCTCACCAGCACCTCTCCCCACTTGACTCTCACCAGCACCTCTCCCCACTTGACGCTCACCAGCACCTCTCCCCACTTGATTCTCACCAGCACCTCTCCCCACTTGACGCTCACCAGCACCTCTCCCCACTTGATTCTCACCAGCACCTCTCCCCACTTGATTCGCACCAGCACCTCTCCCCACTTGACGCTCACCAGCACCTCTCCCCAATTGACTCTCACCAGCACCTCTCCCCACTTGACGTTCACCAGCACCTCTCCCCACTTGACTCTCACCAGCACCTCTCCCCACTTGAATCTCACCAGCACCTCTCCCCACTTGACGCTCACCAGCACCTCTCCCCACTTGATTCTCACCAGCACCTCTCCCCACTTGACGCTCACCAGCACCTCTCCCCACTTGATTCTCACCAGCACCTCTCCCCACTTGACGCTCACCAGCACCTCTCCCCACTTGACTCTCACCAGGCCCTCTCCCGACTTGTCTCTCACCAGCACCTCTCCCCAATTAACTCTCACCAGCACCTCTCCCCACTTGATTCTCCCCAGCACCTCTCCCCAATTGACTCTCACCAACACCTCTCCCCAATTGAGTCTCACCAGCACCTCTCCCCAATTGACTCTCACCAGCACCTCTCCCCACTTGACTCTCATCAGGCCCTCTCCCCACTTGATTCTCCCCAGCACCTCTCCCCACTTGACTCTCACCAGCACCTCTCCCCAATTAACTCTCACCAGCCCCTCTCCCCACTTGATTCTCCCCAGCACCTCTCCCCAATTGACTCTCACCAACACCTCTCCCCAATTGACTCTCACCAGCACCTCTCCCCAATTGACTCTCACCAGGACCTCTCCCTACTTGACTCTCACCAGCACCTCTCCCCAATTAACTCTCACCAGCACCTCTCCCCACTTGATTCTCCCCAGCACCTCTCCCCAATTGACTCTCACCAGCAACTCTCCCCAATTGACTCTCACCAGCACCTCTCCCCACTTGACGTTCACCAGCACCTCTCCCCAATTGACTCTCACCAGCACCTCTCCCCACTTGACTCTCACCAGCACCTCTCCCCACTTGACGCTCACCACCACCTCTCCCCACTTGATTCTCACCAGCACCTCTCCCCACTTGACGCTCACCAGCACCTCTCCCCACTTGATTCTCACCAGCACCTCTCCCCACTTGACGCTCACCAGCACCTCTCCCCACTTGACTCTCACCAGGCCCTCTCCCCACTTGTCTCTCACCAGCACCTCTCCCCAATTAACTCTCACCAGCACCTCTCCCCACTTGATTCTCCCCAGCACCTCTCCCCAATTGACTCTCACCAACACCTCTCCCCAATTGAGTCTCACCAGCACCTCTCCCCAATTGACTCTCACCAGCACCTCTCCCCACTTGACTCTCATCAGGCCCTCTCCCCACTTGATTCTCCCCAGCACCTCTCCCCACTTGACTCTCACCAGCACCTCTCCCCAATTAACTCTCACCAGCCCCTCTCCCCACTTGATTCTCCCCAGCACCTCTCCCCAATTGACTCTCACCAACACCTTTCCCCAATTGACTCTCACCAGCACCTCTCCCCAATTGACTCTCACCAGGACCTCTCCCCACTTGACTCTCACCAGCACCTCTCCCCAATTAACTCTCACCAGCACCTCTCCCCACTTGATTCTCCCCAGCACCTCTCCCCAATTGACTCTCACCAGCACCTCTCCCCAATTGACTCTCACCAGCACCTCTCCCCAATTGACTCTCACCAGCACCTCTCCCCAATTGACTCTCACCAACACCTCTCCCCAATTGACTCTCACCAGCACCTCTCCCCAATTGACTCTCACCAGCACCTCTCCCCACTTGACTCTCACCAGCACCTCTCTCCAATTGACTCTCATCAACACCTCTCCCCACTTGATTCTCACCAGCACCTCTCCCCACTTGATTCTCCCCAGCACCTCACCCCACTTGACGCTCACCAGCACCTCTCCCCAATTGACTCTCCCCAGCACCTCTCCCCAATTGACTCTCACCAGCACCTCTCCCCACTTGACTCTCACCAGCACCTCTCCCCAATTGACTCTCACCATCACCTCTCCCCAATTGACTCTCACCAGCACCTCTCCCCAATTGACTCTCACCAGCACCTCTCCCCACTTGACTCTCACCAGCACCTCTCCCCACTTGACGTTCACCAGCACCTCTCCCCAATTGACTCTCACCAGCACCTCTCCCCACTTGACGTTCACCAGCACCTCTCCCCAATTGACTCTCACCAGCACCTCTCCCCACTTGACTCTCACCAGCACCTCTCCCCACTTGACGCTCACCAGCACATCTCCCCACTTGACTCTCAACAGGCCCTCTCCCCACTTGACTCTCAACAGGCCCTCTCCCCACTTGATTCTCCCCAGCACCTCTCCCCAATTGACTCTCACCAACACCTCTCCCCAATTGACTCTCACCAGCACCTCTCCCCACTTGACGCTCCCCAGCACCTCTCCCCACTTGACGCTCACCAGCACCTCTCCCCACTTGACGCTCACCAGCACCTCTCCCCACTTGATTCTCCCCAGCACCTCTCCCCAATTGACTCTCACCAGCACCTCTCCCCAATTGACTCTCACAAGCACCTCTCCCCACTTGACTCTCACCAGGCCATCTCCCCACTTGACTCTCACCAGGCCATCTCCCCACTTGATTCTCCCCAGCACCTCTCCCCAATTGACTCTCACCAACTCCTCTCCCCAATTGACTCTCACCAGCACCTCTCCCCAATTGACTCTCACCAACACCTTTCCCCAATTGACTCTCACCAGCACCTCTCCCCAATTGACTCTCACCAGGACCTCTCCCCACTTGACTCTCACCAGCACCTCTCCCCAATTAACTCTCACCAGCACCTCTCCCCACTTGATTCTCCCCAGCACCTCTCCCCAATTGACTCTCACCAGCACCTCTCCCCAATTGACTCTCACCAGCACCTCTCCCCAATTGACTCTCACCAGCACCTCTCCCCAATTGACTCTCACCAACACCTCTCCCCAATTGACTCTCACCAGCACCTCTCCCCAATTGACTCTCACCAGCACCTCTCCCCACTTGACTCTCACCAGCACCTCTCTCCAATTGACTCTCATCAACACCTCTCCCCACTTGATTCTCACCAGCACCTCTCCCCACTTGATTCTCCCCAGCACCTCTCCCCACTTGACGCTCACCAGCACCTCTCCCCAATTGACTCTCCCCAGCACCTCTCCCCAATTGACTCTCACCAGCACCTCTCCCCACTTGACTCTCACCAGCACCTCTCCCCAATTGACTCTCACCATCACCTCTCCCCAATTGACTCTCACCAGCACCTCTCCCCAATTGACTCTCACCAGCACCTCTCCCCACTTGACTCTCACCAGCACCTCTCCCCACTTGACGTTCACCAGCACCTCTCCCCAATTGACTCTCACCAGCACCTCTCCCCACTTGACGTTCACCAGCACCTCTCCCCAATTGACTCTCACCAGCACCTCTCCCCACTTGACTCTCACCAGCACCTCTCCCCACTTGACGCTCACCAGCACGTCTCCCCACTTGACTCTCAACAGGCCCTCTCCCCACTTGACTCTCAACAGGCCCTCTCCCCACTTGATTCTCCCCAGCACCTCTCCCCAATTGACTCTCACCAACACCTCTCCCCAATTGACTCTCACCAGCACCTCTCCCCACTTGACGCTCCCCAGCACCTCTCCCCACTTGACGCTCACCAGCACCTCTCCCCACTTGACGCTCACCAGCACCTCTCCCCACTTGATTCTCCCCAGCACCTCTCCCCAATTGACTCTCACCAGCACCTCTCCCCAATTGACTCTCACAAGCACCTCTCCCCACTTGACTCTCACCAGGCCATCTCCCCACTTGACTCTCACCAGCACCTCTCCCCACTTGATTCTCCCCAGCACCTCTCCCCAATTGACTCTCACCAACTCCTCTCCCCAATTGACTCTCACCAGCACCTCTCCCCAATTGACTCACCAGGACCTCTCCCCACTTGACTCTCACCAGCACCTCTCCCCAATGGACTCTCACCAACACCTCTCCCCAATTGACTCTCACCAACACCTCTCCCCAATTGACTCTCACCAGCACCTCTCCCGAATTGACTCTCACCAGCACCTCTCCCCACTTGACTCTCATCAGGCCCTCTCCCCACTTGATTCTCCCCAGCACCTCTCCCCACTTGACTCTCACCAGCACCTCTCCCCAATTAACTCTCACCAGCCCCTCTCCCCACTTGATTCTCCCCAGCACCTCTCCCCAATTGACTCTCACCAACACCTCTCCCCAATTGACTCTCCCCAGCACCTCTCCCCAATTGACTCTCACCAACACCTCTCCCCAATTGACTCTCCCCAGCACCTCTCCCCAATTGACTCACACCAGCACCTCTCCCCAATTGACTCTCACCAGCACCTCTCCCCAATTCACTCTCATCAACACGTCTCTCCACTTGATTCTCCCCAGCACCTCTCCTGACTTGACGCTCACCAGCACCTCTCCCCAATTGACTCTCACCAGCACCTCTCCCCAATTGACTCTCACCAGCAACTCTCCCCAATTGACTCTCCCCAGCACCTCTCCCCACTTGACTCTCACCAGCACCTCTCTCCAATTGACTCTCATCAACACCTCTCCCCACTTGATTCTCACCAGCACCTCTCCCCACTTGATTCTCCCCAGCACCTCTCCCCACTTGACGCTCACCAGCACCTCCCCCCAATTGACTCTCCCCAGCACCTCTCCCCAATTGACTCTCACCAGCACCTCTCCCCACTTGACGTTCACCAGCACCTCTCCCCAATTGACTCTCACCAGCACCTCTCCCCACTTGACTCTCACCAGCACCTCTCCCCAATTGACTCTCACCAGCACCTCTCCCCACTTGACTCTCACCAGCACCTCTCCCCACTTGACGCTCACCAGCACCTCTCCCCACTTGATTCTCACCAACACCTCTCCCCACTTGACGCTCACCAGCACCTCTCCCCAATTGACTCTCACCAGCACCTCTCCCCAGTTGACTCTCACCAGCACCTCTCCCCACTTGACGCTCACCAGCACCTCTCCCCACTTGATTCTCACCAGCACCTCTCCCCACTTGACGCTCACCAGCACCTCTCCCCACTTGACTCTCACCAGGCCCTCTCCCGACTTGTCTCTCACCAGCACCTGTCCCCAATTAACTCTCACCAGCACCTCTCCCCACTTGATTCTCCCCAGCACCTCTCCCCAATTGACTCTCACCAACACCTCTCCGCAATTGAGTCTCACCAGCACCTCTCCCCAATTGACTCTCACCAGCACCTCTCCCCACTTGACTCTCATCAGGCCCTCTCCCCACTTGATTCTCCCCAGCACCTCTCCCCACTTGACTCACACCAGCACCTCTCCCCAATTAACTCTCACCAGCCCCTCTCCCCACTTGATTCTCCCCAGCACCTCTCCCCAATTGACTCTCACCAACACCTCTCCCCAATTGACTCTCACCAGCACCTCTCCCCAATTGACTCTCACCAGGACCTCTCCCCACTTGACTCTCACCAGCACCTCTCCCCAATTAACTCTCACCAGCACCTCTCCCCACTTGATTCTCCCCAGCACCTCTCCCCAATTGACTCTCACCAGCACCTCTCCCCAATTGACTCTCACCAGCACCTCTCCCCACTTGACGTTCACCAGCACCTCTCCCCACTTGACGTTCACCAGCACCTCTCCCCAATTGAGTCTCACCAGCACCTCTCCCCACTTGACTCTCACCAGCACCTCTCCCCACTTGACGCTCACCACCACCTCTCCCCACTTGATTCTCACCAGCACCTCTCCCCACTTGACGCTCACCAGCACCTCTCCCCACTTGATTCTCACCAGCACCTCTCCCCACTTGACGCTAACCAGCACCTCTCCCCACTTGCTCTCACCAGGCCCTCTCCCCACTTGTCTCTCACCAGCACCTCTCCCCAATTAACTCTCATCAGCACCTCTCCCCACTTGATTCTCCCCAGCACCTCTCCCCAATTGACTCTCACCAACACCTCTCCCCAATTGAGTCTCACCAGCACCTCTCCCCAATTGACTCTCACCAGCACCTCTCCCCACTTGACTCTCATCAGGCCCTCTCCCCACTTGATTCTCCCCAGCACCTCTCCCCACTTGACTCTCACCAGCACCTCTCCCTAATTAACTCTCACCAGCCCCTCTCCCCACTTGATTCTCCCCAGCACCTCTCCCCAATTGACTCTCACCAACACCTTTCCCCAATTGACTCTCACCAGCACCTCTCCCCAATTGACTCTCACCAGGACCTCTCCCCACTTGACTCTCACCAGCACCTCTCCCCACTTGATTCTCCCCAGCACCTCTCCCCAATTGACTCTCACCAGCACCTCTCCCCACTTGACGCTCACCAGCACCTCTCCCCACTTGACTCTCACCAGCACCTCTCCCCACTTGACGCTCACCAGCACCTCTCCCCACTTGACGCTCACCAGCACCTCTCCCCACTTGCTCTCACCAGGCCCTCTCCCCACTTGTCTCTCACCAGCACCTCTCCCCAATTAACTCTCACCAGCACCTTTCCCCACTTGATTCTCCCCAGCACCTCTCCCCAATTGACTCTCACCAACACCTCTCCCCAATTGAGTCTCACCAGCACCTCTCCCCAATTGACTCTCACCAGCACCTCTCCCCACTTGACTCTCATCAGGCCCTCTCCCCACTTGATTCTCCCCAGCACCTCTCCCCACTTGACTCTCACCAGCACCTCTCCCTAATTAACTCTCACCAGCCCCTCTCCCCACTTGACTCTCCCCAGCACCTCTCCCCAATTGACTCTCACCAACACCTTTCCCCAATTGACTCTCACCAGCACCTCTCCCTAATTAACTCTCACCAGCACCTCTCCCCACTTGATTCTCCCCAGCACCTCTCCCCAATTGACTCTCACCAACACCTTTCCCCAATTGACTCTCACCAGCACCTCTCCCTAATTAACTCTCACCAGCACCTCTCCCCACTTGATTCTCCCCAGCACCTCTCCCCAATTGACTCTCACCAGCACCTCTCCCCAATTGACTCTCACCAGCACCTCTCCCCAATTGACTCTCACCAACACCTCTCCCCAATTGACTCTCACCAGCACCTCTCCCCAATTGACTCTCACCAGCACCTCTCCCCAATTGACTCTCACCAGCACCTCTCCCCAATTGACTCTTCCCAGCACCTCTCCCCACTTGACTCTCACCAGCACCTCTCTCCAATTGACTCTCATCAACACCTCTCCCCACTTGATTCTCACCAGCACCTCTCCCCACTTGATTCTCCCCAGCACCTCTCCCCACTTGACGCTCACCAGCACCTCTCCCCAATTGACTCTCCCCAGCACCTCTCCCCAATTGACTCTCACCAGCACCTCTCCCCACTTGACTCTCACCAGCACCTCTCTCCACTTGACGTTCACCAGCACCTCTCCCCAATTGACTCTCACCAGCACCTCTCCCCACTTGACTCTCACCAGCACCTCTCTCCAATTGACTCTCACCAGCACCTCTCCCCACTTGACGTTCACCAGCACCTCTCCCCAATTGACTCTCACCAGCACCTCTCCCCACTTGACTCTCACCAGCACCTCTCCCCACTTGACGTTCACCAGCACCTCTCCCCAATTGATTCTCACCAGCACCTCTCCCCACTTGACGCTCACCAGCACCTCTCCCCACTTGATTCTCACCAGCACCACTCCCCACTTGACGCTCACCAGCACGTCTCCCCACTTGACGCTCACCAGCACCTCTCCCCACTTGACTCTCACCAGCACCTCTCCCCACTTGACGCTCACCAGCACCTCTCCCCACTTGACTCTCACCAGGCCCTCTCCCCACTTGTCTCTCACCCGCACCTCTCCCCAATTGACTCTCACCAGCACCTCTCCCCACTTGACTCTCACCAGCACCTCTCCCCACTTGACGTTCACCAGCACCTCTCCCCAATTGACTCTCACCAGCACCTCTCCCCACTTGACGTTCACCAGCACCTCTCCCCAATTGACTCTCACCAGCACCTCTCCCCACTTGACTCTCACCAGCACCTCTCCCCACTTGACGCTCACCAGCACGTCTCCCCACTTGACTCTCAACAGGCCCTCTCCCCACTTGACTCTCAACAGGCCCTCTCCCCACTTGATTCTCCCCAGCACCTCTCCCCAATTGACTCTCACCAACACCTCTCCCCAATTGACTCTCACCAGCACCTCTCCCCACTTGACGCTCCCCAGCACCTCTCCCCACTTGACGCTCACCAGCACCTCTCCCCACTTGACGCTCACCAGCACCTCTCCCCACTTGATTCTCCCCAGCACCTCTCCCCAATTGACTCTCACCAGCACCTCTCCCCAATTGACTCTCACAAGCACCTCTCCCCACTTGACTCTCACCAGGCCATCTCCCCACTTGACTCTCACCAGCACCTCTCCCCACTTGATTCTCCCCAGCACCTCTCCCCAATTGACTCTCACCAACTCCTCTCCCCAATTGACTCTCACCAGCACCTCTCCCCAATTGACTCTCACCAGGACCTCTCCCCACTTGACTCTCACCAGCACCTCTCCCCAATGGACTCTCACCAACACCTCTCCCCAATTGACTCTCACCAACACCTCTCCCCAATTGACTCTCACCAGCACCTCTCCCGAATTGACTCTCACCAGCACCTCTCCCCACTTGACTCTCATCAGGCCCTCTCCCCACTTGATTCTCCCCAGCACCTCTCCCCACTTGACTCTCACCAGCACCTCTCCCCAATTAACTCTCACCAGCCCCTCTCCCCACTTGATTCTCCCCAGCACCTCTCCCCAATTGACTCTCACCAACACCTCTCCCCAATTGACTCTCCCCAGCACCTCTCCCCAATTGACTCTCACCAACACCTCTCCCCAATTGACTCTCCCCAGCACCTCTCCCCAATTGACTCACACCAGCACCTCTCCCCAATTGACTCTCACCAGCACCTCTCCCCAATTCACTCTCATCAACACGTCTCTCCACTTGATTCTCCCCAGCACCTCTCCTGACTTGACGCTCACCAGCACCTCTCCCCAATTGACTCTCACCAGCACCTCTCCCCAATTGACTCTCACCAGCAACTCTCCCCAATTGACTCTCCCCAGCACCTCTCCCCACTTGACTCTCACCAGCACCTCTCTCCAATTGACTCTCATCAACACCTCTCCCCACTTGATTCTCACCAGCACCTCTCCCCACTTGATTCTCCCCAGCACCTCTCCCCACTTGACGCTCACCAGCACCTCCCCCCAATTGACTCTCCCCAGCACCTCTCCCCAATTGACTCTCACCAGCACCTCTCCCCACTTGACGTTCACCAGCACCTCTCCCCAATTGACTCTCACCAGCACCTCTCCCCACTTGACTCTCACCAGCACCTCTCCCCAATTGACTCTCACCAGCACCTCTCCCCACTTGACTCTCACCAGCACCTCTCCCCACTTGACGCTCACCAGCACCTCTCCCCACTTGATTCTCACCAACACCTCTCCCCACTTGACGCTCACCAGCACCTCTCCCCAATTGACTCTCACCAGCACCTCTCCCCAGTTGACTCTCACCAGCACCTCTCCCCACTTGACGCTCACCAGCACCTCTCCCCACTTGATTCTCACCAGCACCTCTCCCCACTTGACGCTCACCAGCACCTCTCCCCACTTGACTCTCACCAGGCCCTCTCCCGACTTGTCTCTCACCAGCACCTGTCCCCAATTAACTCTCACCAGCACCTCTCCCCACTTGATTCTCCCCAGCACCTCTCCCCAATTGACTCTCACCAACACCTCTCCGCAATTGAGTCTCACCAGCACCTCTCCCCAATTGACTCTCACCAGCACCTCTCCCCACTTGACTCTCATCAGGCCCTCTCCCCACTTGATTCTCCCCAGCACCTCTCCCCACTTGACTCACACCAGCACCTCTCCCCAATTAACTCTCACCAGCCCCTCTCCCCACTTGATTCTCCCCAGCACCTCTCCCCAATTGACTCTCACCAACACCTCTCCCCAATTGACTCTCACCAGCACCTCTCCCCAATTGACTCTCACCAGGACCTCTCCCCACTTGACTCTCACCAGCACCTCTCCCCAATTAACTCTCACCAGCACCTCTCCCCACTTGATTCTCCCCAGCACCTCTCCCCAATTGACTCTCACCAGCACCTCTCCCCAATTGACTCTCACCAGCACCTCTCCCCACTTGACGTTCACCAGCACCTCTCCCCACTTGACGTTCACCAGCACCTCTCCCCAATTGAGTCTCACCAGCACCTCTCCCCACTTGACTCTCACCAGCACCTCTCCCCACTTGACGCTCACCACCACCTCTCCCCACTTGATTCTCACCAGCACCTCTCCCCACTTGACGCTAACCAGCACCTCTCCCCACTTGCTCTCACCAGGCCCTCTCCCCACTTGTCTCTCACCAGCACCTCTCCCCAATTAACTCTCATCAGCACCTCTCCCCACTTGATTCTCCCCAGCACCTCTCCCCAATTGACTCTCACCAACACCTCTCCCCAATTGAGTCTCACCAGCACCTCTCCCCAATTGACTCTCACCAGCACCTCTCCCCACTTGACTCTCATCAGGCCCTCTCCCCACTTGATTCTCCCCAGCACCTCTCCCCACTTGACTCTCACCAGCACCTCTCCCTAATTAACTCTCACCAGCCCCTCTCCCCACTTGATTCTCCCCAGCACCTCTCCCCAATTGACTCTCACCAACACCTTTCCCCAATTGACTCTCACCAGCACCTCTCCCCAATTGACTCTCACCAGGACCTCTCCCCACTTGACTCTCACCAGCACCTCTCCCCACTTGATTCTCCCCAGCACCTCTCCCCAATTGACTCTCACCAGCACCTCTCCCCACTTGACGCTCACCAGCACCTCTCCCCACTTGACTCTCACCAGCACCTCTCCCCACTTGACGCTCACCAGCACCTCTCCCCACTTGACGCTCACCAGCACCTCTCCCCACTTGCTCTCACCAGGCCCTCTCCCCACTTGTCTCTCACCAGCACCTCTCCCCAATTAACTCTCACCAGCACCTTTCCCCACTTGATTCTCCCCAGCACCTCTCCCCAATTGACTCTCACCAACACCTCTCCCCAATTGAGTCTCACCAGCACCTCTCCCCAATTGACTCTCACCAGCACCTCTCCCCACTTGACTCTCATCAGGCCCTCTCCCCACTTGATTCTCCCCAGCACCTCTCCCCACTTGACTCTCACCAGCACCTCTCCCTAATTAACTCTCACCAGCCCCTCTCCCCACTTGACTCTCCCCAGCACCTCTCCCCAATTGACTCTCACCAACACCTTTCCCCAATTGACTCTCACCAGCACCTCTCCCTAATTAACTCTCACCAGCACCTCTCCCCACTTGATTCTCCCCAGCACCTCTCCCCAATTGACTCTCACCAACACCTTTCCCCAATTGACTCTCACCAGCACCTCTCCCTAATTAACTCTCACCAGCACCTCTCCCCACTTGATTCTCCCCAGCACCTCTCCCCAATTGACTCTCACCAGCACCTCTCCCCAATTGACTCTCACCAGCACCTCTCCCCAATTGACTCTCACCAACACCTCTCCCCAATTGACTCTCACCAGCACCTCTCCCCAATTGACTCTCACCAGCACCTCTCCCCAATTGACTCTCACCAGCACCTCTCCCCAATTGACTCTTCCCAGCACCTCTCCCCACTTGACTCTCACCAGCACCTCTCTCCAATTGACTCTCATCAACACCTCTCCCCACTTGATTCTCACCAGCACCTCTCCCCACTTGATTCTCCCCAGCACCTCTCCCCACTTGACGCTCACCAGCACCTCTCCCCAATTGACTCTCCCCAGCACCTCTCCCCAATTGACTCTCACCAGCACCTCTCCCCACTTGACTCTCACCAGCACCTCTCTCCACTTGACGTTCACCAGCACCTCTCCCCAATTGACTCTCACCAGCACCTCTCCCCACTTGACTCTCACCAGCACCTCTCTCCAATTGACTCTCACCAGCACCTCTCCCCACTTGACGTTCACCAGCACCTCTCCCCAATTGACTCTCACCAGCACCTCTCCCCACTTGACTCTCACCAGCACCTCTCCCCACTTGACGTTCACCAGCACCTCTCCCCAATTGATTCTCACCAGCACCTCTCCCCACTTGACGCTCACCAGCACCTCTCCCCACTTGATTCTCACCAGCACCACTCCCCACTTGACGCTCACCAGCACGTCTCCCCACTTGACGCTCACCAGCACCTCTCCCCACTTGACTCTCACCAGCACCTCTCCCCACTTGACGCTCACCAGCACCTCTCCCCACTTGACTCTCACCAGGCCCTCTCCCCACTTGTCTCTCACCCGCACCTCTCCCCAATTAACTCTCACCAGCACCTCTCCCCACTTGATTCTCCCCAGCACCTCTCCCCAATTGACTCTCACCAGCACCTCTCCCCAATTGACTCTCACCAGCACCTCTCCCCACTTGCCTCTCACCAGGCCTTCTCCCCACTTGACTCTCACCAGCACCTCTCCCCACTTGATTCTCCCCAGCACCTCTCCCCAATTGACTCTCACCAGCACCTCTCCCCAATTGACTCTAACCAGCACCTCTCCCCAATTGACTCTCACCAGCACCTCTCCCCAATTGACTCTCACCAGCACCTCTCCCCAATTGACTCTCACCAGCACCTCTCCCCAATTGACTCTCACCAACACCTCTCCCCAATTGACTCTCACCAGCACCTCTCCCCAACTGACTCTCACCAGCACCTCTCCCCAATTGACTCTCACCAACACCTCTCCCCAATTGACTCTCACCAGCACCTCTCCCCAACTGACTCTCACCAGCACCTCTCCCCAATTGACTCTCACCAGCACCTCTCCCCAATTGACTCTCCCCAGCACCTCTCCCCACTTGACTCTCACCAGCACCTCTCTCCAATTGACTCTCATCAGCACCTCTCCCCACTTGATTCTCACCAGCACCTCTCCGCACTTGATTCTCACCAGCACCTCTCCCCACTTGATTCTCCCCAGCACCTCTCCCCACTTGACGCTCACCAGCACCTCTCCCCACTTGACGCTCACCAGCACCTCTCCCCAATTGACTCTCCCCAGCACCTCTCCCCAATTGACTCTCACCAGCACCTCTCCCCACTTGACTCTCACCAGCACCTCTCCCCACTTGACGTTCACCAGCACCTCTCCCCAATTGACTCTCACCAGCACCTCTCCCCACTTGACTCTCACCAGCACCTCTCTCCAATTGACTCTCAGCAGCACCTTTCCCCACTTGACGTTCACCAGCACCTCTGCCCAATTGACTCTCACCAGCACCTCTCCCCACTTGACTCTCACCAGCACCTCTCCCCACTTGACGTTCACCAGCACCTCTCCCCAATTGATTCTCACCAGCACCTCTCCCCACTTGACGCTCACCAGCACCTCTCCCCACTTGATTCTCACCAGCACCGCTCCCCACTTGACGCTCACCAGCACGTCTCCCCACTTGACTCTCACCAGCACCTCTCCCCACTTGACGCTCACCAGCACCTCTCCCCACTTGACTCTCACCAGGCCCTCTCCCCACTTGTCTCTCACCAGCACCTCTCCCCAATTAACTCTCACCAGCACCTCTCCCCAGTTGATTCTCCCCAGCACCTCTCCCCAATTGACTCTCACCAGCACCTCTCCCCAATTGACTCTCACCAGCACCTCTCCCCACTTGACTCTCACCAGCACCTCTCCCCACTTGATTCTCCCCAGCACCTCTCCCCAATTGACTCTCACCAGGACCTCCCCACTTGATTCTCCCCAACACCTCTCCCCAATTGACTCTCACCAGCACCTCTCCCCAATTGACTCTCACCAGCACCTCTCCCCAATTGACTCTCACCAGCACCTCTCCCCAATTGACTCTCACCAGGACCTCCCCACTTGATTCTCCCCAACACCTCTCCCCAATTGACTCTCACCAGCACCTCTCTCCAATTGACTCTCACCAACACCTCTCCCCAATTGACTCTCACCAACACCTCTCCCCAATTGACTCTCACCAGCAACTCTCCCCAATTGACTCACACCAACACCTCTCCCCAATTGACTCTCACCAGCACCTCTCCCCAATTAACTCTCACCAGCACCTCTCCCCACTTGATTCTCCCCAGCACCTCTCCCCAATTGACTCTCACCAACACCTCTCCCCAATTGACTCTCACCAGCACCTCTCCCCAATTGACTCTACCCAGCACCTCTCCCCACTTGACTCTCCCCAGCACCTCTCCCCAATTGACTCTCACCAGGACCTCTCCCCACTTGACTCTCCCCAGCACCTCTCCCCACTTGACGCTCACCAGCACCTCTCCCCACTTGACGCTCACCAGCACCTCTCCCCACTTGACGCTCACCAGCACCTCTCCCCAATTGACTCTCACCAGCACCTCTCCCCACTTGACTCTCACCAGCACCTCTCCCCAATTAACTCTCACCAGCACCTCTCCCCACTTGATTCTCCCCAGCACCTCTTCCCAATTGAATCTCACCAGCACCTCTCCCCAATTGACTCTCACCAGCACCTCACCCCACTTGACTCTCACCAGGCCCTCTCCCCACTTGACTCTCACCAGCACCTCTCCCCACTTGATTCTCCCCAGCACCTCTCCCCACTTGACTCTCACCAGGCCCTCTCCCCAATTGACTCTCACCAGCACCTCTCCCCACTTGACTCTCACCAGGCCCTCTCCCCAATTAACTGTCACCAGCACCTCTCCCCACTTGATTCTCACCAGCACCTCTCCCCAATTGACTCTCACCAGCACGTCTCCCCAATTAACTCTCACCAGCACCTCTCCCCAATTGACTCTCACCAGCACCTCTCCCCACTTGACTCTCACCAGCACCTCTCCCCAATTGACTCTACCCAGCACCTCTCCCCAATTGACTCTCCCCAGCACCTCTCCCCAATTGACTCTCCCCAGCACCTCTCTCCAATTGACTCTCACCAGCACCTCTCCCCAATTGACTCTCCCCAGCACCTCTCCCCAATTGACTCTCCCCAGCACCTCTCCCCACTTGACTCTCACCAGCACCTCTCCCCACTTGACTCTCACCAGGACTTCTCCCCACTTGACTCTCACCAGCACCTCTCCCCACTTGACTCTCACCAGGACTTCTCCCCAATTGACTCTCCCCAGCACCTCTCCCCACTTGACTCTCACCAGCACCTCTCCCCACTTGACTCTCACCAGGACTTCTCCCCACTTGATTCTCCCCAGCACCTCTCCCCACTTGATTCTCCTCAGCACCTCTCCCCACTTGACGCTCACCAGCACGTCTCCCCACTTGACTCTCACCAGCACCTCTCCCCAATTGACTCTCACCAGCACCTCTCTCCAATTGACTCTCACCAGCACCTCTCTCCAATTGACTCTCACCAGCACCTCTCCCCAGTTGACTCTCACCAGCACCTCTCCCCACTTGACGTTCACCAGCACCTCTCCCCAATTGACTCTCACCAGCACCTCTCCCCACTTGACTCTCACCAGCACCTCTCTCCAATTGACTCTCACCAGCACCTCTCCCCACTTGACTCTCACCAGCACCTCTCCCCAATTGACTCTCACCAGCACCTCTCCCCAATTGACTCTCACCAGCACCTCTCCCCACTTGACTCTCACCAACACCTCTCCCCACTTGACTCTCACCAGCACCTCTCCCCAATTGACTCTCACCAGCAGCTCTCCCCAATTCACTCTCACCAGGACCTCCCCACTTGATTCTCCCCAACACCTCTCCCCAATTGACTCTCACCAGCACCTCTCCCCAATTGACTCTCACCAACACCTCTCCCCAATTGACTCTCACCAACACCTCTCCCCAATTGACTCTCACCAGCACCTCTCCCCAATTGACTCTCACCAACACCTCTCCCCAATTGACTCTCACCAGCACCTCTCCCCAATTAACTCTCACCAGCACCTCTCCCCACTTGATTCTCCCCAGCACCTCTCCCCAATTGACTCTCACCAACACCTCTCCCCAATTGACTCTCACCAGCACCTCTCACCAGTTGACTGTCCCCAGCACCTCTCCCCACTTGACTCTCCCCAGCACCTCTCCCCAATTGACTCTCACCAGGACCTCTCCCCAATTGACTCTCCCCAGCACCTCTCCCCACTTGACTCTCACCAGCACCTCTCTCCAATTGACTCTCACCAGCACCTCTCCCCAGTTGACTCTCACCAGCACCTCTCCCCACTTGACGTTCACCAGCACCTCTCCCCAATTGACTCTCACCAGCACCTCTCCCCACTTGACTCTCACCAGCACCTCTCTCCAATTGACTCTCACCAGCACCTCTCCCCACTTGACGTTCACCAGCCCCTCTGCCCAATTGACTCTCACAAGCACCTCTCCCCACTTGACTCTCACCAGCACCTCTCCCCACTTGACGTTCACCAGCACCTCTCCCCAATTGATTCTCACCAGCACCTCTCCCCACTTGACGCTCACCAGCACCTCTCCCCACTTGATTCTCACCAGCACCACTCCCCACTTGACACTCACCAGCACCTCTCCCCACTTGACGCTCACCAGCACCTCTCCCCACTTGACTCTCATCAGGCCCTCTCCCCACTTGTCTCTCACCAGCACCTCTCCCCAATTAACTCTCACCAGCACCTCTCCCCACTTGATTCTCCCCAGCACCTCTCCCCAATTGACTCTCACCAGCACCTCTCCCCAATTGACTCTCACCAGCACCTCTCCCCACTTGACTCTCACCAGGCCCTCTCCCCACTTGACTCTCACCAGCACCTCTCCCCACTTGATTCTCCCCAGCACCTCTCCCCAATTGACTCTCACCAGCACCTCTCCCCAATTTACTCTCACCAGGACCTCCCCACTTGATTCTCCCCAACACCTCTCCCCAATTGACTCTCACCAGCACCTCTCCCCAATTGACTCTCACCAACACCTCTCCCCAATTGACTCTTACCAACACCTCTTCCCAATTGACTCTCACCAACACCTCTCCCCAATTGACTCTCACCAGCATCTCTCCCCAATTGACTCTCACCAACACCTCTCCCCAATTGACTCTCACCAGCACCTCTCCCCAATTGACTCTCACCAGCACCTCTCCCCAATTGACTCTCACCAGCACCTCTCCCCAATTGACTCTCACCACGACCTCTCCCCAATTGACTCTCACCAGCACCTCTCCCCAATTGACTCTCACCAACACCTCTCCCCACTTGACTCTCACCAGCACCTCTCCCCAATTGACTCTCACCAGCACCTCTCCCCAATTGACTCTCACCAGGACCTCCCCACTTGATTCTCCCCAACACCTCTCCCCAATTGAGTCTCACCAGCACCTCTCCCCAATTGACTCTCACCAACACCTCTCCCCAATTGACTCTCACCAACACCTCTCCCCAATTGACTCTCACCAGCACCTCTCCCCAATTGACTCTCACCAACACCTCTCCCCAATTGACTCTCACCAGCACCTCTCCCCAATTAACTCTCCCCAGCACCTCTCCCCAATTGACTCTCACCAACACCTCTCCCCAATTGACTCTCACCAGCACCTCTCCCCAATTGACTCTCCCCAGTACCTCTCCCCACTTGACTCTCCCCAGTACCTCTCCCCACTTGACTCTCCCCAGCACCTCTCCCGAATTGACTCTCACCAGGACCTCTCCCCACTTGAGTCTCCCCAGCACCTCTCCCCACTTGACGCTCACCAGCACCTCTCCCCACTTGACGCTCACCAGCACCTCTCCCCACTTGACTCTCACCAGCACCTCTCCCCAATTGACTCTCACCAACACCTCTCCCCACTTGACTCTCACCAGCACCTCTCCCCAATTGACTCTCACCAGCACCTCTCCCCAATTGACTCTCACCAGCACCTCTCCCCAATTGACTCTCACCAGGACCTCCCCACTTGATTCTCCCCAACACCTCTCCCCAATTGACTCTCACCAGCACCTCTCCCCAATTGACTCTCACCAACACCTCTCCCCAATTGACTCTCATCAACACCTCTCCCCAATTGACTCTCACCAGCACCTCTCCCCAATTGACTCTCACCAACACCTCTCCCCAATTGACTCTCACCAGCACCTCTCCCCAATTAACTCTCACCAGCACCTCTCCCCACTTGATTCTCCCCAGCACCTCTCCCCAATTGACTCTCACCAACACCTCTCCCCAATTGACTCTCACCAGCACCTCTCCCCAATTGACTCTCCCCAGTACCTCTCCCCACTTGACTCTCCCCAGCACCTCTCCCCAATTGACTCTCACCAGGACCTCTCCCCACTTGAGTCTCCCCAGCACCTCTCCCCACTTGACGCTCACCAGCACATCTCCCCACTTGACTCTCCCCAGCACCTCTCCCCACTTGACTCTCACCAGCACCTCTCCCCACTTGACACTCACCAGCACCTCTCCCCAATTGACTCTCACCAGCACCTCTCCCCAATTGACTCTCACCAGCACCTCTCCCCAATTGACTCTCACCAACACCTCTCCCCAGTTGACTGTCCCCAGCACCTCTCCGCACTTGACTCTCCCCAGCACCTCTCCCCAATTGACTCTCACCAGGACCTCTCCCCACTTGACTCTCCCCAGCACCTCTCCCCACTTGACTCTCACCAGCACCTCTCTCCAATTGACTCTCACCAGCACCTCTCCCCAGTTGACTCTCACCAGCACCTCTCCCCACTTGACGTTCACCAGCACCTCTCCCCAATTGACTCTCACCAGCACCTCTCCCCACTTGACTCTCACCAGCACCTCTCTCCAATTGACTCTCACCAGCACCTCTCTCCAATTGACTCTCACCAGCACCTCTCCCCACTTGACGTTCACCAGCCCCTCTCCCCAATTGACTCTCACAAGCACCTCTCCCCACTTGACTCTCACCAGCACCTCTCCCCACTTGACGTTCACCAACACCTCTCCCCAATTGATTCTCACCAGCACCTCTCCCCACTTGACGCTCACCAGCACCTCTCCCCACTTGATTCTCACCAGCACCACTCCCCACTTGACGCTCACCAGCACCTCTCCCCACTTGACGCTCACCAGCACCTCTCCCCACTTGACGCTCACCAGCACCTCTCCCCACTTGACTCTCATCAGGCCCTCTCCCCACTTGTCTCTCACCAGCACCTCTCCCCAATTAACTCTCACCAGCACCTCTCCCCACTTGATTCTCCCCAGCACCTCTCCCCACTTGATTCTCCCCAGCACCTCTCCCCAATTGACTCTCACCAGCACCTCTCCCCAATTGACTCTCACCAGCACCTCTCCCCACTTGACTCTCACCAGGCCATCTCCCCACTTGACTCTCACCAGCACCTCTCCCCACTTGATTCTCCCCAGCACCTCTCCCCAATTGACTCTCACCAGCACCTCTCCCCAATTTACTCTCACCAGGACCTCCCCACTTGATTCTCCCCAACACCTCTCCCCAATTGACTCTCACCAGCACCTCTGCCCAATTGACTCTCACCAACACCTCTCCCCAATTGACTCTTACCAACACCTCTTCGCAATTGACTCTCACCAACACCTCTCCCCAATTGACTCTCACCAGCATCTCTCCCCAATTGACTCTCACCAACACCTCTCCCCAATTGACTCTCACCAGCACCTCTCCCCAATTGACTCTCACCAGCACCTCTCCCCAATTGACTCTCACCACGACCTCTCCCCAATTGACTCTCACCAGCACCTCTCCCCAATTGACTCTCACCAACACCTCTCCCCACTTGACTCTCACCAGCACCTCTCCCCAATTGACTCTCACCAGCACCTGTCTCCAATTGACTCTCACCAGCACCTCTCCCCAATTGACTCTCACCAACACCTCTCCCCACTTGACTCTCACCAGCACCTCTCCCCAATTGACTCTCACCAGCACCTCTCCCCAATTGACTCTCACCAACACCTCTCCCCACTTGACGTTCACCAGCAGCTCTCCCCAATTGACTCTCACCAGCACCTCTCCCCACTTGACTCTCACCAGCACCTCTCTCCAATTGACTCTCACCAGCACCTCTCCCCACTTGACGTTCACCAGCCCCTCTCCCCAATTGACTCTCACAAGCACCTCTCCCCACTTGACTCTCACCAGCACCTCTCCCCACTTGACGTTCACCAGCACCTCTCCCCAATTGATTCTCACCAGCACCTCTCCCCACTTGACGCTCACCAGCACCTCTCCCCACTTGATTCTCACCAGCACCACTCCCCACTTGACACTCACCAGCACCTCTCCCCACTTGACGCTCACCAGCACCTCTCCCCACTTGACTCTCATCAGGCCCTCTCCCCACTTGTCTCTCACCAGCACCTCTCCCCAATTAACTCTCACCAGCACCTCTCCCCACTTGATTCTCCCCAGCACCTCTCCCCAATTGACTCTCACCAGCACCTCTCCCCAATTGACTCTCACCAGCACCTCTCCCCACTTGACTCTCACCAGGCCCTCTCCCCACTTGACTCTCACCAGCACCTCTCCCCACTTGATTCTCCCCAGCACCTCTCCCCAATTGACTCTCACCAGCACCTCTCCCCAATTTACTCTCACCAGGACCTCCCCACTTGATTCTCCCCAACACCTCTCCCCAATTGACTCTCACCAGCACCTCTCCCCAATTGACTCTCACCAACACCTCTCCCCAATTGACTCTTACCAACACCTCTTCCCAATTGACTCTCACCAACACCTCTCCCCAATTGACTCTCACCAGCATCTCTCCCCAATTGACTCTCACCAACACCTCTCCCCAATTGACTCTCACCAGCACCTCTCCCCAATTGACTCTCACCAGCACCTCTCCCCAATTGACTCTCACCAGCACCTCTCCCCAATTGACTCTCACCACGACCTCTCCCCAATTGACTCTCACCAGCACCTCTCCCCAATTGACTCTCACCAACACCTCTCCCCACTTGACTCTCACCAGCACCTCTCCCCAATTGACTCTCACCAGCACCTCTCCCCAATTGACTCTCACCAGGACCTCCCCACTTGATTCTCCCCAACACCTCTCCCCAATTGAGTCTCACCAGCACCTCTCCCCAATTGACTCTCACCAACACCTCTCCCCAATTGACTCTCACCAACACCTCTCCCCAATTGACTCTCACCAGCACCTCTCCCCAATTGACTCTCACCAACACCTCTCCCCAATTGACTCTCACCAGCACCTCTCCCCAATTAACTCTCCCCAGCACCTCTCCCCAATTGACTCTCACCAACACCTCTCCCCAATTGACTCTCACCAGCACCTCTCCCCAATTGACTCTCCCCAGTACCTCTCCCCACTTGACTCTCCCCAGTACCTCTCCCCACTTGACTCTCCCCAGCACCTCTCCCGAATTGACTCTCACCAGGACCTCTCCCCACTTGAGTCTCCCCAGCACCTCTCCCCACTTGACGCTCACCAGCACCTCTCCCCACTTGACGCTCACCAGCACCTCTCCCCACTTGACTCTCACCAGCACCTCTCCCCAATTGACTCTCACCAACACCTCTCCCCACTTGACTCTCACCAGCACCTCTCCCCAATTGACTCTCACCAGCACCTCTCCCCAATTGACTCTCACCAGGACCTCCCCACTTGATTCTCCCCAACACCTCTCCCCAATTGACTCTCACCAGCACCTCTCCCCAATTGACTCTCACCAACACCTCTCCCCAATTGACTCTCATCAACACCTCTCCCCAATTGACTCTCACCAGCACCTCTCCCCAATTGACTCTCACCAGCACCTCTCCCCAATTAACTCTCACCAGCACCTCTCCCCACTTGATTCTCCCCAGCACCTCTCCCCAATTGACTCTCACCAACACCTCTCCCCAATTGACTCTCACCAGCACCTCTCCCCAATTGACTCTCCCCAGTACCTCTCCCCACTTGACTCTCCCCAGCACCTCTCCCCAATTGACTCTCACCAGGACCTCTCCCCACTTGAGTCTCCCCAGCACCTCTCCCCACTTGACGCTCACCAGCACCTCTCCCCACTTGACGCTCACCAGCACCTCTCCCCACTTGACTCTCCCCAGCACCTCTCCCCACTTGACTCTCACCAGCACCTCTCCCCACTTGACACTCACCAGCACCTCTCCCCAATTGGCTCTCACCAGCACCTCTCCCCACTTGACTCTCACCAGCACCTCTCCCCACTTGACTCTCACCAGCACCTCTCCCCAATTAACTCTCACCAGCACCTCTCCCCACTTGATTCTCCCCAGCACCTCTTCCCAATTGAATCTCACCAGCACCTCTCCCCAATTGACTCTCACCAGGCCCTCTCCCCACTTGACTCTCACCAGCACCTCTCCCCACTTGACTCTCACCAGCACCTCTCCCCACTTGATTCTCCCCAGCACCTCTCCCCACTTGACTCTCACCAGGCCCTCTCCCCAATTAACTCTCACCAGCACCTCTCCCCACTTGATTCTCCCCAGCACCTCTCCCCAATTGACTCTCACCAGCACCTCTCCCCAATTGACTCTCACCAGCACGTCTCCCCAATTAACTCTCACCAGCACCTCTCCCCAATTGACTCTCACCAGCACCTCTCCCCACTTGACTCTCACCAGCACCTCTCCCCAATTGACTCTCCCCAGCACCTCTCCCCAATTGACTCTCCCCAGCACCTCTCCCCAATTGACTCTCCCCAGCACCTCTCCCCAATTGACTCTCCCCAGCACCTCTCCCCAATTGACTCTCACCAGCACCTCTCCCCAATTGACTCTCACCAGCACCTCTCCCCAATTGACTCTCCCCAGCACCTCTCTCCAATTGACTCTCACCAGCACCTCTCCCCAATTGACTCTCCCCAGCACCTCTCCCCACTTGACTGTCACCAGCACCTCTCCCCACTTGACTCTCACCAGGACTTCTCCCCACTTGACTCTCCCCAGCACCTCTCCCCACTTGACTCTCTCCAGGACTTCTCCCCACTTGACTCTCACCAGCACCTCTCCCCACTTGACTCTCACCAGGACTTCTCCCCACTTGATTCTCCCCAGCACCTCTCCCCACTTGATTCTCCTCAGCACCTCTCCCCACTTGACTCTCACCAGCACCTCTCCCCACTTGACGCTCACCAGCACGTCTCCCCACTTGACTCTCACCAGCACCTCTCCCCAATTGACTCTCACCAGCACCTCTCTCCAATTGACTCTCACCAGCACCTCTCTCCAATTGACTCTCACCAGCACCTCTCCCCAATTGACTCTCACCAGCACCTCTCTCCAATTGACTCTCACCAGCACCTCTCCCCAGTTGACTCTCACCAACACCTCTCCCCAATTAACTCTCACCAGCACCTCTCCCCAATTGACTCTCACCAGCACCTCTCCCCTCTTGATTCTCACCAACACCTCTCCCCAATTGACTCTCACCAGGACCTCTCCCCGCTTGACTCTCACCAGCACCTCTCCCCGATTGACTCTCACCAGCACCTCTCCCCAATTGACTCTCACCAGCACCTCTCCCCAGTTGACTGTCCCCAGCACCTCTCCCCACTTGACTCTCCCCAGCACCTCTCCCCAATTGACTCTCACCAGGACCTCTCCCCACTTGACTCTCCCCAGCACCTCTCCCCACTTGACTCTCACCAGCACCTCTCTCCAATTGACTCTCACCAGCACCTCTCCCCAGTTGACTCTCACCAGCACCTCTCCCCACTTGACGTTCACCAGCACCTCTCCCCAATTGACTCTCACCAGCACCTCTCCCCACTTGACTCTCACCAGCACCTCTCTCCAATTGACTCTCACCAGCACCTCTCCCCACTTGACGTTCACCAGCCCCTCTCCCCAATTGACTCTCACAAGCACCTCTCCCCACTTGACTCTCACCAGCACCTCTCCCCACTTGACATTCACCAACACCTCTCCCCAATTGATTCTCACCAGCACCTCTCCCCACTTGACGCTCACCAGCACCTCTCCCCACTTGATTCTCACCAGCACCACTCCCCACTTGACGCTCACCAGCACCTCTCCCCACTTGACGCTCACCAGCACCTCTCCCCACTTGACTCTCATCAGGCCCTCTCCCCACTTGTCTCTCACCAGCACCTCTCCCCAATTAACTCTCACCAGCACCTCTCCCCACTTGATTCTCCCCAGCACCTCTCCCCACTTGATTCTCCCCAGCACCTCTCCCCAATTGACTCTCACCAGCACCTCTCCCCAATTGACTCTCACCAGCACCTCTCCCCACTTGACTCTCACCAGGCCATCTCCCCACTTGACTCTCACCAGCACCTCTCCCCACTTGATTCTCCCCAGCACCTCTCCCCAATTGACTCTCACCAGCACCTCTCCCCAATTTACTCTCACCAGGACCTCCCCACTTGATTCTCCCCAACACCTCTCCCCAATTGACTCTCACCAGCACCTCTGCCCAATTGACTCTCACCAACACCTCTCCCCAATTGACTCTTACCAACACCTCTTCCCAATTGACTCTCACCAACACCTCTCCCCAATTGACTCTCACCAACACCTCTCCCCAATTGACTCTCACCAGCATCTCTCCCCAATTGACTCTCACCAGCACCTCTCCCCAATTGACTCTCACCAGCACCTCTCCCCAATTGACTCTCACCACGACCTCTCCCCAATTGACTCTCACCAGCACCTCTCCCCAATTGACTCTCACCAACACCTCTCCCCACTTGACTCTCACCAGCACCTCTCCCCAATTGACTCTCACCAGCACCTGTCTCCAATTGACTCTCACCAGCACCTCTCCCCAATTGACTCTCACCAGGACCTCTCCCCGCTTGACTCTCACCAGCACCTCTCCCTGATTGACTCTCACCAGCACCTCTTAGTCCGTGAGCGAGGACCCCAAATTTGGGCCACCCGTACCATCTGGGGGGAATAATTCTTATAGTGATTTTTGGCAAGGTATACACCCCTAGTGCTAGAAAATATGTGATAGGATTGCAGCAGTAGTAGCTTTCTGTGTGTGATCACTCGATTTATAACCCTATGCCAAAACACACTTTTCAAAACTATACATAGCACAGAATAAAGCATTCTACTTCAAAGTAATGGTTCTCTCTTATTATTGACGCTTTGTCTTTGAAAATTGGTGGAAATATAGCTCAGACTACATGTTTTTCAGAAAAGTTGTTAAAAGTAGCATCTCTACAAATGTCATCTATTCCTGGCAGTGAAAACACAGTGACTATACATTACATAACATGTACTTCTGTTTTCATCTCCTGTTTCACATTTATATCTTGTATATCACCATTTGTTCATACAGTTATATCACCTTTGCAGCAGGTGCTTTTCTCACCAGCAATGTTAATGTGATTATTTTCTGTTTCAGGTACTGTGGTGGTGGGATAGTCCTGCACAATAGAGGAGAGAGAAGAGTAGAGTAGATTTAGATCTGGAGTAGCTGAGTCACTTTGCTTCAGAATGGAGAGCCATAGGCACAAAGAATCTATTAAGAAGTGGTGTATCATACACAGGAAAACATCAAAAGAAGATGATGACCATTTAGTTAGTCCTCAAGACTATGAATCCTGGAAAACATTACTTGAAGCAGCCAAAGTGAGAAAATATGCCCCTATTTTAGACGTTACTAAAGAACTTGGAGAAAAAGAAGTCCAAAGGCAGCCCCCAAGGACATTGCCTCCAACCTGATGAAGGCATATGAGATTGGTGAGCAATGCTTTGCAACCTTCAAGGATGGGAGACTAGAGGAAGACCCACCTGCAAAGAAATTCCATGACCCAATGAAAACCAACAAGCTGAAAGCATTCAGTGATATGTGTAAGACGAGAGAAGTGAGATCAAATGGGAGGGCGATCATCTTGAAAGCAGACAGGTCTTTGTTTGGACACATCATAGTGATGGCACAAGGGCGCAGTCTACATATGGAGGATATCCTTTTTCATCCCCTTGGACCATTGCCCTGGGCCCTGTCTGCACCAGAAGAATTGCTGAGAAAGACAAATAAAGTTACTTTAGCCACAACCTTGCAGAAAAATGTAGCAGTAAAAGAGCAACTCCCGGGAAACTCTGCTACAGTGGTTGATGGAATGAACTTGGTCCAAAGAATGAACGGTGATCAAGTTACTTTCAGAGATGTTGCCACGACCATTCTGGGTATGGCTCTGAGGGAAGGCAGGCAGAGTAGCAGAATAGATGTTGCGTTCGACACATAGTGAAAGATCTCTACGGGGTGAAGAGACTGGTCATGAGTTGCAAGCTGTCACAGGCACACAGATGGTGAGGCAGTGGAGGAGCTTCCTGACCAAAGTCAGTAACAAAAATAGTCTCATTAGCTTCATAGGCCATGAATGGAGGAAGGTGGAGTACAGAGCAATGCTACAGATGATTCCGTATGCAACTGTGAATGACAAATGGTACAGAATCACATCTCAAGACAGTGAGGAGGTGTCAGCTCTTCAGTGTCAACAACAAGAAGCAGATGGCTGTCTACTTCTCCATGCTGCCCATGTCACAAGAGAGGGATACCAATCTGTAATGATCTGCTCAGAAGACGCAGATGTCTTTATCATGTCTTTAGCATTTTGTGACAAGATTGAGGCCCCATTATTCTGTAAGTGTGGCACTAGAACCTGTACAAGGCTTGTAGACATCAGGAAGGTTGCTGCCACCGTTGGCATGGAGGTTTGTAGGGCTCTCATCGGGTTACACGCATATACAGGGTGTGACACTAAGCACTTTTGCAGGCAAAGGGAAGACAAGTGCCCTTAAACTTCTGATCAGCAACAGGGAAACTCAGGACACATTCTTAGAGTTGGGTCAGGAATGGGACCTCTCCTCAGAGCTGATGGACAAACTGGAGGCATTTACATGTCTCCTGTATGCCCCAAAAGCATCGACCTCCAAGGTCAACGAGCTCAGGTATCACCTTTTCTGTGCCAAAAAAGTTGAAATTGAAAGTCATCAATTCCCACCATGCAAGGACTGCCGAACAAAATGTGTACAACGAGCCAACTACCGGGCTGGTATATGGAGATGTTTGGAGAAGGGCCCACAAGTGCCAAGCCCTGTTGGCGGAGGAGAGAGAAGAGGAAGCTGAACAGCTGGTGGTGCACTGGATCGAAGGCCAGCCAGCACCCGATGCCATCCTGGATCTACTGGCCTGTAACTGTCCAATAAAATGTTCACTCCCAAGATGTATATGTGTTGCAAATGGCCTCAGGTGTACTGACATGTAGACTGGCAGACTGTGAGAACCAGGCATCCACCTCAGAGAGTGTGGAAAGTTCAGATGAAGATGTGGAAGACTTGGCAAATTATTATGATTATTAATAGGTTATGAAAGTATGGAAAACAAAGTATGCAAAGCAGTCTTCAATTAAATATATTCATTTTACAACCAAATAGGTCATAGGTTATGGCCATGTGGAATCCCACATTTGAATTATTGTACTGTAATTCTATATGCTATGACAAAAGCTTAAGATCGTTTTGATTTGATCCAACAATATGGAAAGTATCATGACATTGATAAAACTCCAGAAATTTCTCCAAATGAGGCTTTTTACCTTTGGGGGGGGGGGTAACATTTTCTGCTGTAGTGATGTTGATATGGAATATATACAAAAATTATTTGAATGACAAAAAATTATTTGAATTCCTGAATAAATTCTCTACAAATCCATGTGATTATATGTGCCCTAGGGTTTTTATTGACTTTTCCAAAATAAACAAAAGACAAATATTTTTCTAAAAATGAATTGATTCACTCTACTGAAATTGGGCACTGTTACATATCCGTGGGTATCTTGTGCCTGTCACATGACCATGATGTAATTGAGGCTCTGCTGGGCATGATGTAATGGTCTTGTGATGGTGGAGTGACGTAATTTTCCCACCAGTGAGAGGTCATGTGATAGTTTTTTCAACAGGGTATAAAAGGAGAACCCCTCCTTGTGATGCAGGTCAGTTCGTGGTTGAATTTGTCAGTGACTCCTGAATGAATTCCGGGAAAGCACCAGGTCCAGATGGGTATACAGTTGAATTCTTCAAGGAAGTTTTCTTTTACTCTTTCTCCTTGGTTATGTAGGGTTTTTGAAGAAGCAGTTAGATGAGGTAAATGACCACAATCATTTTATAGAGCTTCTATTTCTTTAATTTTTAAAAAAGATTAGATTAAACATTTGTTTACTAAATGGTCACCACTGTCTCTGTCACTGATAGGTCGGATCAATGCTATTAAGACGATCATTTTACCTAATTTTTTATATATATTTCAAACGATAACAATTTTTATTCCGAAATCCTTTTTTGATAATGTTGATTCAAAAATTTCTTCATATATATGGCAGAATAAAAATCCTAGGTTAGGTAAAAGATATTTACAGAAGTCTAAAAAGGAAGGTGGACTGGCATTGCCAAATTTTAGATTTTATTATTAGGCAATTAATATCCGATATTTGAAATGTTGGTTATGGGATTTGGATTTACCTTTTAGTCCTCATTGGGTAAATTTAGAAACCAAATCTGTACAAGGGTTTTCATTGGGTTCTATTTTAGGGACTTCTCTTCGGTTTGCTTTTTCTAAATTGCATAAACAAATTGACAATCCGATAGTTAAATACACTCTATGCATATGGTTTCAATTTTGGAAATTCTTTGGGTTGAATCAATTTGTTTTAGCAATTCCTATTTTATCTAATTTCTTTTTTCATCCCTCTATTATGGACCAAGCCTATTTAGCTTGGAAGACTGAAGGTTTATTATGATTTCCCAATTTATTTTTGGATAATTGTTTCACGTCTTTCGAACAATTATCTAATAAATATAATTTGCCCAGATCCCATTTTTTTTTAGATATTTACAGATCAGGAACTTTTCAAGCACTGTACTTCCTACCTTTCCAAATCTGGATTCTATGGGTATTTTGGAGAAAATTTTAGAATTAAATCCTTTTCAGAAAGGTGTAATAGCAAATGTTTACAATATGAAAATAAGTTCAGAGGTTTCTTATAAAATTAAGAATGATTGGGAAAGAGAACTTAAGTTTACTATTCCTATTGAGAAATGGGAAAAAATTCTTCAATTAATTAATTCATCCTCTATATGTTCTAAACATTCGTTGATACAGTTTAAAATTGTGCATAGGGCTCATATGTCCAAGGATAAATTAGCTCATTTTTATTCCCATATAAATCCTATATGTGACAGACGTCATTCTGAGACAGCCTCTCTAACTCATATGTTTTGGTCATGTCCGTCTTTGAAAAAATATTGGAAAGATATCTTTGATATTATTTCTACGGTATTGAGTATTGACTTACAACCTCACCCTATTACCGCAATTTTTGGTTTACCAATGATAGAGCCAGTTCACTTATCTCCTTATGCTTGATGGATGATTGCATTTCTTACATTAATGGCTAAAAGATCTATTTTGTTGAATTGGAAAGAGATTAATCCCCCTACCACATTTCATTGGTTTTCTCAAACTATGTTATGTTTAAATTTGGAAAAAATTAGAAGTGTCATATATGATCCTTCTATTAAATTTGAAAAGACTTGGAGGCCATTTATTCAATATTTTCATATGATGCAATTTATCCTTCTTCCAGACCTATTTCTTTCTGCTTCTGATTATATACATGTAGAGAGGATCAGAGTTGATGACACTTATGATTCTTTTTTTTTCCTTAGATATTATAAACAGTCCATGTTTCTTTTCTTTTTTTTTAGTTAGTGGTTAGCTTGTTAGAGTAATTTTTTTTTCTAGTTTTGTTTGGGGTATAATTTTTTTCTTCTTTTTCTGTTTCTTTTATATATTATACCTAGTTTTTTTGTTTTGTACACATTATATTTGTATCATGTATGATTTTGGGAGACTTAATTTTTTGTACCTATTGTTTATATATCCTTTTATGTCAACTTTTAATTTTGTAATCCCAATAACTATGTATTAATTATGTATCAATTTTTTGTTATCTTAATATGTTGATATTAATAAAAAGATTGAAAAAGAAAGAAAGACTCCATTCTGCTGTGTATTTGATGTTATGATGCAGTTTTGTTTTAAAAGTGGAGTTTTAATTTCTACTGTGAGAATCGTTGTGCTGGCAGTTCTGAAAATTACTGCCAGTTAAAGTCCGGTTGGAGAGTGAGGAGTTTATTGAAGTACGGAAAGTACCGATTAGGAGTAGCCAGCATGGATTTGTACATGGAAGGTCATGTTTGACAAACCTTATCGAATTTTTTGAAGAAGTTACGAGGAATGTTGATGAGGGTAAGGCAGTGGATGTAATCTAAATGGACTTCAGCAAAGCCTTTGACAAAGTTCCACATGGAAGGTTAGTTAAGAAGGTTCAGTTGTTAGGTATTAATGCTGGAATAATAAAATGGATTCAACAGTGGCTAGATGGGAGATGCCAGAGAGTAGTGGTGGATAATTGTTTATCAGGATGGAGGCCGGTGACTAGTGGGGTGCCTCAGGGATCTGTATTGGGCCCAATGTTGTTTGTAATATACATAAATGATCTGGATGATGGGGTGGTAACTTGGATTAGTAAGTATGCCGATGATACTAAGGTAGGAGGTGTTGTGGATAATGAGGTGGGTTTTCAAAGCTTGCAGGGAGATTTATGTCGGTTAGAAGAATGGACTGAATGTTGGCAGATGGAGTTTAACGCTGAGAAGTGTGAGGTTCTACATTTTGGCAGGAATAATCCAAATAGAACATACAGGGTAAATGGTAGGGCATTGAGGAATGCAGTGGAACAGAGAGATCTAGGAATAACAGAGCATAGTTCCCTGAAGGTGGAGTCTCATGTAGATAGGGTGGTGAAGAAGGCTTTTGGAACGCTGGCCTTTATAAATCAAAGCATTGAGTACAGAAGTTGGGATGTAATGTTAAAATTGTACAAGGCATTGGTAAGGCCAAATTTGGAATATTGTGTGCAGTTCTGGTCACCAAATTATAGGAAAGATATCAATAAATTAGAGAGAGTGCAGAGACAATTTACTAAGATGTTAACTGGGTTTCAGCACTTAAGTTACAGAGAAAGGTTGAACAAGTTAGGTCTCTATTCATTGGAGCGTAGAAGGTTGAGGGGGGATTTGATCAAGGTATTTAAAATTTTGAGAGGGATAGATAGAGTTGACGTGAATAGGCTGTTTCCATTGAGAGTAGGGGAGATTCAAATGAGAGGACATGATTTGAGAGTTAGGGGGCAGAAGTTTAAGGGAAACACGAGGAGGTATTTCTTTACTCAGAGAGTGATAGCTGTGTGGAATGAGCTTCCTGTAGAAGTAGTAGAGGCCAGTTCAGTTGTGTCATTTAAGGTAAAATTGGATAGGTATATGGACAGGAAAGGAGTGGAGGGTTATGGCTGAGTGTGGGTAGGTGGGACTAGGTGAGATTAAGGGTTCGGCACGGACTAGGAGGGCCGAGATGGCCTGTTTCCGTGCTGTGATTGTTATATGGTTATATGGAAATCCCAAAGGATCGGAAAAAATTGGTGTTGATGGCGATAAATAGGTTTGACCTTAATTAATCTTCGTTCAGAAGGAATCAGTAACCTGCGGTCCAAGATAGTCCCTGCAAAAGAGCAGAAAGGGTTGGAGCAAGGTTTCGCCAAGGAAAGGTCAGTGCCTTTAAGCTGCTTTATTTCCTTCACCATGAATCCTTCAGGCAAGGCAAATTTCGACTGAGATCAGCAGTAACGTCGTGACGTTGGTGAGGAATTTGCTACTTCTTGGAAAAACTCTCCTAAGTGACTGTAAATCATTTGAACTTTTGCATTACTACTTCTAAGAACTGTTTTCGCATTATTGCTTTAAGAACTGTTTTCGCATTATTGCTTTAAGAACTGTTCAAGCTGCCATATAGCAGTTGACTTCCGGTTAAGTTAGTCATTGGTTTACTTTTGGAGGTTTTTTGAGCAGTGTTTAATAAATGTTTTATTTGTTATAGAGAAACCTGTCTCAATTCTATATTCATTGTTGCCGAACCATAACAATTGGGGGCTCATGGGATTAGTACCTATTTTTGAGTTTAAATGCTTGTTTAATATTTGGTCAGTTTTCTGGAAAAGGGAAATACCTGATTCTTTTGTTTGATTGGTTTGTGACTGGTTTGGTTTGGCAGCAATGAATATTGATGACTTCCTGGCATCGCCAGACCCGGAGTTATTAGTGAAGGTGAAAAAGAGTGATGTATCTGAGATTGCTAGTAGGTTGGGACTTAATGGTACTTCGAAGGTTACATTGAAGCCTGTAATTCAGAGAAAAATCGCATCACACTCTGTAGATTCGGGTGATTTTGATGAATCAGTTTTAGATTTGTTTCCAATAAGTACTCTAGAGATGCAGTTACAAATCAAACAAATGAAGTTAGAGCAAAGTAAAGTGGACTTGGAGCGTTGTAGGTTAAAAGCTGAAAATAAAAACGGAATTTGAATTTGCGATGGCGGAATTAAGGTTGGAGAATCAGTCTCCTGGTTCTAGAAAAACGTTTGTTGTTAGTCAGGAAATTAAATTGGTCCCTCCGTTTTATGAAACAGAAGTAGAGAAATATTTTCAACATTTTGAAATTGTTGCTCTAATTTCAGAGTGGCCGAAAGAGAAATGGTCAGTGTTGTCACAGAGTGTAATTAAGGGCAAGGCACAACAAGTTTACACAGTTTTAACTGCTGAGCAAGCGCTTGATTATGATATTGTGAAACTGCACATATTAAAGGCATATGAGTTAGTTCCAGAAGCTTATAGAGAAAGATTCAGAAATCTGTGGAGAAAACGTATGTGGAGTTTGCCTATGATAAAGCTGTGTGTTTTGAGAGATGGGTTTCCTCTAAAAATGTAAATGGGGACTATAATAAATTAAAAGAGCTGATTTTAGTGGAGGAATTTAAAAGGAGCATCCCTGTTGAAGTAAGGACATACTTAAATGAGAGGGACACTGCTACATTGCAGGACTCTGCTAAATTAGCTGATGAGTGTGCTTTAATCCACAAGAATGAATTTCCTCGGGGTAGATCTTTTAAAAGGAAAAGTAACCCAGAATCAAGATAAATCAGAAGTTAGTGGGAAAGGTAAGGAGGAAGGAAACCTGTGAAGGAAAGACAGTTTGGTCTCATTTGTAATTATTGTAAGAAACCTGCTCACATAATAGCCAACTGTTTCCGATTGAAAAAGAAAGAGAAGGAAGAAGTCCCAGATGTTTGTGTGCAACATACTGAAACAGCTGTAAATTCACAGGGTTTGGTAAACACAAATGAAGCTTTGTTAGATCCTGACCATGTTAAGAAGGGATATGATCATTTTATAACTGAAGGATTTGTATCCTTGAAAGAGGGATCCCCTCCAATGCCAATAAAAATCCTTAGAGATACTGGAGCTTCTCAATCACTGATGTTAGACAGTGTGTTAAAGTTTAATGAAGAGTCTGACACTGGTGAGGTAAATTATATACGAGGTGTTGGGAGTGCCCTTATACCTGAACATCTGCATAGAGTAAATTTAAAGTCAGGGTTAGTTACAGGACTTAGTTACAACCTTGCTTACCCGTGAATGATATTTCTTTATTGTTAGGCAATGACTTGGCAGGTGGACAAGTTTTTCCTGAGATGCATTTGACAATAAAGTCAGAGTAACCACAGATGGATTCAAACACAGATTCTTCCTGTGTTGTAAGTCAAGCTATGGCTAAAAAGTTTGATGTGCAGAATGAGGTTGTTATCCATGACTGTTCAACTCAGGATTCGAGTTTTGTGGATGTGTCAGAAACTTTCTTACCTTCATTGTTTGATCAAGATTCTTGGAGTAAGTCTGACCATGAAGATTTGTCTCTGTCTTGGAAAGAGATGATAGCAGAGCAGAGTAGAGACTCTGAGATTATCAAATTAAAAGAACAAGCTCTTCCAGATAGTGAAATTGATAAGGTGCCAGTAAGATACTATTTTGAGAAAGGAGTAATGATGAGGTAGTGGAGATCGCCTACAATTCCTGCAAGTGATGAATGGAATATTGTTCACCAGGTAGTAGTTCCTAAAGTTTATCGAAATGAGGTTTTAACTTTAGGCCATAGTGTGCCCTTGGGTGGAGATCGAGGGGTAAGGAAAACTGTGGACAAGATTTTAAAACATTTTTACTGGCCTGGTTTGAGAGAGATGTAGCGATGTTTTGCTACTTGTCAAATTGTGGGTAAACCTAATCAAGTTACTCCAGTGGCCCCACTGCAGCCTATTCCAGCATTCGGTGAATCGTTTTCCAATATTATTATAGATTGTGTAGGACCCTCACCAAAAACTAAAACTGGTTATCAGTACTTGCTGACTATCATGTGCACTGCGTCTAGGTGTCCAGAGGCAGTACCACTTAGGAATATAACAGCAGAAAAAGCCTTCGATAGGATTGAATGGAATTATCTTTTTAAGACCTTAGAAAAGTTTAATTTTGGGCCTAATTTTATTCATTGGGTTAAATTAATCTACTTCTCTCCTACCGCTCAGGTTATTACTAACTCCCAAATTTCTAAGCCCTTTAAATTACAGCGGGGAACTAGGCAAGGTTGCCCTCTTAGTCCTTTACTTTTTGCTTTAGCTATAGAACCCTTAGCAATACCATTTCGAGAATCTAAGGACATTTTTGGTATACTAAGGGAAGATATGACTCATAAAATTTCATTATACGCTGATGATATTTTACTTTTTATTTCCAACACTGAAACTTCTTTACCTTTGGCTCTTTCTTTAATTTCCCAGTTTAGTTCTTTTTCAGGATATAAGCTGAACCTACATAAAAGTGAGCTATTTCCTGTAAAAGACCTAATGTCATCAAATGCCAAATTTCCATTCCAAGTTGTTCCAAGTCAATTTACATATCTAGGTGTAACAATCACTAAAAACTTCAAGAATTTATTTAAAGAAAACTTAAACCCCTTATTGAATTATGTGAAAAAGACGCTTTCTAAATGTTCCCCTCTTTCTTTATCCCTAATTGGCTGAATTAATTTGATTAAAATGAAGATTCTTCCTAAATTTTTATATCTTTTTCAGGCCTTACCTATTTTTATTCCTAAGACCTACTTTTGATTCTTTAGATTCAATTTTAACATCTTATATTTGGAATAATAAACAAGCTTGTTTAAGTAAAGTTTACCTACAAAGAAATAAAGAGATGGGTGGACTAGCCCTACCCAATTTTAGGTTTTACTATTGAGCTGCCAATATAAGGAATATTACTTTCTGGCCCTATTATATTCATTGTAAAGATTGCCCATCATGGGTCTCCTTAGTAGTTAATTCTGTTAAAAAATCCTCTATTGTCTCCCTTCTTGGATCATACTCTTCTTTTTCAGCAAATAAAATAACAGATAACATAATTGTTAAGCAAACTTTAAGGATTTCGGCTCAATTTAGGAAATATTTTGGTTTAGCAAATTTTTCATTATCATCTCCCATTCTCCTTAATTATTTTTTTTATCCCTTCCATGACTGATAAAGTCTTTAAGGACTGGGATGAATTAGGTATTAAGTGTTTTTGGGACCTGTTTATCTCAGGATCTCTTGCTTCATTTGACCAATTGTCAAATAAATTTGCACTCCCAAAAACACATTTTTACAGATACCTTCAATTTAGAGATTTTCTACGTTTCCATTTAACTACTTTTCCTATAGCTCATGATAAAAATTTACTGGACAATCTTTTAAATTTAAAACCTTTTGTTAATGGTTATATTACTGGTATCTATAACTTGTTGATTGATTCTAGTCAAGACTTTTTAGATAAAATAAAAAAAGCTTGGGAGTTTGACCTAAATAGTCAGATTTCTGATGATAGATGGAATAAAATTCTTAAACGGGTTAATAAATCATCTTTCTGTGCTTGCCATTCTCTTCTACAATTTAAAGTGGTTCATAGAGCTTACATTTCTAAACAGAAGCTGTCCAGTTTCTATCCGAATGTTTCTCCACTTTGTAATAAATGCAACTCTGCTGATGCCTCTTTAATTCATATGTTTTGGTTTTGCCTTAAAATTGAAAAGTTTTGGTGGGAAGTATTTCATACCTTCTCACAACTTTTTAGGGTCCAATTTGACCCAAATCCCCTTACTGCCTTGTTTGGTATTATTGCAAATGAAGATATAACTCTAAATACTCCTAACCTACAGGTTTTAGTTTTTACCTCTTTTTTAGCAAGAAGAGCAATCTTGCTTAAATAGAAGGAGTCTACCCCTCCTACACATCTTCAATGGCTACGTGATATTATGTCTTATTTAAATTTAGAAAAGATCAGCTGCTCAGTCTTAAATTCGAAACAATCTTTTTATGAAATCTGGGAACCTTTCCTAAAGTACTTTTCCAATTTATAAAGTTTGTACACAGACTTTTATGTATATTTTTATCTTCTCTTCTTAAGTGAATATGTCTTTTTTTTCCTAGTTATCCATTATCATCCATCAACTTTTTTCTTTGGTAGTTGGTAGGGGGTTGACATTTTTTTATATAAAAATTCTTTTATGATGTATGACTTAGCTTTAAATTTTTGATTACAGAGTGGTATACCTTTAAGTGTTATGCTATAGCATTTTGATCAATTTTATTACAAATTGATTGTTTCAACAGATAGTTTATAAATTGGGAGCTAAGCAGATTACCTTCTCTGCATATCATCCAGAATCTCAAGGTGCCTTGAAGAGGTTTCATTCTACCCTCAAGACTATGATTAGAATGTATTGTGTGGAAAATGGAAATGATTGGGATGAGGGTATACACTTACTTCTATTTGCAGTAAGGGAGTCGGTACAGGAATCATTAGGTTTCAGTCCATTTGAACTTGTATTTGGGCAGAGAGTTAGAGGACCTTTGCCTTTATTGAAAGAACAATGAATTAATAAAGAGGTACACACTAATTTGTTGGACTATGTTTTAAAATTTAAAGACAGATTACACAAAGCTTGTAGCTTAGCCAGGGAAAATTTATAAATGGCTCAGGAGAAAATGAAAACCTGGTACAATAAAGAAGCTAGGACGAGGACATTTAAGCCTGGAGATAATGTGCTGGTTCTTTTCCCAGTGCAAACAAATCCTTTACAAGCTAAATTTGATGGTCCTTATGAAAATGTGTCTAAAATTGATGATGTGGGTTACATGATAAAAACTCCAGATTGTAGAAGGCCAACTCAACTTTGCCATGTAAATATGATAAAACCATATTATGAAAAACAATCCGCTACTATGACTGTTGTGGTCAATAATAATGAGTCTGATCTCACGAGGAACATTATGGATGTTTCATCTTAAACTCATTCTAAACCCAGCATCGTTTCTGTCAATTTACCAAACTCAACCATTCTGGAAAATATTGATGAGAAATTAACACATTTACAGCCAGAACAGAAGCAGCAAATGAAGCAATTAAATTTTAAACATAAAGATTGATTTCCAGACATTCCTAGAAGAACCACAATAGCGTCACATGATGTAGATGTTGGAGATGCCAAACCCATAAAGCAACATCCATATAGGATGAACATGGAAAAATGTGAACTCGCTGAGAAAAAAATTAAATATATGTTAGAGAATAATATTATTTGACCTTCTAACATGAATTAGAGTTCACTGTGTGTTATGGTGCCTAAGTCAGATGGTAGTATTCTGTTTTATACGGACTACAGGAAGGTGAATGCTGTAACAAAACAGATGCATATCCAATTCCTAGAGTAGATGATTGTGTAGATAAAGTGGGAAAAGCAAAGTTCCTTACGAAGATTGATTTATTGAAAGGGTATTGGTGTGTTCCAATAACAGATGGAGGTAGAGAGATTTCTGCATTTGCAACTCCATCTGGGTTATCTGAATATAATGTTCTTCCATTTGGGATGAAGAATGCCCCCAGGTGCTTTCCAGCAGATGATTAACTGTGTGTGTGTTGCCTTTATGGCAGTTATTTAGTTTATAATATTTTCACCTTAATAATTCATTTGTTAGCATTTTAGTTAAAGTTAGGATTGTTTAAAGTAAATTCGTTGTCTGTGATATATCGCGGTATGCGATGACGTCACATCCAGTTTCGCCGCGTCCTGTGGGAAAATACTAGTTTGGAGAAATGGAAAGGAGGGGGCCACACATGTGCGAGTCCAGTGCAAGAAAGGTTGTCTTTCTACGCACTAGAAACATAGTGGAAGCAACGCCGTAAGTCATGAGATAATCAATATGTTGAATTAAAATGTTAACACCAATCCTGTTAAAAGTAACGATGGTCGATAAGGTTTGTGTTTTCATTAGTTAAAGAGTTGCGGATAGTTTGTGTTGAAGTGTATTTAAAGCAGTCAATGGCGTAAGTAGATTCTGACTGTATGTTGCACTTTAATGTAATGTAGTTGTTGTAGTTTTACTCTTGCAAGTATTTACGATGTAAATGTAATATCAAGAAGGAAACAAATGCTGTACAAATCTTGTATTGTTTTGTCAACAGTTTTCACCATACGTTAATGAGGAAGAGCGAACAGTAAATGGTTAATCTTACTGCGACCCTGTTTTCATTGACTACAGTTTATCTCGGTGTTTAGTTCGGCGTTCTGTTATACCCAAGCGAGAACACTACACTGTGATTCAGGGATTGAAAGATACAGATGCTTATATTGATGATTTAGTACAGGAAATGATACTTGGGAAGCACACATTACTGCAGTGGAGCAATTATTTGAAAGGCTTTCAAAAGCTAACTTAACTATTAACTTAGCTAAAAGTGAATTCGGACATGCCACGGAGACTTACCTTGGTTATGTTGTGGGTCGAGGTAAGGTAGCTCCTGATCAGGCAAAAGTTTGGGCAATTTTAGAGATCCCCACTCCAACTGGGAAAAAAGAAGATTCTTGGGAATGGTAGGATATTACCGAACAATTTGTAAGAATTTTGCTAATATTGCCCTTCCATTAACTAACTTCTTGAAGAAGAATGAAAAGTTTGTGTGGACAGTGTTTTGTTAGGAAGCATTTGAGAAATTGAAAACTATGATATGTCATCAACCTGTGCTCAAGGCACCTGACTTTAAAAACCTTTTTCATTAGCTGTAGGTACTAGCAATGAGGCTGCAGGAGCAGTATTAATGCAAAGGAATGAGGGTGATGAGGTCGATCATCCGGTAGCTTACTTTTCTAAGAAATTCAATGAGCATCAAAGAAACTATTTGACAATAGAAAAAGAATTGTTATCTCTTGTTTTGACCTTAGAACATTTTGACATGTATGTTGGTACAACTCAAAAGCCTACACTGATCATAATCCATTAGTGTTTCTGAGTAAGATGAAAAACAAAATAGAAGGTTATTAAATTGGAGTTTAATGTGTTACGTACCCCATAACTGGGTGTCTTACCAGCAAAGATAGAAGTGTCCATTGGAGTCTGGTGGTACTATTTTCAACAGTGTTTATTAGTAAAAATATACAAAACAATATTAATGCAAATATACAGATAATATACTTTAGCAATACTAAACCTAGAAGTGTGGGTATAATAGTAATCAATAATGAACCAGCTCTATCGTTGTCTAGGGGATAATGAATTGTCAAATGGAAATATAAAGTTCAGTTCAGTTCATGCAGGCTGAGGTAGTTGTTGGTCGATGTGTTGTAATTGTTGGGGGGAGAGAGAGAGAGAGAGAGAGAAAGAGAGAGAGAGAGAGAGAGAGAGCGAACAGTAACAGCTATTGACTTGCCAACTTTCCTTTACGATCTTGATCCGTCAATGTGTTATTGCTGTGGCTATTCAAGTATGACCCCTCCATCCTTTAGCTAGACCGTTCTTCCGTGGTGGACTCGTCACCCAGGCAAGGGTGGACACACACACAAGCCCCTACCGGCCTCGCTATAAACACTGTGAGTTAAAATTTACCGATCCTTCGTTCGGTCTCCAATGCCCCACTCTTTTTCATGGGTGTCTGATGCTCACTAGTGTTTCTCCTGGTGCGTCTGAGGGGTGTCACCCCAGACCTCATTTTATCCCCACTCACGGGGTCTCAGGTGTCAATCAGTTTTAAATGGCTTAGCTCATCAAACTAGCCCACTCCGGCTGTCCACCGAGGAATTTCAATGAATAGAATAGTACCAAGTAAACAATCCTTCTCCAAAAGATGATAACAGTAAATCAATGGCTCATCTCCTCTCTTATCAATAGCAAATGTTCAAACTTGTTTACCTCTTATCTGTGTCTCTCTCATTCTCTCTCATGAGCTGTTATCAGTAGCAGCTGTCCTGGCATGTTGTCTTTTGTCTCTCTTACTTCCTTGTTAGCAGCATCGAAATAGTAACGGTTTGCGATTCTCCAAAACGTGGGGGGGGCATGGGCAACTCTGCACCCTTCTGCCCATCAGAGTTGTTCATCCTTCATAACAACTGTTACAAGAGTACAATATTTTGATGAATCATATTAAAGGCAAAGATAATGTGATTGCTGATTGTCTATCTTGATGTTGAAAGTACAATGTAATTTTTTTAATGGAGTGATACTTTAACATTTGTAACATTCCTACTGTATAGTAAGTTGTAAGATGCTGTATGATAATACTATGTATACTATGTATATTATAAATTTATACATTTGTATTTTTTCTTTTGTAAATAATTAATTTTTAAAATTTTGTTCATGACAGACCAAAAATTTTTTTTGGAGGGAGGTGTTAAGTACCCGTGGGTATCTTGTGCCTGTCACATGACCATGATGTAATTGAGGATATGCTGGGCATGATGTAATGGTCTTGTGATGGTGGAGTGACGTAATTTTCCCACCAGTGAGAGGTCATGTGATAGTTTTTTCAAAAGGGTATAAAAGGAGAACCCCTCCCTGTGATGCAGGTCAGTTCATGGTTGAATTCGTCAGTGACTCTGTTCTGCTGCATATTTGATGTTATGATGCAGCTTTGTTTTAAAAGTGGAGTTTTAATTTCTACTGTGATAATTGTTGTGCTGGCAGTTCTGAAAATCACTGCCAGTTAAAGTCCGGTTGGAGAGTGAAGAGTTTATTGAAGTTTGGAAATCCTGAAGAATTGGAAAAAGTTGGTGTTGATGGCAATAAATAGGTTTGACCTTAATTAATCTTCATTCGGAAGGAATTAGTAACCTGCGGTCCAAGATAGTTCCCGCAAAAGAGCAGAAAAGGTTGGAGCAAGGTTTCGCCAAGGGAAGGTCAGTGCCTTTAACCCGTTTTATTTCCTTCGCCCTGAATCCTTCGGGAAAGGCATATTTTGACTGGGATCAGCAGTAACATTGTGACGTCGGTAAGGAATTTGTTACTTCTAGGAAGAACTCTCCTAAGTGACTGTGTAAATCATTTGGACTTTTGCATTACTACTTCTAAGAACTGTTCTTGCATTATCGCTTTAAGAACTGTTTGAGCTGCCGTATAGCAGTTGACTTCTAGTTACGTTGGTTTACTTTTGGGTTTTTTTTTAGCAATGTTTAATAAATATTTTATTTGTTATAGAAAAACCAGTCTCCATTCTTTATTCATTGTTGCCGTGCCATAACACTGTGAGTGCCATCAATGACATAGTTTTCAGTGTAGAATTTTATAACAACATTTGATGAAAAGGACTTGAACTCAGCTATCATTGTGACTAATTTCAATGTTGAGGGATCACTGATGACAAAATAACACTAGGTTGAATATATATGTTGTACTTCATATTGGCCACTTTTCAGAAATGCTTGTTTTAGGGTAGTGTTATAAAATGCATGGTAGCACACATAAAGCTACCACTGGTGCAATGCTATCACGTATTTTCTAACTCTAAAGATGTATACCTTGCCAAAAATCACTATGAGCATTATTCCCCTCAGATGGTACCGACCAACCCTACCGGCTCAAGGACTATCTCCCCTGCTACTGAAATCAACTTTCCCCTAATTTAGGACCTTAATCTGAGGACCAACTTCACCTCTTTCTTGAAGCTTACAGAATAATGATAATTATGCTCAAACACTTCCATCACCTTTCCCAGTTTGATTTCTGAAAAAAAAGTAAAATACTGCTCTGTCTCTAGTGTAACACTACATATCGCCTCAAAAATGATCTTGGATGTACTTAAAAATTTCTACCCCATCTTGTACTCCTTGTACTGATGTGACCACACAGTAGTGATAAAGTTCAAATCCTACACTACTATAACCCTACTTCCCTAATACCTTTCTAAGATGATCTGTTGCTCAAATCGCTGCTGATATTGGGAGGCTTACGGTGCAAATCCTGGTGAGTAATTCTTAAGTTAACCATTATGACTTCACTGGATGATCTCGCCAGAATATTCTCTCAATGTAGTACTGTAAAGTTCTCCCTAATGAGCAGTGTGGCCTCTTTTGCAAACTTCTATATTTTGCACTGTTCCACTATGCATAGCCATGGGGTAACTGAAATGCTCCTACACACATAGCCTTTGATGCAGTGCAACTTGAATTTTCTTTTATATAATGTTAATATAATTTTGAAATTAAGTCAATATAATTGTGGAATACCGTTATTAATTATGTGTTAATGGATATAATTCATTGTAAATAATAAATGCACTACAACCTTTACTTTGAAACATTTTAGAGCTTCAAGATCCTTGCATTGTCAGTGTTTCAAGTTACTACAATTTTACAAATTGTAACAATAAACTCCAAATGGAAGTCAATAGCTCATTGTTAATGAACTGCTGACCTGTTCTACTGTATTTCATTACACAATTAATAAATAAAATCAAATGCGTGTGATTTTTCAGTTTTCATTCCAAGTACTCATAGTACATATATTACAAAAAAAATATTTAAAGTGCTGCACAGTTTTTAGACAATATAAAAATTTACTGCTCAGGACAATAGTTATTGTGGGCAGCTTTACAAAAAGATTAGAGAAGACATTGATACCCTGGGCCATGAATCACATGGATAACAGCCTTCTGGTCACAAAAACACTTAGTAACCGTTATCTGTTACCAATCAGCCAATTTGCCAATCTCTCTTGAATCCCATGGACTCTCACCCTTTTTAACAGGCCTGCTAAAAGCTTTGCTAACATCCATGTAAGTAATATAAAATGCACACAACCTGTGGATGCTCCTCACCAACTTCTAAAAAAATCCAATCGTTAGTTAGACTTTACGTTTCCTGAACAAAACCTTGCTAAGTGTCCTTGATTAGATTTAAATGAATGTTTTTAACCTTCCTTAGAATATAGTCCCAGACTTTAATTACCATGGGTTAAGCTATATATACAGTAATATTCTGTGATATTTGAGAATGTGGACATAGCTCAACATATCCTGGAAACTGGCCTTCCCTCCATGGACCCTGTCTACCTTCATGCAGTCTTGGTAAAGCACCTGACATAATCAATGATCCATCCCAGACATTCTTTCTTCTTCCACTTCCCATCAGGCAGAAGATACAAAAATCTGTGTGGAAATACATTTGTAACCCTGAAGTCTTGTTGGATTTATAACTTTTGTAAACTGCAATGTGACAAAATGGAAGCTGTGTGATCCCAATGTGCTTTGCTGCTTTGGATAGAGGCTTAGATGAAGTCTGTGTGTGTTTTATGACGGGGGGTGTACTTATGATAAGGAGTGTATTGGCAATATAGAAAAACAGGACACAGTTGTCATGGGGGGGAAGGGGGAGAAGCTGCAAAAGACTGATTAAGGAACAGATGCCTGGAACGAGAGATGGATCCAAATGAGGAAGTTGATGAATTACTGGTCTCTGTAAAAGTATAAAAATGGTTTGTTTTGAGTTGTAAGTTTGAAGCTACTTTCCAAAACACTTTAGTGTATGGGGGTAGATCTTCCCTTGCAAGTAATAAACATATTTATAATTTGATCCACCGTTAATTTGTTGTAGTTTTTATAGAAGAGCTAGCTGAACAGTGCATGACACGTAAAAGTGCTGAGGCACCATCGATACCTCTCTGAGACCGGAGGCGAGATGTCGGCTTTCATCGACTGGAAGAAGGAACAAGCAGTGGTTGATGCACCATCGATAACTCTCTGAGACCGGAGGCCAGATATCGGCTTTCACTGACTGGAAGAAGGAACAAGCAGTGGTTGATGCACCATCGATAACTCTCTCTGAGACCGGAGGCGAGATATCGGCTTTCACTGACTGGAAGAAGGAACAAGCAGTGGTTGTGATGCACCATCAATAACTCTCTCTGAGACCGGAGGCGAGATGTCGGCTTTCACTGACTGGAAGAAGGAACAAGCAGTGGTTGTGATACACCATCGATAACTCTCTCTGAGACCGGAGGCGAGATGTCGGCTTTCATCGACTGGAAGAAGGAACAAGCAGTGGTTGTGATACACCATCAATGACTCTCTCTGAGACCGGAGGCGAGATACCGGCTTTCATCGACTGGAAGAAGGAACAAGCAGTGGTTGACCACCACGCTACATCCTGGAGACTGAGAGGCCAGGCTCAGACCTCAATCGCCTTTATACCGGGGTCTGTGGGAGGAGCCACAGGAGCAGTCAGCGGGGGGCGTGTCAAACCACAAGTGCATACCACCAGGCTCAAGGACAGTGATTGTTATAAGAGTATTGAATAGTTCCTTTTTATAATAAGATGGACATTACACAAGTTTGATAGTGGATTTGTGCATGGAAGGTCATGTTTGACAAACCTTAATGAATTTTTTGACGAAGTTATGAGGAATGTTGACGAGGGTAAGGCAGTGGATGTAGCCTATATGGACTTCAGCAAAGCCTTTGACAAAGTTCCACATGGAAGGTTAGTTAAGAAGGTTCAGTCATTAGGTATTAATGCTGGAGTAATAAAATGGATTCAACAGTGGCTAGATGGGAGATGCCAGAGAGTAGTGGTGGATAATTGTTTATCGGGATGGAGGCCGGTGACTAGCGGAGTGCCTCAGGGATCTGTTTTGGGCCCAAAGTTGTTTGTAATATACATAAATGATCTGGATGATGGGGTGGTAACTTGGATTAGTAAGTATGCCGATGATACTAAGGTAGGAGGTGTTGTGGATAATGAGGTGGGTTTTCAAAGCTTGCAGGGAGATTTATGCTGGTTAGAAGTATAATCTCTGTGTAACCATGGGGAGTATTGTCTCGACGTCAAGTGGGGATTAATTTCTCAGCGTTACTGTGGGGAACATTGTCACAGTGTTACTGCGGGGAATATTGGTAGAGCATTACTGTGGGGAGTATTGTCCCGGTATTACTGGGGGGAGTATTCTCACGGCGCTACCGTGGGGAATATTGTCTCAGCGTTACCGTGGGGAGTATTGTCTCAGTGTTACTATGGGGATTATTGTCTCAGCGTTACCATGGGGAGTATTTTCTCGGTGTTACTGTGGGGAATATTGTCTCGGTGTTACTGTGGGGAGTATTGTCTCAATGTTACCGTGGGGAGTATTGTCTCGATATTACCATGGGGAGAGTATTATCTGTGTGTTACCATGGGGAGTATTTTCTCAACGTCACCGTGGGGAGTAATCCCTCAGCGTTACTGTGGGGAACATTGTTTCAATGTTACCATGGGGGGAGTATTGTCTGGACGATACTATGGGCGAGTATTGTCACGGCGTTACTGTGGGGAGTATTGTCTCGGCGTAACCGTGGGGAGTATTGTCTCGGAATTACTATGGGGGAGTATTGACTCGACATTACACAGGGGAGTATTGTCTGGTCATTACCGTGTGGAGTATTGTCTCGGTATTACGATGGGGGAGTTTTGTCCCAGCGTTACGATGGGGGATTATTGTCATGGCATTACCGTGGGGAGTATTGTCATGGCGTTACTGTGGGGAACATTGTCTCGGTGATACCGTGGGGAATATTGTCTTGGCGTCACCGTGGGGAGTAATGTCTCGATATTACCATGGGGGGAGTATTGTCTCAGCGTTACCATGGGGAGTATTTTCTCGGTGTTGGGAGTATTGTCTCGATATTACCATGGGGAGAGTATTGTCTTGGCATTACCGTGGGGAATATTGTCTCGGCGTTACCAATGGGTGTATTGTTTCAGCAGTACCATGGGGAGTATTGTCTCAGCGTTACCGTGGGGAATACTGTCTCGGCATTACAATGGGGAATATTGTCTTGATGTTACCATGGGGAGTATTGTCTTGATGTTAACAATGGGGGAGTATGTCTCAGCGTTAACGTGGGGAGTATTGCCTCAAAATTACCATAGGGGGAGTATTGTCTCGGTGTTACAGTGGGGAGTATTATCTTGGTGTTACCGTGGGGAGTATTATCTCGATATTACCATGGGGAGAGAATTGTCTTGGTGTAACCGTAGGGAATATTGTCTCGGCGTCACTGTGGGGAGTATTGTCTCAGCGTTACTACGGGGGAGTATTCTCATGGAGCTACCGTGGGGAATATTGTCTCAGCGTTACCCTGGGGAGTATTGTCTCGGCGTTACCATGGGGAATATTGTCTTGGTGTTACTGTGTGGAGTATTGTCCCGGTATTACTGAGGGGGGTATTCTCACAGCACTACCATGGGGAATATTGTCTCAGCGTTACCGTGGGGAATATTGTCTCAGTGTTACTGTGGGGAATATTATCTCAGCGTTACTATGGGGAGTACTGTCTTGGTGCTACTGTGGGGACTATTGTCTCGGCGTCACCGTGTGGAGTATTTTCTCGGCGTTACTATGGGGAATATTGTCTTGGTGTTACTATAGGGGAGTATTCTCACGGCGCTACCGTGGGGAATATTGTCCCAGCGTTACCGTGGGGAGTATTGTCTCGGCGTTACCGTGGGGAATATTGTCTCGGTGTTACTGTGGGGAGTATTGTCTCGGCGTTACCATGGGGGGAGTATTGTCTCTGTGTAACCATGGGGAGTATTGTCTCGACGTCACTGTGGGGATTAATTTCTCAGCGTTACAGTGGGGAACATTGTCCCAGTGTTACTGCGGGGAATATTGTCACGGCATTACTGTGGGGAGTATTATCCCAGTATTACTGGGGGGAGTATTCTCACGGTGCTACCGTGGGGTATATTGTCTCAGCATTACCGTGGGGAATATTGTCTTGGCGTCACCGTGGGGAATATTGTCTTGGCGTCACCATGGGGAATATTGTCTTGCTGTTACTATGGGGGAGTATTCTCACGGCACTAACGTGGAGAATATTGTCTCAGCATTACCGTGGGGAATATTGTCTCGGCGTTACTGTGGGGAGTATTGACTTGATGTCACTGGGTGGAATATTGTCTCGGTGTTACTGTGTGGTGTATTGTATTGGTGTTACTGTGGGGAATATTGTCTCAGAGTTGCAGTGGGGAGTATTGTCTTGGTGTTACTGTGGGGAATATTGTCTCGGAGTTAATGTGGGGAATATTGTCTCAGAGTTAATGTGGGGAATATTGTCTCAGCGTTACTGTGGGGAGTACTGTGTAGGTGTAACCGTGGGGAATATTGTCTCGGTGTTACTGTGGGGGATATTGTCTCGGTCTTACTGTGGGGAGTATTGTCTCGATGTTACCATGGGGGAGCATTGTCTCGGCGTTAACGTGGGGAATATTGTCTCAACATTACCGTGGGGAGTATTGTCTCAGTGTTACTGTGGGGAGTATTGACTCGGTGTTACCGTGGGGAATATTGTCTCGGCATTACCGTGGGTAGTATTGTCTCGGCGTTACCATGGTGAGAGTATTGTCTCGGTGTTACTGTGGGGAGTATTGTCTTGGTGTTACTAAGTGGGAGAATTGTCACGGCGTTACTGTGGGGAGATTGTTTCGGCGTTACTGTGGGGAATATTGTCTCGGCGTTACTGTGGGGAATATTGTCTTGGTGTTACTGTGGGGAATATTGTCTTGACGTTACCGTGGGGAGTATTGTCACGGCGTTACTATGGGGAGTATTGTCACGGCGTTACTGTGGGGAGTATTGTCTCGGCGTTACTGTGGGGAATATTGTCTTGGTGTTACTGTGGGAAATATTGTCTAGGTTTACTGTTGTGAGTATTGTCTCGGCGTTACCGTGGGGAGTATTGTCTTGGTGTTACTCTGGGGAATATTGTCTTGGTGTTACTGTGGGAATATTGTCTTGGTGTTAATATGGGGAATATTGCCTCGGTGTTACTGTGGGGAGTATTGTCTTGGTGTTACTCTGGGGAATATTGTCTCGGCATTACTGTGGGGAATATTGTCTCGGCATTACTGTGGGGAGAATTGTCTTGGTTTTACTGTGGGGAATATTGTCTCGGCATTACTGTGGGAAATATTGTCTAGGTTTACTGTTGTGAGTATTGTCTCGGCGTTACTGTGGGGAATATTGTCTCGGCGTTACTGTGGGGAGAATTGTCTTGGTGTTACTGTGGGGAATATTGTCTTGACGTTACCATGGGGAGTATTGTCACGGCGTTACTGTGGGGAGTATAGTCTTGGTGTTACTCTGGGGAATATTGTCTCGGCATTACTGTGGGGAGTATTGTCTCGGTGTTGCTCTGGGGAATATTGTCTCGGCGTTACTGTGGGGAATATTGACTCGACGTTAGCGTGGGGAGTATGTCTTGATATTACCATGGGGGGAGTATTGTCTCAGAGTTAATGTGGGGAATATTGACTCGACGTTACCCTGGGGAGTATTGTCTTGGTGTTACTCTGGGGAATATTGTCTCGGTGTTACTGTGGGGGGAGTATTGTCACGGCATTACTGTGGCGAGTATTATCTCGACGTTACCATATAGGGAGTATTGACTCGACATTATCATGGGGAGTATTGTCTCGGCATTACTGTGGGGAGTATTGTCACGACGTTACTATGGGGGAGTATTGTCACGGCGTTACCATGGGGAATATTGTCTTGGTGTTACTGTGGGGAGTATTGTCCCGGTATTACTGAGCGGAGTATTCTCACCGCGCTACTGTGGGTAATATTGTCTCAGCGTTACCGTGGGGAATATTGTCTCAGCGTTACCGTGGGGAATATTGTCTCGGCGTCACCGTGGGGAATATTGTCTTGCTGTTACTATGGGGAAGTATTCTCACAGCGTTACCGTGGGGAATATTGTCTCAGCGTTACCGTGGGGAGCATTGTCTCAGCATTACCGTGGGGAATATTGTCTCGATGTTACTGTGGGGAATATTATCTCAGCGTTACTATGGGGAGTACTGTCTTGGTGCTACTGTGGGGACTATTGTCTCGGCGTCACCGCGTGGAGTATTGTCTCGGTGTTACTATGGGGAATATTGTCTTGCTGTTACTATAAGGGAGTATTCTCACGCGCTACCGTGGAGAATATTGTCTCAGCATTACCATGGGGAATATTGTCTCGGCGTTACTGTGGGCAGTATTGTCTTGATGTCACTGGGTGGAATATAGTCTCGGTGTTACTGTGTGGTGTATTGTATTGGTGTTACTGTGGGGAATATTGTCTCAGCGTTACTGTGGGGAGTATTGTCTAGGTGTTACTGTGGGGAATATTGTCTCGGAGTTAATGTGGAGGATATTGTCTCAGCATTTCTGTGGGGAGTACTGTCTAGGTGTAACCGTGGGGAATATTGTCTCGGTGTTACTGTGGGGAATATTGTCTCGGTGATACTGTGGGGAGTATTGTCTCGATGTTACCATGGGGGGAGTATTGTCTCGGTGTTACCATGGGGAGTATTGACTCGATATTACCATGGGGGGAGCATTGTCTTGGCGTTAACGTGGGGAATATTGTCTCAACATTACTGTGAGGAGTATTGTCTCGGTGTTACTGTGGGGAGTATTGACTCGGTGTTACCATGCGGAATATTGTCTCGGCATTACCGTGGGGAGTATTGTCTCGGCGTTACTATGTGGGAGAATTGTTACGGCGTTACTGTGGGGAGATTGTCTTGGCGTTACTGTGAGGAATATTGTCTCGGCGTTACTGTGGGGAATATTGTCTCGGCGTTACTGTGGGGAGAATTGTCTTGGTGTTACTGTGGGGAATATTGTCTTGACGTTACCGTGGGGAGTATTGTCACGGCGTTACTATGGGGAGTATTGTCACGTAGTTACTGTGGGGAGTATTGTCTTGGCGTTACCGTGGGGAGTATTGTCTTGGTGTTACTCTGGGGAATATTGTCTCGGCATTACTGTGGGGAATATTGTCTCGGCGTTACTGTGGGGAGAATTGTCTTGGTGTTACCGTGGGGAATATTGTCTTGGCGTTACCGTGGGGAGTATTGTCTTGGTGTTACTGTGGGGAATATTGTCTTGACGTTACCATGGGGAGTATTGTCACGGCGTTACTATGGGGAGTATTGTCACGGCGTTACTGTGGGGAGTATTATCCCAGTATTACTGGGGGGAGTATTCTCACGTTGCTACCGTGGGGAATATTGTCTCAGCGTTACCGTGGGGAGTATTGTCTCGGCGTCACCGTGGGGAATATTGTCTTGCTGTTACTATGGGGGAGTATTCTCATGGCACTACCGTGGAGAATATTGTCTCGTTGTTACTGTGGGGAATATTGTCTCAGCGTTACCATGGGGAGTATTGACTCAGTGTTACTGTGGGGAGTATTGTCTCAGCGTTACCATGGGGACTATATTCTCGGTGTTACTGTGTGGAATATTGTCTCGGTGCTACAGTGGGGAGTATTGTCTCGATGTTACCATGTGGGGAGAATTGTCTCAGCGTTACCATGGCGGGAGTATTGTCTTTGTGTTACCATGGGGCGTATTGTCTAGACGTCACCGTGGGGAGTAATTTCTCAGCGTTACTGTGTGGAACATTGTCTCAATGTTACCGTGGGGAGTATTGTCTCAGCGTTACTGTGGGGTCTATTATCTCAGCGTTACTATGGGGGAGTATTGTCTCGGCATTACCATGGGGGGAGTATTGTCTCTGTGTTACCATGGGGAGTATTGTCTTGAAGTCACCGTGGGGAGTAATTTCTCAGCATTACTGTGTGGAACATTGTCTCAATGTTACCATGGGGAGTTTTGTCTCAGCGTTACTGTCGGGTGAGTATTGTCCCGGTGTTACTGTGTGGAGTATTGTCACAGAGTTACTTTGGGGAGTATTGTCTTTAGTCACTGTGGGGAATATTGTCTCGGCGTTACTGTGGGGAGTATTGTCTCGGCGTTACCATGGGGAGTATTGTCTCAGTGTTACTGTGGGGAGTATTGTCTCAGCGTTACCATGTGAACTATATTCTCGGTGTTAATGTGTGGAATATTGTCTCGGTGCTACAGTGGGGAGTATTGTCTCAATGTTACCATGGGGGGAGTATTGTCTCGGCGTTACCATGGGGGGAGTATTGTCTCTGTGTTACCATGGGGAGTATTGTCTCGAAGTCACCGTGGGGAGTAATTTCTCTGCATTACTGTGTGGAACATTGTCTCAATGTTACCATAGGGAGTATTGTCTCAGCGTTACTGTCGGGTGTATTGTCTCAGCGTTACTATGGGGGATTATTGTCCCGGTGTTACCGTTGGGAGTATTGTCTCGATATTACTATGGGAAGAGCATTGTCTTGGTGTAATTGTGAGGTTATTGTCTCCGTGTCACCGTGGGTATTATTGTCTTGGTGTTACTATGGGGGAGTATTGTCACGGCGCTACCGTGGGGAGTATTGTCTCAGCGTTACCATGTGAACTATATTTTCGGTGTTAATGTGTGGAACATTGTCTCAATGTTACCATGGGGAGTATTGTCTCATCGTTACTGTCGGGTGTATTGTCTCAGAGTTACTATGGGGGAGTATTGTCCCGGTGTTACTGTTGGGAGTATTGTCTCGGCGTTACTATGGAGGAGTATTTTCATGGCGTTACGGTGGGGAGTATTGTCTTTAGTCACTGTGGGGAATATTGTCTCAGCGTTACTGTCGGGTGTATTGTCTCAATGTTACAGTGGGGAGTATTGTCTCAGCGTTACCATGGGGAGTATTGACTCAGTGTTACTGTGGGGCACATTGTCTCGTTGTTACTGTGGGGAGTATTGTCTCAGCGTTACCATGGAGACTATATTCTCGGTGTTACTGTGTGGAATATTGTCTCGGTGCTACAGTGGGGAGTATTGTCTCGATGTTACCATGTGGGGAGAATTGTCTCGGTTACCATGGCGGGAGTATTGTCTCTGTGTTACCATGGAGCGTATTGTCTAGACGTCACCGTGGGGAGTAATTTCTCAGCGTTACTGTGTGGAACATTGTCTCAATGTTACTGTGGGGAGTATTGTCCCGGTGTTACAGTGGGGAGTATTGTCTCGATGTTACCATGTGGGGAGCATTGTCTCGGCGTCACTATGGGGGAGTATTTTCACGGCGTTACCGTGGGGTGTATTGTGTTTAGTCACTGTGGGGAATATTGTCTCGGTGTTACTGTTGGGTGTATTGTCTCAATGTTACCGTGGGGAGTATTGTCTCAGCGTTAATGTCGGGTGTATTGTCTCAACGTTACTATGGGGGAGTATTGTCCCGGTGTTACTGTGGGGAGTATTGTCACAGCGTTACTGTGTGGATTATTGTCTTTAGTCACTGTGGGGAATATTGTCTCGGCGTTACTGTGGGGAGTATTGTCTCAGCGTTACTGTGGGGAATATTGTCTTGGTGTTACTGTGGGGAGTGTTGTCTTGGTGTTACTGTGGGGAGTATTGTCTCGGTGTTACCGTGGGGAGCATTGTCTCGATATTACTATGGCGAGAGTATTGTCTTGGTGTAACCGTGGGGAATATTGTCTCCGCCTCACCCTGGGGAGTATTGTCTTGGTGTTACTGTGAGGGAGTATTGTCACGGCGCTACCGTGGGGAATATTGTCTCAGCGTTACCGTGGGGAGTATTGTCTCAGCGTTACCGTGTGGAATATTGTCTCAGTGCTGCAGTGGGGAGAATTGTCTCGATGTTACCATGGGGGGAGTATTGTCTCGGCATTACCATGGGGGGAGTATTGTCTCTGTGTTAACATGGGGAGTATTGTCTCGAAGTCCCCGTGGGGAGTAATTTGTCAACATTACTGTGTGGACCATTGTCTCAATGTTATCATGGGGAGTATTGTCTCAGCGTTACTGTGGGGAGTATTGTCTCAGCGTTACTATGGGGGAGTATTGTCCCGGTGTTACTGTGTGAAGTATTGTCACGGCGTTACTGTGGGGAGTATTGTCTCGGCGTTTCTGTGGGGAGTATTGTCTTGGTGTTACCTTCTGGAATATTGTCTCGGTGTTACTGTGAGGAGTATTGTCTTGGTGTTACCATGGGGAATATTGCCTCGGCGTTACTGTGGGGAGTATTGTCTTGTTGTCACTATGGGGAGTTTTGTCTCGGAGTTACCATGGGGATTATTGTCTCGGCGTTACAGTGGGGAATATTGTCTCGGCATTACAATTGGGAATATTGTCTCGGTGTTAACATGGGGGTATTGTCTCGATATTACCATAGGGGGAGTATTGTCACAGCGTTACCATGGGGAGTATTTTCTCGGTGTTACTGTTGGGAGAATTGTATCAGCGTTACCATGGGGAGTAATTTCTTGGTGTTACTGTGGGGAATACTGTCTCAGAGTTACTGTGGAGAGCATTGTCTCGATGTTACCATGGGGGGAGTATTGTCACAGAGTTACAATGGGGGGAGTATTGTCTCTGTGTTACCATGGGGAGTATTCTCTCGACGTCACCGTGGGGAGTAATTTCTCAGCGTTACTGTGGGGAACATTGTCTCAATGTTACCGTGGGGAGTATTGTCTCAGCGTTACTATGGGGGAGTATTGTCCCTGTATTACTGTGGGGTGTATTGTCTTGGAGTTACCATTGGGGGAGTATTGTCTCTGTGTTACCTTAGGGAGTATTGTCTCAACGTCACCGTGGGGAGTAATTTCTCAGCGTTACTGTGTGTAACATTGTCTCAATGTTACCTTGGGGAGTATTGTCTCGGAGTTACTGTGGGGTGTATTGTCTCAGTGTTAATATGGGGGAGTATTGTTCCGGTCTTAATGTGGGGAGTATTTTCTTGGTGTTACTGAGGGGAATATTGTCTCGGAATTACTCTGGGGAGTATTGTCTTGGTGGTACCATGGGGAATATTGCCTCGGCGTTACTGTGGGGAGTATTGTCTTGTTGTTACTGTGGGGTTTATTGTCTCGGCGTTACCGAGGGGATTATTGTCTCGGCATTACAGTGGGGAACATTCTCTCAGCATTACAATGCGGAATATTGTCTTGATGTTACCATGGGGAGTATTGTCTCGAATTTACCATGGGGAGAGTATTGTCTTGGTGTAACTGTGGGGAATATTGTATCGAGGACACCGTGGGGAGTATTGTCTCGGCGTTACCATGGGAAATATTGTCTCGGTGTTACTGTGGGGAAGATTGTCTCAGCATTACCATGGGGAGTATTGTCTCAGTGTTACTGTGATGAATATTGTCTCGGTGTTACAGTGGGGAGAATTGTCTCGATGTTACCATGGGGGGAGTATTGTCTCGGCGTTACCATGGGGGGGGGGGGTATTGTCTCTGTGTTAGAATGGGGCGTGTTGTCACATTGTCACCGTGGGGTGTATTGTCTCAGCATTACCATGGGGAGTATTGTCTCAGTGTTACTGTGATGAATATTGTCTCGGTGTTACAGTGGGGAGAATTGTCTCGATGTTACCATGGGGGGAGTATTGTCTCGGCGTTACCATGGGGGGGTATTGTCTCTGTGTTAGAATGGGGCGTGTTGTCACATTGTCACCGTGGGGTGTATTGTCTCAGAGTTACCATGGGGAGTATTATCTCGGCGTTATTATGAGGGAGTAATTTCACGGCGTTACCGTAGAGAGTATTGTCTCAGCGTTACCGTGGGGAATACTGTCTCGGCATTACCGTGTGGAATATTGTCACGGTGTTACTGTGGGGAGTATTGTCTCGGTGTCACTGTGGGAATATTGTCGCGGCGTTACTGTGCGGAGTATTGTCGGTGTTATTTTGGGGAATATTGTCTCGACGTTACTGTGGGAAGTATTGTCTCTGCATTACTGTGGGGAGTATTGTCTTGGTGTTACCGTGGGGAATATTGCCTCGGCGTTACTGTGGGGAGTATTGTCTCGTTGTTACTGTGAGGAGTATTGTCTTGGTGTTACCGTGGGGAATATTGCCTCGGCGTTACTGTGGGGAGTATTGTCTTGTTGTCACTATGGGGAGTTTTGTCTCGGAGTTACCGTGGGGATGATTGTCTCGGCGTTGCAGTGGGGAATATTGTCTCGGCATTACAATGGGGAATATTGTCTTGATGTTACCGTGGGGAGTATTGTCTCGAATTTACCATAGAGGGTGTATTGTCATGGCGTTACTGTGGGGAGTATTGTCTCGGTGTTACCGTGGGGAGTATTGTCTCGGTGTTACTGTGGGGAGTATTGTCTTGGTGTTACCGTGGGGAGTATTGTCTCGGTGTTACTGTGGGGAGTATTGTCTCGGTGTTATCGTGGGGAGTATTGTCTCGGTGTTACTGTGGGGAGTATTGTCTTGGTGTTACCGTGGGGAGTATTGTCTCGGTGTTACTGTGGGGAGTATGTCTCGGTGTTAACGTGGGGAGCATTGTCTCGATGTTACCATGGGGGGAGTATTGTCTCTGTGTTACTATTGGGAGTATTGTCTCGACGTCACCGTGGGAGTAACTTCTCAGCGTTACTGTGGGGAACATTGTCTCAATGTTACCGTGGGGAGTATTGTCTCAGCGTTACTGTGGGGAGTGTTGTCTCAGCATTACCATGGGGACTATATTCTCGGTGTTACTGTGGGGAATATTGTTTCGGTGTTACTGTGGGGAGTATTGTATGGGTGTTACAGTGGGTAGAATTGTCTCGATGTTACCATGGGGGTGTATTGTTTCAGAGTTACTATGGGGTGTATTGTCCCGGTGTTACTGTGGGGAGTATTGTCTCAGAGTTACCATGGGGAGTGTTGTCTCGGCGTTACTATGAGGGAGTATTTTTACGGCGTTACCGTAGGGAGTATTGTCTCAGCGTAACCGTGGGGAATACTGTCTCGGCGTTACCGTGGGGAATATTGTCACGGTGTTACCGTGGGGAGTATTGTCACGGCGTTACTGTGGGGAGTATTGTCTCGGTGTTACTGTGGGGAACATTGTCTCAATGTTACCGTGGAGAATATTGTCTCTGTGTTACCATGGGGAGTATTGTCCCGGTGTTACTGTGGGGGTATTGTCTTAGCGTTACTCTGGGGGAGTATTGTCTCAGCGTTACCGTGGGGAATATTGTCACGGTGTTACCGTGGAGAGTATTGTCTCTGTGTTACCATGGGGAGTATTGTCTCGGCGTTACTGTGGGGGTATTGTCTCAGCGTTACTCTGGGGGAGTATTGTCCCTGTGTTACTGTGGGGAGTATTGTCCCGGTGTTACTGTGGGGGTATTGTCTCGGCGTTACTGTGGGGGTATTGTCTCGGCGTTACTCTGGGGGAGTATTGTCTCGGCGTTACTGTGGGGGTATTGTCTCGGCGTTATTGTGGGGGTATTGTCTCAGCGTTACTGTGGGGGAGTATTGTCTCGGCGTTACTGTGGGGGTATTGTCTCGGCGTTATTGTGGGGGTATTGTCTCAGCGTTACTCTGGGGGAGTATTGTCTCGGCGTTACTGTGGGGGTATTGTCTCGGCGTTACTGTGGGGGTATTGTCTCAGCATTACTCTGGGGTAGTATTGTCCCGGTGTTACTGTGGGGAGTATTGTCTCGGCGTTACTGTGGGGGTATTGTCTCAGCGTTACTCTGGGGGAGTATTGTCCCGGTGTTACTGTGGGGTGTATTGTCTCAGCGTTACTCTGGGGGAGTATTGTCTCGGCGTTACTGTGGGGGTATTGTCTCAGCGTTACTCTGGGGGAGTATTGTCTCGGCGTTACTGTGGGGGTATTGTCTCGGCGTTACTGTGGGGTTATTGTCTCGGCGTTACTGTGGGGGAGTATTGTCTCAGAGTTACCATGGGGAGTGTTGTCTCGGCGTTACTATGAGGGAGTATTTTTACGGCGTTACCGTAGGGAGTATTGTCTCAGCGTAACCGTGGGGAATACTGTCTCGGCGTTACCGTGGGGAATATTGTCACGGTGTTACCGTGGGGAGTATTGTCACGGCGTTACTGTGGGGAGTATTGTCTCGGTGTTACTGTGGGGAACATTGTCTCAATGTTACCGTGGAGAGTATTGTCTCTGTGTTACCATGGGGAGTATTGTCCCGGTGTTACTGTGGGGGTATTGTCTTAGCGTTACTCTGGGGGAGTATTGTCTCAGCGTTACCGTGGGGAATATTGTCACGGTGTTACCGTGGAGAGTATTGTCTCTGTGTTACCATGGGGAGTATTGTCTCGGCGTTACTGTGGGGGTATTGTCTCAGCGTTACTCTGGGGGAGTATTGTCCCGGTGTTACTGTGGGGAGTATTGTCCCGGTGTTACTGTGGGGGTATTGTCTCGGCGTTACTGTGGGGGTATTGTCTCGGCGTTACTCTGGGGGAGTATTGTCTCGGCGTTACTGTGGGGGTATTGTCTCGGCGTTATTGTGGGGGTATTGTCTCGGCGTTACTGTGGGGGAGTATTGTCTCGGCGTTACTGTGGGGGTATTGTCTCGGCGTTATTGTGGGGGTATTGTCTCAGCGTTACTCTGGGGGAGTATTGTCTCGGCGTTACTGTGGGGGTATTGTCTCGGCGTTACTGTGGGGGTATTGTCTCAGCATTACTCTGGGGTAGTATTGTCCCGGTGTTACTGTGGGGAGTATTGTCTCGGCGTTACTGTGGGGGTATTGTCTCAGCGTTACTCTGGGGGAGTATTGTCCCGGTGTTACTGTGGGGTGTATTGTCTCAGCGTTACTCTGGGGGAGTATTGTCTCGGCGTTACTGTGGGGGTATTGTCTCAGCGTTACTCTGGGGGAGTATTGTCTCGGCGTTACTGTGGGGGTATTGTCTCGGCGTTACTGTGGGGTTATTGTCTCGGCGTTACTGTGGGGGAGTATTGTCTCGGCGTTACTGTGGGGGTATTGTCTCAGCGTTACTCTGGGGGAGTATTGTCTCGGCGTTACTGTGGGGGTATTGTCTCGGCGTTACTGTGGGGGTATTGTCTCGGCGTTACTGTGGGGGTATTGTCTCAGCGTTACTCTGGGGGAGTATTGTCCCGGTGTTACTGTGGGGAGTATTGTCTCGGCGTTACTGTGGGGGTATTGTCTCAGCGTTACTCTGGGGGAGTATTGTCCCGGTGTTACTGTGGAGAGTAAATGCCTGAAATACCGGTTGTAAAACGAACGATACAGCAGAGTAACTTGAGAGCCGGTGTCAAGTATGGCACTAGCATAAGTGCCCTCAATCCATGGCGATCGATACACTGGAGCTCGGCCCCACTAACCTTCAGGAGTAGGGCCTTTTGCTTTAGGGTGTGCTGGGAACGTGTTCCCCCAGAGATGCCAGGCCATCCCCTCACTGAGTCTCTCTGCGTAGGTTCCTGGAGGCTCACTCTCCGAGGGTTTTCCTGTCCTTCACACTCCCGCCTGAAGTGTCCCTCTTCACCACAGACAATACAAGTTGCTCCCCTTCTCTCGGGACCCTGTTCACTAGCACCTCTCTGCTTAGTCCGCCCCCTCAGGGGATCTGACTCCCTGTTGGCTTTATTGTGCAGGATGGCCGCACCGACTGATAACAGCCGGGACATCTCAGTCCTAAACTCTGCCACAAGCCTCTTTACCTCTCCGGGGTGGGTTATCAGTGGTCAAGGGGGCTACTACTGGGGACCGTACCCTGCTGACAGAGTCCTCCCGCACCTCTGTCGCACTCTCCTCCTCTCTTAATTCTCTCATCAGCTCGACAAATGGGGGGGTGGGATTGTCTTATGAGATATCCAGAGACCCCAGTCGTTCAGGTCTGGCAAATGGGCCACTTTTGCCACTGATCCACCTCAGCCATTTGAATGGCCTCCTATGTCGCAAGCAACAGATGCCCCTCGAGCCGAAAAATGTAGGCAGATTCTCCCCCCTTCTACTGAAACATGCTCCAAAACCCCATCATCCTTTGGTCTTCCTATCGCATCAAGCACACTTTCTAGGGCATTGCATGTAGCCCAGAAGTAGCAAAGGGGCTCTGTGTCTTTAAGGATCTCACTACGTCAGCAGCTGGTATCCTCAAACTCTCTACCAATCGCTGTCTTTTTACATCATCAGAGCACTGCCACTCATCCAGCAACTGAGAAGTCTGCTCCACCCAGGTCTCGTACTCCTCTTCCCCTTTAAGGGTGGGTTTCATTCCCAAGAACATGAGCGTATGATAACTGGGACTTTGAACCTGGGCATTTTGTCATTTATTTGCCAGGGAGGTAAGGGCTGATACCAGCTCAGAATGCTCGGCCCTCGCTGGAAGACTCATTAAACCTTCCACATCAGGCCACACCTTCCCCTTGCTCCATAGAAACGAAAGCAACTTGCCTTTAAAGTCTCCACTCCCAGCTTCCTGATTTGGCACACTCGACTACACTCCCCTTCTCCCAGAAAGTATGGACAGCCCGCAACCTCCCTTCTCCCGGGGCCCTAATGGTACCAGGCAGATCCACTGCTGTTACGTCAGCGCTAGTCTGAACTAAAACCAAGTCTTTGCCTGCCATTTTGTTATCTGCTCTATGATTGTAACTGTTCCTAATGTTTTAACAGTACTTAAAGTTCTAATTAACAATTCCTTGGGGCAACGAACATCTACCCCACTCAATACACATGCATTCGTTACCGGTAGCCCCATGGATTCACACCACCGCTCAACCCTTGCTGCGTTCTAAACCACGTATTATAATCACTTTACCCGACAATAATTTAACACACAACCCACCGGATCAATGCTCAAGAGCAATCACACAGTATCCAATGAAATTGATCTGGGATGATATCCCCACAAATGAAACCCTGCGGGTTTCCTTGGCTGCTTAAGTCTGGGGAAGACAAACTCTAGTCCCACCAAACACAAGAGTCTGAGACATTTCTCCCACCCCAAACCTTGGTTCGTGTGGATGCTGTGCAGTTTGCTACCCTGTTACAAATTCAGCACCAAGAAATAACAGACAGCACACTGCATACAATTAAAGGAGTTATATTTATGAATCTTAACTAAAGAAAATAACATAAAAGGACCAATCATAATTAAACAGCCAAATGTGCACTAGTTGGAGCTCAACTCTTCCCAAAATTCATAATCTCCAATCTCACAGCCTGACTCCATCATATCACGATCCCCCACTGGCTCAAATCCTATGACCGGTTCTCCCCAGCCTCTTCTGTCTTCATCATCTGCCGAACAAAAAAAAGCAAGACCAACTTTCTAATCGGATGACACACATTCCTCAGCATCCCTTATCTTCAACGATAACCCATACAGGCTGAAAGCAGAACAGACGGCTCGTACAGAACTGCTCAAATGAAATACCTACAGCATAGCAGTAAACAGATGTGAAACAAGGCAGTGCTCCGCGTCACGACTCCGAGACCATAAACCCGGCCGTGACTCCGAGACCATAAACCCGGCCGTGACTCCGAGATCATAAACACCGCCGTGACTCTGAGACCATAAACCCCGCCGTGACTCTGAGATCATAAACCCCGCCGTGACTCTGAGACCATAATCACCGCCGTGACTCCGAGACCATAAACCCCGCCGTGACTCCGAGACCATAAACCCCGCCGTGACTCCGAGACCATAAACCCCGCCGTGACTCTGAGACCATAATCACCGCCGTGACTCTGAGACCATAAACCCCGCCGTGACTCTGAGACCATAAACACCGCCGTGACTCTGAGACCATAAACTCCGCCGTGACACCGAGACCATAAACCCCGCCGTGACTCTGAGACCATAAACCCCGCCGTGACTCCGAGACCATAAACCCCGCCGTGACTCTGAGACCATAAACCCCGCCGTGACTCCGAGACCATAAACCCCGCCGTGACTCGGAGACCATAAACCCCGCCGTGACTCCGAGATCATAAACCCGGCCGTGACTCCGAGACCATAAACCCCGACGTGACTCCGAGACCATAAACCCCGCCGTGACTCCGAGACCATAAACCCCGCTGTGACTCCGAGACCATAAACCCCGCCGTGACTCCGAGACCATAAACCCCGCCGTGACTCTGAGACCATAATCACCGCCGTGACTCCGAGACCATAAACCCGGCCGTGACTCCGAGACCATAAACCCCGCCGTGACTCCGAGACCATAAACCCCGCCGTGACTCTGAGACCATAAACCCCGCCGTGACTCCGAGATCATAAACCCCGCCGTGACTCTGAGACCATAAACCCCGCCGTGACTCTGAGACCATAAACCCCGCTGTGACTCAGAGACAATAAACCCCGCCGTGACTCCGAGACCATAAACCCCGCCGTGACTCGGAGACCATAAACCCCGCCGTGACTCCGAGACCATAAACCCCGCCGTGACTCCGAGACCATAAACCCCGCCGTGACTCCGAGACCATAAACCCCGCCGTGACTCTGAGACCATAAACCCCGCCGTGACTCCGAGACCATAAACCCCGCCGTGACTCCGAGACCATAAACCCCGATGTGACTCTGAGACCATAAACCCCGCCGTGACTCTGAGACAATAAACCCCGCCGTGACTCTGAGACCATAAACCCCGCCGTGACTCTGAAACCATAAACCCCGCAGTGACTCCGAGACCATAAACCCCGCCGTGACTCTGAGACCATAAACCCCGCCGTGACTCTGAGACCATAATCACCGCCGTGACTCTGAGACCATAAACCCCGCCGTGACTCTGAGACCATAAACCCCGCCGTGACTCTGAGACCATAAACCCCGCTGTGACTCCGAGACAATAAACCCCGCCGTGACTCTGAGACCATAAACTCCTCCGTGACTCTGAGACAATAAACCCCGCCGTGACTCTGAGACCATAAACCCCGCCGTGACTCTGAGACCATAAACCCCGCCGTGACTCTGAGACCATAAACTCCTCCGTGACTCTGAGACAATAAACCCGGCCGTGACTCCGAGACCATAAACCCCGCCGTGACTCTGAGACCATAAACTCCTCCGTGACTCTGAGACAATAAACCCCGCCGTGACTCCGAGACAATAAACCCCGCCGTGACTCTGAGACAATAAACTCCTCCGTGACTCTGAGACAATAAACCCCGCCGTGACTCCGAGACAATAAACCCCGCCGTGACTCTGAGACCATAAACTCCTCCGTGACTCTGAGACAATAAACCCCGCCGTGACTCTGAGACAATAAACCCCGCCGTGACTCTGAGACCATAAACCCCGCCGTGATTCTGAGACCATAAACCCCGCCGTGACTCCGAGACCATAAACCCCGCCGTGACTCCGAGACCATAAACCCCGCCGTGACTCCGAGACCATAAACCCCGCCGTGACTCCGAGACCATAAACCCCGCCGTGACTCTGAGACCATAAACCCCGCCGTGACTCCGAGACCATAAACCCCGCCGTGACTCTGAGACCATAAACCCCGCCGTGACTCCGAGACCATAAACCCCGCCGTGACTCTGAGACCATTATCCCCGCCGTGACTCCGAGACCATAAACCCCGCCGTGACTCCGAGACCATAAACCCGGCCGTGACTCCGAGACCATAAACACCGCCGTGACTCCGAGACCATAAACCCCGCCGTGACTCCGAGACCATAAACCCCGCCGTGACTCCGAGACCATAAACCCCGCCGTGACTCCGAGACCATAAACCCCGCCGTGACTCTGAGACCATAAACTCCTCCGTGACTCTGAGACAATAAACCCCGCCGTGACTCTGAGACAATAAACCCCGCCGTGACTCCGAGACCATAAACCCCGCCGTGACTCCGAGACCATAAACCCCGCCGTGACTCCGAGACCATAAACCCCGCCGTGACTCCGAGACCATAAACCCCGCCGTGACTCCGAGACCATAAACCCCGCCGTGACTCTGAGACCATAAACTCTGCCGTGACACCGAGACCATAAACCCCGCCGTGACTCTGAGACCATAAACCCCGCCGTGACTCTGAGACCATAAACCCCGCCGTGACTCCGAGACCATAAACCCCGCTGTGACTCTGAGACCATAAACCCCGCCGTGACTCTGAGACCATAAACCCCTCCGTGACTCTGAGACCATAATCACCGCCGTGACTCTGAGACCATAAACCCCTCCGTGACTCTGAGACCATAAACCCCGCCGTGACTCTGAGACCATAAACCCCGCCGTGACTCTGAGACCATAATCACCGCCGTGACTCTGAGACCATAAACCCCGCCGTGACTCCGAGACCATAAACTCCGCCGTGACTCCGAGACCATAAACCCCGCCGTGACTCGGAGACCATAAACCCCGCCGTGACTCCGAGACCATAAACCCCGCCGTGACTCTGAGACCATAAACCCCGCCGTGACTCCGAGACCATAAACCCCGATGTGACTCCGAGACCATAAACCCCGATGTGACTCCGAGACCATAAACCCCGATGTGACTCCGAGACCATAAACCCCGCCGTGACTCCGAGACCATAAACCCCGCCGTGACTCTGAGACCATAAACCCCGCCGTGACTCTGAGACCATAAACCCCGCCGTGACTCTGAGACCATAAACCCCGCCGTGACTCTGAGACCATAAACCCCGCCGTGACTCCGAGACCATAAACCCCGCCGTGACTCTGAGACCATTATCCCCGCCGTGACTCCGAGACCATAAACCCCGCCGTGACTCTGAGACCATAAACCCCGCCGTGACTCCGAGACAATAAACCCCGCCGTGACTCCGAGACAATAAACCCCGCCGTGACTCCGAGACGATCAACCCCGATGTGACTCCGAGACGATCATCCCCGATCTGACTCCGAGACGATCTACCCCGATGTGACTCCGAGACGATCAACCCCGATGTGACTCCGAGACGATCAACCCCGATGTGACTCCGAGACCGTCAACCCCGATCTGACTCCGAGACGATTAACCCCGATGTGACTCCCAGACGATCAAACCCGATGTGACTCCGAGACGATCAACCCCGATGTGACTCCGAGACGATCAATCCCCGATGTGACTCCGAGACGATCAACCCCGATGCTACTCCGAGACGATCAATCCCCGATGTGACTCCGAGACGATCAACCCCGATGCTACTCCGAGACGATCAATCCCCGATGTGACTCCGAGACGATCAACCCCGATGTGACTCTGAGACGATCAACCCCGATGTGACTCCGAGACGATCAACCCCGATGTGACTCCGAGACGATCAACCCCGATGTGACTCCGAGACGATCAACCCCGATGTGACTCCGAGACGATCAACCCCGATGTGACTCCGAGACGATCAACCCCGATGTGACTCCCAGACGATCAACCCCGATGTGACTCCGAGACGATCAACCCCGATCTGACTCGGAGACGATCAACCCCGATGTGACTCTGAGACGATCAAACCCGATGTGACACCGAGACGGTCAACCCCGATCTGACTCCGAGACGATGAACCCCGATGTGACTCCGAGACGATCAACCCCGATGTGACTCCGAGACGATCAACCCCGATGTGACTCCGAGACGATCAACCCCGATGTGACTCCGAGACGATCAACCCCGATGTGACTCCGAGACGATCAACCCCGATGTGACTCCGAGACGATCAATCCCGATGTGACTCCGAGACGATCAACCCCGATGTGACTCCGACACGATCAACCCCGATGTGACTCCGAGACGATCAACCCCGATGTGACTACGAGACGATCAACCCCGATGTGACTCTGAGACGATCAACCCCGACGTGACTCAGAGATGTTCAAACCCGATGTGACTCCGAGACGATCAACCCCGATGTGACTCCGAGATGATCAACCCCGATGCTACTCCGAGACGATCTAACTCGATGTGACTCCGAGACGATCTACCCCGATGTGACTCCGAGACGATCAACCCCGATGTGACTCTGAGACGATCAACCCCGATGTGTCTCCGAGACGATCAACCCCGATGTGACTCCGAGACGATCAACCCCGATGTGTCTCCGAGACGATCAACCCCGATGTGACTCCGAGACGATCAACCCCGATGTGACTCCGAGACGATCAACCCCGATGTGACTCCGAGACGAGCAACCCCGATGTGACTCCGAGACGATCAACCCCGATGTGACTCCGAGACGATCAACCCCGATCTGACTCCGAGTCGATCAACCCCGATGTGACTCCGAAACAATCAACCCCGATGTGACTCTGAGACGATCAACCCCGATGTGACTCCGAGACGATCAACCCCGATCTGACTCCGAGACCATCAACCCCGATGTGACTCCGAGATGATCAACCCCGATGTGACTCCCAGACGATCAACCCCGATGTGACTCCGAGACGATCAACCCCGATCTGACTCGGAGACGATCAACCCCGATGTGACTCTGAGACGATCAAACCCGATGTGACACCGAGACGGTCAACCCCGATCTGACTCCGAGACGATGAACCCCGATGTGACTCCGAGACGATCAACCCCGATGTGACTCCGAGACGATCAACCCCGATGTGACTCCGAGACGATCAACCCCGATGTGACTCCGAGACGATCAACCCCGATGTGACTCCGAGACGATCAACCCCGATGTGACTCCGAGACGATCAACCCCGATGTGACTCCGAGACGATCAATCCCGATGTGACTCCGAGACGATCAACCCCGATGTGACTCCGACACGATCAACCCCGATGTGACTCCGAGACGATCAACCCCGATGTGACTCCGAGACGATCAATCCCCGATGTGACTCCGAGACGATCAATCCCGATGTGACTCCGAGACGATCAACCCCGATGTGACTCCGAGATGATCAATCCCTATGTGACTCCGAGATGATCAACCCCGATGTGACTCCGAGACGGTCAACCCCGATCTGACTCCGAGACGATCAACCCCGATGTGACTCCGAGACGATCAACCCCGATGTGACTCCGAGACGATCAACCCCGATGTGACTCCGAGACGGTCAACCCCGATCTGACTCCGAGACGATCAACCCCGATGTGACTCCGAGACGATCAAACCTGATGTGACTCCGAGACGGTCAACCCCGATGTGACTCCCAGACGATCAAACCCGATGTGACTCCGAGACGATCAACCCCGATGTGACTCTGAGACGATCAACCCCGATGTGACTCCGAGACGATCAACCCCGATCTGACTCCGAGACGATCAACCCCGATGTGACTCCGAGACCAGAAACCCCGATGTGACTCCGAGACGATCTACCCCGATGTGACTCTGAGACGATCAACCTCGATGTGACTCCGAGACGATCAACCCCGATGTGTCTCCGAGACGATCAACCCCGATGTGACTACGAGACGATCAACCCCGATGTGACTCCGAGACGATCAACCCCGATCTGACTCTGAGACGATCAACCCCGACGTGACTCAGAGATGTTCAAACCCGATGTGACTCCGAGACGATCAACCCCGATGTGACTCCGAGATGATCAACCCCGATGCTACTCCGAGACGATCTAACTCGATGTGACTCCGAGACGATCAATCCCCGATGTGACTCCGAGACGATCAACCCCGATGTGACTCTGAGACGATCAACCCCGATGTGTCTCCGAGACGATCAACCCCGATGTGACTCCGAGACGATCAACCCCGATGCTACTCCGAGACGATCTAACTCGATGTGACTCCGAGACGATCAATCCCCGATGTGACTCCGAGACGATCAAACCCGATGTGACTCCGAGACGATCAACCCCGATGTGACTCTGAGACGATCAACCCCGATGTGACTCCGAGACGATCAACCCCGATCTGACTCCGAGACGATCAACCCCGATGTGACTCCGAGACCAGAAACCCCGATGTGACTCCGAGACGATCTACCCCGATGTGACTCTGAGACGATCAACCTCGATGTGACTCCGAGACGATCAACCCCGATGTGTCTCCGAGACGATCAACCCCGATGTGACTACGAGACGATCAACCCCGATGTGACTCCGAGACGATCAACCCCGATCTGACTCTGAGACGATCAACCCCGACGTGACTCAGAGATGTTCAAACCCGATGTGACTCCGAGACGATCAACCCCGATGTGACTCCGAGATGATCAACCCCGATGCTACTCCGAGACGATCTAACTCGATGTGACTCCGAGACGATCAATCCCCGATGTGACTCCGAGACGATCAACCCCGATGTGACTCTGAGACGATCAACCCCGATGTGTCTCCGAGACGATCAACCCCGATGTGACTCCGAGACGATCAACCCCGATGCTACTCCGAGACGATCTAACTCGATGTGACTCCGAGACGATCAATCCCCGATGTGACTCCGAGACGATCAACCCCGATGTGACTCTGAGACGATCAACCCCGATGTGTCTCCGAGACGATCAACCCCGATGTGACTCCGAGACGATCAACCCCGATGTGTCTCCGAGACGATCAACCCCGATGTGACTCCGAGACGATCAACCCCGATGTGACTCCGAGACGATCAACCCCGATGTGACTCCGAGACGAGCAACCCCGATGTGACTCCGAGACGATCAACCCCGATGTGACTCCGAGACGATCAACCCCGATCTGACTCCGAGACGATCAACCCCGATGTGACTCCGAGACGATCAACCCCGATCTGACTCCGAGACGATCAACCCCGATGTGACTCCGAGACGATCAACCCCGATGTGACTCCGAGACGATCAACCCCGATGTGACTCCGAGACGATCAACCCCGATGTGACTCCGAGACGATCAACCCCGATGTGACTCCGAGACGATCAACCCCGATCTGACTCCGAGACGATCAACCCCGATGTGAATCCGAGACGATCAACCCCGATGTGACTCCGAGACGATCAACCCCGATGTGACTCCGAGACGATCAAACCCGATGTGACTCCGAGACGATCAACCCCGATGTGACTCCGAGACGATCAACCCCGATGTTACTCCGAGACGATCAACCCCGATGTGACTCCGAGACGATCAACCCCGATGTGACTCCGAGACGATCAACCCCGATGTGACTCCGAGACGATCAACCCCGATCTGACTCCGACACGATCAACCCCGATGTGACTCCCAGACGATCAACCCTGATGTGACTCCGAGACGATCAACCCCGATGTGACTCCGAGACGATCAACCCCGATGTGACTCCGAGACGATCAACCCCGATGTGACTCCGAGACGATCAACCCCGATGTGACTCCGAGACGATCAACCCCGATGTGACTCCGAGACGATCAATCCCCGATGTGACTCCGAGACGATCAACCCCGATGCTACTCCGAGACGATCAATCCCCGATGTGACTCCGAGACGATCAACCCCGATGTGACTCCGAGACGATCAATCCCGATGTGACTCCGAGACGATCAAACCCGATGTGACTCCGAGACGATCAACCCCGATGTGACTCCGAGTCGATCAACCCCGAAGTGACTCCGAAACAATCAACCCCGATGTTACTCCGAGACGATCAACCCCGATCTGACTCCGAGACGATCAACCCCGATGTGACTCCGAAACAATCAACCCCGATGTGACTCTGAGACGATCAACCCCGATCTGACTCCGAAACGGTCAACCCCGATCTGACTCCGAGACGATCAATCCCGATGTGACTCCGAGACGATCAACCCCGATGTGACTCCGAGACCAGAAACCCCGATGTGTCTCCGAGACGATCAACCCCCGATGACACTCCGAGACGATCAACCCCGATGCTACTCCGAGACGATCTAACTCGATGTGACTCCGAGACGATCAACCCCGATCTGACTCCGAGACGATCAACCCCGATCTGACTCCGAGACGATCAACCCCGATCTGACTCCGAGACGATCAACCCCGATGTGACTCCGAGACGATCAACCCCGATGTGACTCCGAGATGATCAAACCCGATGTGACTCCGAGACGATCAACCCCGATCTTACTCCGAGACGATCACCCCGATGTTACTCCGAGACGATCAACCCCGATGTGACTCCGAGACGATCAACCCCGATGTGACTCCGACACGATCAACCTCGATGTGACTCCGACACGATCAACCCCGATGTGACTCCCAGACGATCAACCCCGCCGTGACTCTGAGACCATTATCCCCGCCGTGACTCCGAGACCATAAACCCCGATGTGACTCCCAGACGATCAACCCCGATCTGACTCCGAGACAATAAACCCCGCCGTGACTCCGAGACAATAAACCCCGATGTGACTCCGAGACGATCATCCCCGATCTGACTCCGAGACGATCTACCCCGATGTGACTCCGAGACGATCAACCCCGATGTGACTCCGAGACGGTCAACCCCGATGTGACTCCGAGACCGTCAACCCCGATCTGACTCCGAGACGATTAACCCCGATGTGACTCCCAGACGATCAAACCCGATGTGACTCCGAGACGATCAACCCCGATGTGACTCCGAGACGATCAATCCCCGATGTGACTCCGAGACGATCAACCCCGATGTGACTCCGACACGATCAACCCCGATGTGACTCCGAGACGATCAACCCCGATGCTACTCCGAGACGATCAATCCCCGATGTGACTCCGAGACGATCAATCCCGATGTGACTCCGAGACGATCAATCCCGATGTGACTCCGAGACGATCAACCCCGATGTGACTCCGAGATGATCAATCCCGATGTGACTCCGAGACGATCAATCCCGATGTGACTCCGAGACGATCAACCCCGATGTGACTCCGAGATGATCAATCCCGATGTGACTCCGAGACGATCAAACCCGATGTGACTCCGAGACGATCAACCCCGATGTGACTCCGAGTCGATCAACCCCGATGTGACTCCGAGACGATCAACCCCGATGTGACTCTGAGACGATCAACCCCGATGTGACTCCGAGACGATCAACCCCGATGTGACTCCGAGACGATCAACCCCGATGTGACTCCGAGACGATCAACCCCGATGTGACTCCGAGACGATCAACCCCGATGTGACTCCGAGACGATCAACCCCGATGTGACTCCCAGACGATCAACCCCGATGTGACTCCGAGACGATCAACCCCGATCTGACTCGGAGACGATCAACCCCGATGTGACTCTGAGACGATCAAACCCGATGTGACACCGAGACGGTCAACCCCGATCTGACTCCGAGACGATGAACCCCGATGTGACTCCGAGACGATCAACCCCGATGTGACTCCGAGACGATCAACCCCGATGTGACTCCGAGACGATCAACCCCGATGTGACTCCGAGACGATCAATCCCGATGTGACTCCGAGACGATCAACCCCGATGTGACTCCGACACGATCAACCCCGATGTGACTCCGAGACGATCAACCCCGATGTGACTACGAGACGATCAACCCCGATGTGACTCTGAGACGATCAACCCCGACGTGACTCAGAGATGTTCAAACCCGATGTGACTCCGAGACGATCAACCCCGATGTGACTCCGAGATGATCAACCCCGATGCTACTCCGAGACGATCTAACTCGATGTGACTCCGAGACGATCTACCCCGATGTGACTCCGAGACGATCAACCCCGATGTGACTCTGAGACGATCAACCCCGATGTGTCTCCGAGACGATCAACCCCGATGTGACTCCGAGACGATCAACCCCGATGTGTCTCCGAGACGATCAACCCCGATGTGACTCCGAGACGATCAACCCCGATGTGACTCCGAGACGATCAACCCCGATGTGACTCCGAGACGAGCAACCCCGATGTGACTCCGAGACGATCAACCCCGATGTGACTCCGAGACGATCAACCCCGATCTGACTCCGAGTCGATCAACCCCGATGTGACTCCGAAACAATCAACCCCGATGTGACTCTGAGACGATCAACCCCGATGTGACTCCGAGACGATCAACCCCGATCTGACTCCGAGACCATCAACCCCGATGTGACTCCGAGATGATCAACCCCGATGTGACTCCCAGACGATCAACCCCGATGTGACTCCGAGACGATCAACCCCGATCTGACTCGGAGACGATCAACCCCGATGTGACTCTGAGACGATCAAACCCGATGTGACACCGAGACGGTCAACCCCGATCTGACTCCGAGACGATGAACCCCGATGTGACTCCGAGACGATCAACCCCGATGTGACTCCGAGTCGATCAACCCCGATGTGACTCCGAAACGATCAACCCCGATGTGACTCTGAGACGATCAACCCCGATGTGACTCCGAGACGATCAACCCCGATCTGACTCCGAGACCATCAACCCCGATGTGACTCCGAGATGATCAACCCCGATGTGACTCCCAGACGATCAACCCCGATGTGACTCCGAGACGATCAACCCCGATCTGACTCGGAGACGATCAACCCCGATGTGACTCTGAGACGATCAAACCCGATGTGACACCGAGACGGTCAACCCCGATCTGACTCCGAGACGATGAACCCCGATGTGACTCCGAGACGATCAACCCCGATGTGACTCCGAGACGATCAACCCCGATGTGACTCCGAGACGATCAACCCCGATGTGACTCCGAGACGATCAACCCCGATGTGACTCCGAGACGATCAACCCCGATGTGACTCCGAGACGATCAACCCCGATGTGACTCCGAGACGATCAATCCCGATGTGACTCCGAGACGATCAACCCCGATGTGACTCCGACACGATCAACCCCGATGTGACTCCGAGACGATCAACCCCGATGTGACTCCGAGACGATCAATCCCCGATGTGACTCCGAGACGATCAATCCCGATGTGACTCCGAGACGATCAACCCCGATGTGACTCCGAGATGATCAATCCCTATGTGACTCCGAGATGATCAACCCCGATGTGACTCCGAGACGGTCAACCCCGATCTGACTCCGAGACGATCAACCCCGATGTGACTCCGAGACGATCAACCCCGATGTGACTCCGAGACGATCAACCCCGATGTGACTCCGAGACGGTCAACCCCGATCTGACTCCGAGACGATCAACCCCGATGTGACTCCGAGACGATCAAACCTGATGTGACTCCGAGACGGTCAACCCCGATGTGACTCCCAGACGATCAAACCCGATGTGACTCCGAGACGATCAACCCCGATGTGACTCTGAGACGATCAACCCCGATGTGACTCCGAGACGATCAACCCCGATCTGACTCCGAGACGATCAACCCCGATGTGACTCCGAGACCAGAAACCCCGATGTGACTCCGAGACGATCTACCCCGATGTGACTCTGAGACGATCAACCTCGATGTGACTCCGAGACGATCAACCCCGATGTGTCTCCGAGACGATCAACCCCGATGTGACTACGAGACGATCAACCCCGATGTGACTCCGAGACGATCAACCCCGATCTGACTCTGAGACGATCAACCCCGACGTGACTCAGAGATGTTCAAACCCGATGTGACTCCGAGACGATCAACCCCGATGTGACTCCGAGATGATCAACCCCGATGCTACTCCGAGACGATCTAACTCGATGTGACTCCGAGACGATCAATCCCCGATGTGACTCCGAGACGATCAACCCCGATGTGACTCTGAGACGATCAACCCCGATGTGTCTCCGAGACGATCAACCCCGATGTGACTCCGAGACGATCAACCCCGATGCTACTCCGAGACGATCTAACTCGATGTGACTCCGAGACGATCAATCCCCGATGTGACTCCGAGACGATCAACCCCGATGTGACTCTGAGACGATCAACCCCGATGTGTCTCCGAGACGATCAACCCCGATGTGACTCCGAGACGATCAACCCCGATGTGTCTCCGAGACGATCAACCCCGATGTGACTCCGAGACGATCAACCCCGATGTGACTCCGAGACGATCAACCCCGATGTGACTCCGAGACGAGCAACCCCGATGTGACTCCGAGACGATCAACCCCGATGTGACTCCGAGACGATCAACCCCGATCTGACTCCGAGACGATCAACCCCGATGTGACTCCGAGACGATCAACCCCGATCTGACTCCGAGACGATCAACCCCGATCTGACTCCGAGACGATCAACCCCGATGTGACTCCGAGACGATCAACCCCGATGTGACTCCGAGACGATCAACCCCGATGTGACTCCGAGACGATCAACCCCGATGTGACTCCGAGACGATCAACCCCGATCTGACTCCGAGACGATCAACCTCGATGTGAATCCGAGACGATCAACCCCGATGTGACTCCGAGACGATCAACCCCGATGTGACTCCGAGACGATCAAACCCGATGTGACTCCGAGACGATCAACCCCGATGTGACTCCGAGACGATCAACCCCGATGTTACTCCGAGACGATCAACCCCGATGTGACTCCGAGACGATCAACCCCGATGTGACTCCGAGACGATCAACCCCGATGTGACTCCGAGACGATCAACCCCGATCTGACTCCGACACGATCAACCCCGATGTGACTCCCAGACGATCAACCCTGATGTGACTCCGAGACGATCAACCCCGATGTGACTCCGAGACGATCAACCCCGATGTGACTCCGAGACGATCAACCCCGATGTGACTCCGAGACGATCAACCCCGATGTGACTCCGAGACGATCAACCCCGATGTGACTCCGAGACGATCAATCCCCGATGTGACTCCGAGACGATCAACCCCGATGCTACTCCGAGACGATCAATCCCCGATGTGACTCCGAGACGATCAACCCCGATGTGACTCCGAGACGATCAATCCCGATGTGACTCCGAGACGATCAAACCCGATGTGACTCCGAGACGATCAACCCCGATGTGACTCCGAGTCGATCAACCCCGATGTGACTCCGAAACAATCAACCCCGATGTTACTCCGAGACGATCAACCCCGATCTGACTCCGAGACGATCAACCCCGATGTGACTCCGAAACAATCAACCCCGATGTGACTCTGAGACGATCAACCCCGATCTGACTCCGAAACGGTCAACCCCGATCTGACTCCGAGACGATCAATCCCGATGTGACTCCGAGACGATCAACCCCGATGTGACTCCGAGACCAGAAACCCCGATGTGTCTCCGAGACGATCAACCCCCGATGACACTCCGAGACGATCAACCCCGATGCTACTCCGAGACGATCTAACTCGATGTGACTCCGAGACGATCAACCCCGATCTGACTCCGAGACGATCAACCCCGATCTGACTCCGAGACGATCAACCCCGATCTGACTCCGAGACGATCAACCCCGATGTGACTCCGAGACGATCAACCCCGATGTGACTCCGAGATGATCAAACCCGATGTGACTCCGAGACGATCAACCCCGATCTTACTCCGAGACGATCACCCCGATGTTACTCCGAGACGATCAACCCCGATGTGACTCCGAGACGATCAACCCCGATGTGACTCCGACACGATCAACCTCGATGTGACTCCGACACGATCAACCCCGATGTGACTCCCAGACGATCAACCCCGATGTGACTCCGAGACGATCAATCCCGATGTGACTCCGAGACGATCAACCCCGATGTGACTCTGAGACGATCAACCCCGATGTGACTCCGAGACGATCAACCCCGATGTGACTCCGAGACGATCAACCCCGATGTGACTCCGAGACGATCAATCCCCGATGTGACTCCGAGACGATCAATCCCGATGTGACTCCGAGACGATCAAACCCGATGTGACTCCGAGACGATCAATCCCGATGTGACTCCGAGACGATCAATCCCGATGAGACTCCGAGATGATCAACCCCGATGTGACTCCGAGACGATCAACCCCGATGTGACTCCGAGATGTTCAACCCCGATGTGACTCCGAGACCAGAAACCCCGATGTGTCTCCGAGACGATCTACCCCGATGTGACTCCGAGACGATCAACCCCGATGTGACTCTGAGACGATCAACCCCGATGTGACTCCGAGACGATCAACCCCGATGTGACTCCGAGACGATCAACCCCGATGTGACTCCGAGACGGTCAACCCCGATGTGACTCCGAGATGATCAACCCCGATGTGACTCCCAGACGATCAACCCCGATCTGACTCCGAGATGATCAACCCCGATGTGACTCCCAGACGATCAACCCCGATGTGACTCCGAGACGGTCAACCCCGATGTGACTCCGAGATGATCAACCCCGGTGTGACTCCGAGACGATCAACCCCGATCTGACTCGGAGACGATCAACCCCGATCTGACTCGGAGACGATCAACCCCGATGTGACTCCGAGATGATCAACCCCGATGTGACTCCCAGACGATCAACCCCGGTGTGACTCCGAGACGATCAACCCCGATCTGACTCGGAGACGATCAACCCCGATGTGACTCTGAGACGATCAAACCCGATGTGACTCCGAGACGGTCAACCCCGATCTGACTCCGAGACGATTAACCCCGATGTGACTCCCAGACGATCAAACCCGATGTGATTCCGAGACGATCAACCCCGATGTGACTCCGAGACGGTCAACCCCGATCTGACTCCGAGACGATCAACCCCGATGTGACTCCGAGACGATCAACCCCGATGTGACTCCGAGACGATCAACCCCGATGTGACTCCGAGACGGTCAACCCCGATCTGACTCCGAGACGATCAACCCCGATGTGACTCCGAGACGATCAAACCCGATGTGACTCCGAGACGGTCAACCCCGATGTGACTCCCAGACGATCAAACCCGTTGTGACTCCGAGACGATCAACCCCGATGTGACTCCCAGACGATCAACCCCGATCTGACTCCGAGACGATCAACCCCGATCTGACTCCGAGACGATCAACCCCGATGTGACTCCCAGACGATCAATCCCCGATGTGACTCCGAGATGATCAATCCCCGATGTGACTCCGAGACGATCAACCCCGATGTGACTCCGAGACGATCAACCCCGATGTGACTCCCAGACGATCAACCCCGATGTGACTCCGAGACGATCAACCCCGATCTGACTCCGAGACGATCAACCCCGATGTGACTCTGAGACGATCAACCCCGATGTGACTCTGAGACGATCAAACCCGATGTGACTCCCAGACGATCAAACCCGATGTGACTCCGAGACGATCAACCCCGATGTGACTCCCAGACGATCAACCCCGATCTGACTCCGAGACGATCAACCCCGATCTGACTCCGAGACGATCAACCCCGATGTGACGCCCAGACGATCAATCCCCGATGTGACTCCGAGACGATCAACCCCGATGTGACTCCGAGTCGATCAACCCCGATGTGACTCCGAAACGATCAACCCCGATGTGACTCCGAGACGGTCAACCCCGATCTGACTCCGAGACGGTCAACCCCGATCTGACTCCGAGACGATCAATCCCGATGTGACTCCGAGACGATCAACCCCGATGTGACTCCGAGACCAGAAACCCCGATGTGTCTCCGAGACGATCAACCCCGATGTGTCTCCGAGACGATCAACCCCGATGTGACTACGAGACGATCAACCCTGATGTGACTCCGAGACGATCAACCCCGATCTGACTCTGAGACGATCAACCCCCGATGAGACTCCGAGACGATCAACCCCGATGCTACTCCGAGACGATCAACCCCGATGTGACTCCGAGATGTTCAAACCCGATGTGACTCCGAGACGATCAACCCCGATGTGACTCTGAGACGATCAACCCCGATGCTACTCCGAGACGATCTAACTCGATGTGACCCCGAGACGATCAATCCCTGATGTGACTCCGAGACGATCAACCCCGATGTGACTCTGAGACGATCAACCCTGATGTGTCTCCGAGACGATCAACCCCGATGTGACTGCGAGACGATCAACCCCGATGTGTCTCCGAGACGATCAACCCCGATGTGACTCCGAGACGATCAACCCCGATGTGACTCCGAGACGATCAACCCCGATCTGACTCCGAGACGATCAACCCCGATGTGACTCCGAGACGATCAACCCCGATGTGTCTCCGAGACGATCAACCCCGATGTGACTCCGAGACGATCAACCCCGATGTGACTCCGAGACGATCAACCCCGATGTGACTCCGAGACGATCAACCCTGATGTGACTCCGAGACGGTCAACCCCGATGCTACTCCGAGACGATCAATCCCCGATGTGACTCCGAGACGATCAACCCCGATGCTACTCCGAGACGATCAACCTCGATGTGACTCCGAGACGATCAACCCCGATGTGACTCCGAGACGATCAACCCCGATGTGACTCCGAGACGATCAACCCCGATCTGACTCCGAGACGGTCAACCCCGATCTGACTCCGAGACGATCAACCCCGATGTGACTCCGAGACGATCAACCCCGATGTGACTCCGAGACGATCAACCCCGATCTGACTCCGAGACGATCAAACCCGATGTGACTCCGAGACGGTCAACCCCGATGTGACTCCCAGACGATCAAACCCGATGTGACTCCGAGACGATCAACCCCGATGTGACTCCCAGACGATCAACCCCGATCTGACTCCGAGACGATTAACCCCGATGTGACTCCCAGACGATCAAACCCGATGTGACTCCGAGACGATCAACCCCGATGTGACTCCGAGACGGTCAACCCCGATCTGACTCCGAGACGATCAACCCCGATGTGACTCCGAGACGATCAACCCCGATGTGACTCCGAGACGATCAACCCCGATGTGACTCCGAGACGGTCAACCCCGATCTGACTCCGAGACGATCAACCCCGATGTGACTCCGAGACGATCAAACCCGATGTGACTCCGAGACGGTCAACCCCGATGTGACTCCCAGACGATCAAACCCGATGTGACTCCGAGACGATCAACCCCGATGTGACTCCCAGACGATCAACCCCGATGTGACTCCGAGACGATCAACCCCGATGTGACTCCCAGACGATCAATCCCCGATGTGACTCCGAGATGATCAACCCCGATGTGACTCCGAGACGATCAACCCCGATGTGACTCCGAGATGATCAACCCCGATGTGACTCCCAGACGATCAACCCCGATGTGACTCCGAGACGATCAACCCCGATCTGACTCGGAGATGATCAACCCCGATGTGACTCTGAGACGATCAAACCCGATGTGACTCCGAGACGGTCAACCCCGATCTGACTCCGAGACGATTAACCCCGATGTGACTCCCAGACGATCAAACCCGATGTGACTCCGAGACGATCAACCCCGATGTGACTCCCAGACGATCAACCCCGATCTGACTCCGAGACGATCAACCCCGATGTGACTACGAGACGGTCAACCCCGATCTGACTCCGAGACGATCAACCCCGATGTGACTCCGAGACGATCAACCCCGATGTGACTCCGAGACGATCAAACCCGATGTGACTCCGAGACGGTCAACCCCGATGTGACTCCCAGACGATTAAACCCGATGTGACTCCGAGACGATCAACCCCGATGTGACTCCCAGACGATCAACCCCGATCTGACTCCGAGACGATCAACCCCGATCTGACTCCGAGACGATCAACCCCGATGTGACTCCCAGACGATCAATCCCCGATGTGACTCCGAGACGATCAACCCCGATGTGACTCCGAGTCGATCAACCCCGATGTGACTCCGAAACGATCAACCCCGATGTGACTCCGAGACGATCAACCCCGATCTGACTCCGAGACGGTCAACCCCGATCTGACTCCGAGACGATCAATCCCGATGTGACTCCGAGAAGATCAACCCCGATGTGACTCCGAGACCAGAAACCCCGATGTGTCTCCGAGACGATCAACCCCGATGTGTCTCCGAGACGATCAACCCCGATGTGACTACGAGACGATCAACCCTGATGTGACTCCGAGACGATCAACCCCGATCTGACTCTGAGACGATCAACCCCCGATGAGACTCCGAGACGATCAACCCCGATGTGACTCCGAGATGTTCAACCCCGATGTGACTCTGAGACGATCAACCCCGATGCTACTCCGAGACGATCTAACTCGATGTGACCCCGAGACGATCAATCCCTGATGTGACTCCGAGACGATCAACCCCGATCTGACTCCGAGACGATTAACCCCGATGTGACTCCCAGACGATCAAACCCGATGTGACTCCGAGACGATCAACCCCGATGTGACTCCCAGACGATCAACCCCGATCTGACTCCGAGACGATCAACCCCGATGTGACTACGAGACGGTCAACCCCGATCTGACTCCGAGACGATCAACCCCGATGTGACTCCGAGACGATCAACCCCGATGTGACTCCGAGACGATCAAACCCGATGTGACTCCGAGACGGTCAACCCCGATGTGACTCCCAGACGATTAAACCCGATGTGACTCCGAGACGATCAACCCCGATGTGACTCCCAGACGATCAACCCCGATCTGACTCCGAGACGATCAACCCCGATCTGACTCCGAGACGATCAACCCCGATGTGACTCCCAGACGATCAATCCCCGATGTGACTCCGAGACGATCAACCCCGATGTGACTCCGAGTCGATCAACCCCGATGTGACTCCGAAACGATCAACCCTGATGTGACTCCGAGACGATCAACCCCGATCTGACTCCGAGACGGTCAACCCCGATCTGACTCCGAGACGATCAATCCCGATGTGACTCCGAGAAGATCAACCCCGATGTGACTCCGAGACCAGAAACCCCGATGTGTCTCCGAGACGATCAACCCCGATGTGTCTCCGAGACGATCAACCCCGATGTGACTACGAGACGATCAACCCCGATGTGACTACGAGACGATCAACCCTGATGTGACTCCGAGACGATCAACCCCGATCTGACTCTGAGACGATCAACCCCCGATGAGACTCCGAGACGATCAACCCCGATGTGACTCCGAGACGATCAACGCCGATGTGACTCCGAGACGGTCAACCCCGATGTGACTCCCAGACGATTAAACCCGATGTGACTCCGAGACGATCAACCCCGATGTGACTCCCAGACGATCAACCCCGATCTGACTCCGAGACGATCAACCCCGATCTGACTCCCAGACGATCAACCCCGATGTGACTCCGAGACGGTCAACCCCGATGTGACTCCGAGACGATCAACCCCGATGTGACTCCGAGTCGATCAACCCCGATGTGACTCCGAAACGATCAACCCCGATGTGACTCCGAGACGATCAACCCCGATCTGACTCCGAGACGGTCAACCCCGATCTGACTCCGAGACGATCAATCCCGATGTGACTCCGAGAAGATCAACCCCGATGTGACTCCGAGACCAGAAACCCCGATGTGTCTCCGAGACGATCAACCCCGATGTGTCTCCGAGACGATCAACCCCGATGTGACTACGAGACGATCAACCCTGATGTGACTCCGAGACGATCAACCCCAATCTGACTCTGAGACGATCAACCCCCGATGAGACTCCGAGACGATCAACCCCGATGCTACTCCGAGACGATCAACCCCGATGTGACTCCGAGATGTTCAAACCCGATGTGACTCCGAGACGATCAACCCCGATGTGACTCTGAGACGATCAACCCCGATGCTACTCCGAGACGATCTAACTCGATGTGACCCCGAGACGATCAATCCCTGATGTGACTCCGAGACGATCAACCCCGATCTGACTCCGAGACGATTAACCCCGATGTGACTCCCAGACGATCAAACCCGATGTGACTCCGAGACGATCAACCCCGATGTGACTCCCAGACGATCAACCCCGATCTGACTCCGAGACGATCAACCCCGATGTGACTACGAGACGGTCAACCCCGATCTGACTCCGAGACGATCAACCCCGATGTGACTCCGAGACGATCAACCCCGATGTGACTCCGAGACGATCAAACCAGATGTGACTCCGAGACGGTCAACCCTGATGTGACTCCCAGACGATTAAACCCGATGTGACTCCGAGACGATCAACCCCGATGTGACTCCCAGACGATCAACCCCGATCTGACTCCGAGACGATCAACCCCGATCTGACTCCGAGACGATCAACCCCGATGTGACTCCCAGACGATCAATCCCCCATGTGACTCCGAGACGATCAACCCCGATGTGACTCCGAGTCGATCAACCCCGATGTGACTCCGAAACGATCAACCCCGATGTGACTCCGAGACGGTCAACCCCGATCTGACTCCGAGACGGTCAACCCCGATCTGACTCCGAGACGATCAATCCCGATGTGACTCCGAGAAGATCAACCCCGATGTGACTCCGAGACCAGAAACCCCGATGTGTCTCCGAGACGATCAACCCCGATGTGTCTCCGAGACGATCAACCCCGATGTGACTACGAGACGATCAACCCTGATGTGACTCCGAGACGATCAACCCCGATCTGACTCTGAGACGATCAACCCCCGATGAGACTCCGAGACGATCAACCCCGATGTGACTCCGAGACGATCAACGCCGATGTGACTCCGAGATGATCAATCCCCGATGTGACACCGAGACGATCTACCCCGATGTGACTCCGAGACGATCAACCCCGATGTGACTCCGAGATGTTCAAACCCGATGTGACTCCGAGACGATCAACCCCGATGTGACTCTGAGACGATCAACCCCGATGCTACTCCGAGACGATCTAACTCGATGTGACCCCGAGACGATCAATCCCTGATGTGACTCCGAGACGATCAACCCCGATGTGACTCTGAGACGATCAACCCCGATGTGTCTCCGAGACTATCAACCCCGATGTGACTCCGAGACGATCAACCCCGATGTGTCTCCGAGACGATCAACCCCGATGTGACTCCGAGACGATCAACCCCGATGTGACTCCGAGACGATCAACCCCGATCTGACTCCGAGACGATCAACCCCGATGTGACTCCGAGACGATCAACCCCGATGTGTCTCCGAGACGATCAACCCCGATGTGACTCCGAGACGATCAACCCCGATGTGACTCCGAGACGATCAACCCCGATGTGACTCCGAGACGATCAACCCCGATCTGACTCCGAGACGATCAACCCCGATGTGACTCCGAGACGATCAACCCCGATGTGACTCCGAGACGATCAACCCCGATGCTACTCCGAGACGATCAATCCCCGATGTGACTCCGAGACGATCAACCCCGATGCTACTCCGAGACGATCTACCTCGATGTGACTCTGAGACGATCAACCCCGATGCTACTCCGAGACGATCAACCCCGATGTGACTCCGAGACGATCAATCCCGATGCTACTCCGAGACGATCAATCCCCGATGTGACTCCGAGACGATCAACCCCGATGCTACTCCGAGACGATCAATCCCCGATGTGACTCCGAGACGATCAACCCCGATGCTACTCCGAGACGATCAATCCCCGATGTGACTCCGAGACGATCAACCCTGATGTGACTCCGAGACGATCAACCCCGATCTGACTCTGAGACGATCAACCCCCGATGAGACTCCGAGACGATCAACCCCGATGCTACTCCGAGACGATCAACCCCGATGTGACTCCGAGACGATCAACCCCGATGTGACTCCGAGACGATCAACCCCGATGTGACTCTGAGACGATCAACCCCGATGCTACTCCGAGACGATCTAACTCGATGTGACCCCGAGACGATCAATCCCTGATGTGACTCCGAGACGATCAACCCCGATGTGACTCTGAGACGATCAACCCCGATGTGTCTCCGAGACTATCAACCCCGATGTGACTCCGAGACGATCAACCCCGATGTGTCTCCGAGACGATCAACCCCGATGTGACTCCGAGACGATCAACCCCGATGTGACTCCGAGACGATCAACCCCGATCTGACTCCGAGACGATCAACCCCGATGTGACTCCGAGACGATCAACCCCGATGTGTCTCCGAGACGATCAACCCCGATGTGACTCCGAGACGATCAACCCCGATGTGACTCCGAGACGATCAACCCCGATCTGACTCCGAGACGATCAACCCCGATGTGACTCCCAGACGCTCAACCCCGATGCTACTCCGAGACGATCAATCCCCGATGTGACTCCGAGACGATCAACCCCGATGCTACTCCGAGACGATCAATCCCCGATGTGACTCCGAGACGATCAACCCCGATGCTACTCCGAGACGATCTACCTCGATGTGACTCTGAGACGATCAACCCCGATGCTACTCCGAGACGATCAACCTCGATGCGACTCCGAGACGATCAACCCCGATGTGACTCCGAGACGATCAATCCCGATGTGACTCCGAGACGATCAACCCCGATGTGACTCCGAGACGGTCAACCCCGATCTAACTCCGAGACGATCCACCCCGATGTGACTCCGAGACGATCAACCCCGATGTGACTCCGAGACGATCAACCCCGATGTGACTCCGAGACGGTCAACCCCGATCTGACTCCGAGACGATCAACCCCGATGTGACTCCGAGACGGTCAACCCCGATCTAACTCCGAGACGATCAACCCCGATGTGACTCCGAGACGATCAACCCCGATGTGACTCCGAGACGATCAACCCCGATGTGACTCCGAGACGGTCAACCCCGATCTGACTCCGAGACGATCAACCCCGATGTGACTCCGAGACGATCAAACCCGATGTGACTCCGAGACGGTCAACCCCGATGTGACTCCGAGACGGTCAACCCCGATGTGACTCCGAGACGATCAACCCCGATGTGACTCCCAGACGATCAACCCCGATGTGACTCCCAGACGATCAACCCCGATCTGACTCCGAGACGATCAACCCCGATCTGACTCCGAGACGATCAACCCCGATGTGACTCCCAGACGATCAATCCCCGATGTGACTCCGAGACGATCAACCCCGATCTGACTCCGAGACGATCAACCCCGATGTGACTCCGAGACGATCAACCCCGATGTGTCTCCGAGACGATCAACCCCGATGTGACTCCGAGACGATCAACCCCGATGTGACTCCGAGACGATCAACCCCGATGTGACTCCGAGACGATCAACCCCGATCTGACTCCGAGACGATCAACCCCGATGTGACTCCGAGACGATCAACCCCGATGTGACTCCGAGACGATCAACCCCGATGTGACTCCGAGACGATCAACCCCGATGCTACTCCGAGACGATCTACCTCGATGTGACTCTGAGACGATCAACCCCGATGTGACTCCGAGACGGTCAACCCCGATGCTACTCCGAGACGATCAACCCCGATGTGACTCCGAGACGATCAATCCCCGATGTGACTCCGAGACGATCAACCCCGATGTGACTCCGAGACGATCAATCCCCGATGTGACTCCGAGACGATCAACCCCGATGCTACTCCGAGACGATCAATCCCCGATGTGACTCCGAGACGATCAACCCCGATGCTACTCCGAGACGATCAATCCCCGATGTGACTCCGAGACGATCAACCCTGATGTGACTCCGAGACGATCAACCCCGATCTGACTCTGAGACGATCAACCCCCGATGAGACTCCGAGACGATCAACCCCGATGCTACTCCGAGACGATCAACCCCGATGTGACTCCGAGACGATCAACCCCGATGTGACTCCGAGACGATCAACCCCGATGTGACTCTGAGACGATCAACCCCGATGCTACTCCGAGACGATCTAACTCGATGTGACCCCGAGACGATCAATCCCTGATGTGACTCCGAGACGATCAACCCCGATGTGACTCTGAGACGATCAACCCCGATGTGTCTCCGAGACTATCAACCCCGATGTGACTCCGAGACGATCAACCCCGATGTGACTCCGAGACGATCAACCCCGATGTGACTCCGAGACGATCAACCCCGATCTGACTCCGAGACGATCAACCCCGATGTGACTCCGAGACGATCAACCCCGATGTGACTCCGAGACGATCAACCCCGATGTGACTCCGAGACGATCAACCCCGATGCTACTCCGAGACGATCTACCTCGATGTGACTCTGAGACGATCAACCCCGATGTGACTCCGAGACGGTCAACCCCGATGCTACTCCGAGACGATCAACCCCGATGTGACTCCGAGACGATCAATCCCCGATGTGACTCCGAGACGATCAACCCCGATGCTACTCCGAGACGATCAATCCCCGATGTGACTCCGAGACGATCAACCCCGATGCTACTCCGAGACGATCAATCCCCGATGTGACTCCGAGACGATCAACCCCGATGCTACTCCGAGACGATCAATCCCCGATGTGACTCCGAGACGATCAACCCTGATGTGACTCCGAGACGATCAACCCCGATCTGACTCTGAGACGATCAACCCCCGATGAGACTCCGAGACGATCAACCCCGATGCTACTCCGAGACGATCAACCCCGATGTGACTCCGAGACGATCAACCCCGATGTGACTCCGAGACGATCAACCCCGATGTGACTCTGAGACGATCAACCCCGATGCTACTCCGAGACGATCTAACTCGATGTGACCCCGAGACGATCAATCCCTGATGTGACTCCGAGACGATCAACCCCGATGTGACTCTGAGACGATCAACCCCGATGTGTCTCCGAGACTATCAACCCCGATGTGACTCCGAGACGGTCAACCCCGATCTGACTCCGAGACGATCAACCCCGATGTGACTCCGAGACGATCAAACCCGATGTGACTCCGAGACGGTCAACCCCGATGTGACTCCGAGACGGTCAACCCCGATGTGACTCCGAGACGATCAACCCCGATGTGACTCCCAGACGATCAACCCCGATGTGACTCCCAGACGATCAACCCCGATCTGACTCCGAGACGATCAACCCCGATCTGACTCCGAGACGATCAACCCCGATGTGACTCCCAGACGATCAATCCCCGATGTGACTCCGAGACGATCAACCCCGATCTGACTCCGAGACGATCAACCCCGATGTGACTCCGAGACGATCAACCCCGATGTGTCTCCGAGACGATCAACCCCGATGTGACTCCGAGACGATCAACCCCGATGTGACTCCGAGACGATCAACCCCGATGTGACTCCGAGACGATCAACCCCGATCTGACTCCGAGACGATCAACCCCGATGTGACTCCGAGACGATCAACCCCGATGTGACTCCGAGACGATCAACCCCGATGTGACTCCGAGACGATCAACCCCGATGCTACTCCGAGACGATCTACCTCGATGTGACTCTGAGACGATCAACCCCGATGTGACTCCGAGACGGTCAACCCCGATGCTACTCCGAGACGATCAACCCCGATGTGACTCCGAGACGATCAATCCCCGATGTGACTCCGAGACGATCAACCCCGATGCTACTCCGAGACGATCAATCCCCGATGTGACTCCGAGACGATCAACCCCGATGCTACTCCGAGACGATCAATCCCCGATGTGACTCCGAGACGATCAACCCCGATGCTACTCCGAGACGATCAATCCCCGATGTGACTCCGAGACGATCAACCCTGATGTGACTCCGAGACGATCAACCCCGATCTGACTCTGAGACGATCAACCCCCGATGAGACTCCGAGACGATCAACCCCGATGCTACTCCGAGACGATCAACCCCGATGTGACTCCGAGACGATCAACCCCGATGTGACTCCGAGACGATCAACCCCGATGTGACTCTGAGACGATCAACCCCGATGCTACTCCGAGACGATCTAACTCGATGTGACCCCGAGACGATCAATCCCTGATGTGACTCCGAGACGATCAACCCCGATGTGACTCTGAGACGATCAACCCCGATGTGTCTCCGAGACTATCAACCCCGATGTGACTCCGAGACGATCAACCCCGATGTGTCTCCGAGACGATCAACCCCGATGTGACTCCGAGACGATCAACCCCGATGTGACTCCGAGACGATCAACCCCGATCTGACTCCGAGACGATCAACCCCGATGTGACTCCGAGACGATCAACCCCGATGTGTCTCCGAGACGATCAACCCCGATGTGACTCCGAGACGATCAACCCCGATGTGACTCCGAGACGATCAACCCCGATCTGACTCCGAGACGATCAACCCCGATGTGACTCCGAGACGATCAACCCCGATGCTACTCCGAGACGATCAATCCCCGATGTGACTCCGAGACGATCAACCCCGATGCTACTCCGAGACGATCAATCCCCGATGTGACTCCGAGACGATCAACCCCGATGCTACTCCGAGACGGTCAATCCCCGATGTGACTCCGAGACGATCAACCCCGATGCTACTCCGAGACGATCTACCTCGATGTGACTCTGAGACGATCAACCCCGATGCTACTCCGAGACGATCAACCTCGATGTGACTCCGAGACGATCAACCCCGATGTGACTCCGAGACGATCAATCCCGATGTGACTCCGAGACGATCAACCCCGATGTGACTCCGAGACGGTCAACCCCGATCTAACTCCGAGACGATCAACCCCGATGTGACTCCGAGACGATCAACCCCGATGTGACTCCGAGACGGTCAACCCCGATGTGACTCCGAGACGGTCAACCCCGATCTGACTCCGAGACGATCAACCCCGATGTGACTCCGAGACGGTCAACCCCGATCTAACTCCGAGACGATCAACCCCGATGTGACTCCGAGACGATCAACCCCGATGTGACTCCGAGACGGTCAACCCCGATCTGACTCCGAGACGATCAAACCCGATGTGACTCCGAGACGGTCAACCCCGATGTGACTCCGAGACGGTCAACCCCGATGTGACTCCGAGACGATCAACCCCGATGTGACTCCCAGACGATCAACCCCGATGTGACTCCCAGACGATCAACCCCGATCTGACTCCGAGACGATCAACCCCGATCTGACTCCGAGACGATCAACCCCGATGTGACTCCCAGACGATCAATCCCCGATGTGACTCCGAGACGATCTACCCCGATGTGACTGCGAGACGATCAACCCCGATGTGACTCCGAGACGATCAACCCCGATGTGACTCTGAGACGATCAAACCCGATGTGACTCTGAGACGATCAACCCCGATGTGACTCCCAGACGATCAACCCCGATCTGACTCCGAGACGATCAACCCCGATCTGACTCCGAGACGATCAACCCCGATGTGACTCCCAGACGATCAATCCCCGATGTGACTCCGAGACGATCAATCCCCGATGTGACTCCGAGACGATCAACCCCGATGTGACTCCGAGTCGATCAACCCCGATGTGACTCCGAAACGATCAACCCCGATGTGACTCCGAGACGATCAACCCCGATCTGACTCCGAGACGGTCAACCCCGATCTGACTCCGAGACGATCAATCCCGATGTGACTCCGAGACGATCAACCCCGATGTGACTCCGAGACCAGAAACCCCGATGTGTCTCCGAGACGATCAACCCCGATGTGACTACGAGACGATCAACCCCGATGTGACTCCGAGACGATCAACCCCGATCTGACTCTGAGACGATCAATCCCGATGAGACTCCGAGACGATCAACCCCGATGTGACTCCGAGACCAGAAACCCCGATGTGTCTCCGAGACGATCAACCCCGATGTGACTACGAGACGATCAACCCCGATGTGACTCCGAGACGATCAACCCCGATGTGACTCCGAGACGATCAACCCCGATGTGACTCCGAGATGTTCAAACCCGATGTGACTCCGAGACGATCAACCCCGATGTGACTCCGAGACGGTCAACCCCGATCTGACTCCGAGACGATCAAACCCGATGTGACTCCGAGACGGTCAACCCCGATGTGACTCCGAGACGGTCAACCCCGATGTGACTCCGAGACGATCAACCCCGATGTGACTCCCAGACGATCAACCCCGATGTGACTCCCAGACGATCAACCCCGATCTGACTCCGAGACGATCAACCCCGATCTGACTCCGAGACGATCAACCCCGATGTGACTCCCAGACGATCAATCCCCGATGTGACTCCGAGACGATCTACCCCGATGTGACTGCGAGACGATCAACCCCGATGTGACTCCGAGACGATCAACCCCGATGTGACTCTGAGACGATCAAACCCGATGTGACTCTGAGACGATCAACCCCGATGTGACTCCCAGACGATCAACCCCGATCTGACTCCGAGACGATCAACCCCGATCTGACTCCGAGACGATCAACCCCGATGTGACTCCCAGACGATCAATCCCCGATGTGACTCCGAGACGATCAATCCCCGATGTGACTCCGAGACGATCAACCCCGATGTGACTCCGAGTCGATCAACCCCGATGTGACTCCGAAACGATCAACCCCGATGTGACTCCGAGACGATCAACCCCGATCTGACTCCGAGACGGTCAACCCCGATCTGACTCCGAGACGATCAATCCCGATGTGACTCCGAGACGATCAACCCCGATGTGACTCCGAGACCAGAAACCCCGATGTGTCTCCGAGACGATCAACCCCGATGTGACTACGAGACGATCAACCCCGATGTGACTCCGAGACGATCAACCCCGATCTGACTCTGAGACGATCAATCCCGATGAGACTCCGAGACGATCAACCCCGATGTGACTCCGAGACCAGAAACCCCGATGTGTCTCCGAGACGATCAACCCCGATGTGACTACGAGACGATCAACCCCGATGTGACTCCGAGACGATCAACCCCGATGTGACTCCGAGACGATCAACCCCGATGTGACTCCGAGATGATCTAACTCGATGTGACCCCGAGACGATCAATCCCTGATGTGACTCCGAGACGATCAACCCCGATGTGACTCTGAGACGATCAACCCCGATGTGTCTCCGAGACGATCAACCCCGATGTGACTCCGAGACGATCAACCCCGATGTGTCTCCGAGACGATCAACCCCGATGTGACTCCGAGACGATCAACCCCGATGTGACTCCGAGACGATCAACCCCGATGTGTCTCCGAGACGATCTACCCCGATGTGACTCCGAGACGATCAACCCCGATGTGACTCCGAGACGATCAACCCCGATGTGTCTCCGAGACGATCAACCCCGATGTGACTCCGAGACGATCAACCCCGATGTGTCTCCGAGACGATCAACCCCGATGTGACTCCGAGACGATCAACCCCGATGTGTCTCCGAGACGATCAACCCCGATGTGACTCCGAGACGATCAACCCCGATGTGACTCCGAGACGATCAACCCCGATGTGACTCCGAGACGATCAACCCCGATGTGACTCCGAGACGATCAACCCCGATGTGACTCCGAGACGATCAACCCCGATGTGACTCCGAGACGATCAACACCGATGTGACTCCGAGACGATCAACCCCGATGTGACTCCGAGACGATCAACCCCGATGTGACTCCGAGACGATCAACACCGATGTGACTCCGAGACGGTCAACCCCGATGTGACTCCGAGACGATCAACCCCGATGTGACTCCGAGACGATCAACCCCGATGTGACTCGGAGACGATAACTCCCGCCGCGACTCCGAGACAACGCTGCTCACTGGAGCACTATACTCTGCAGTATATCATCAGGATGATACTCCCCACAGTAACACCGAGACAATGATCCCCACTGTAACATTCCTCACAAGAGAATGTTCCTCTCTGTACCATTGAGAACCTGTAACATTGACATAATGTGCCCTACTATAATGTTGAGACAACATTCCCCACTGTAACATTGACATAATGCAGCGCATTGGACCACTGAGGACATTTTGAGGCAGTAATCCCCAATAATACACTGAAACAATACCCCCTACTGTAGCAATGAGACAAGGCTCCTCAATGTAATTTTGGCAGTTGTTCTACACCCTAACATGGAGATGGTGCTCAGCATGCAACAACCGTAGATTGCCTTGCATGAACATGATAGCATGCTCTTTTGCAGCAGTGATGAAATAGTCCAGAAATAATGAAGGATAATTCAAAATGCAACAGAAACTGCCAGTGTGTTTCAGTAACAACACAGAGAGATTGCTTACTGAATAACAAAAGAATGTACTCGAATTTGTACTCTGTGCCTTTCTAGAAGTAATGGGAGAATATTCACTCCTTATTACTATCATTATTAGAATTTCTATCTGTAATCAAGGGAGACTGTTTCCTAGTAACCATGGGTGATCTTTTGCTTAACAACTGATCATTAGTGTCTTCAGATCACTGAATATGTTCCCAATAGGAGCAAAGAGAAAGCCATCAGCCTAGTAACAAGAAATGTTGCCCTTATAATAACAGGAAAATATTTGAGAGGATCTTATCAGCATAAAATGGGAACGTGTTTCCCATGTAACAATTGGGACTGTTTCTTTAGCAACAACGAGAATCAGAATCAGGTTTATTATCACTGAGATGTGTCACGAACTTTGTTGTTTTGCAACAAAGGTACAGTGAAATACATAAATTATCCAACAAACAGCAGTAAAGCCAAGGCCAACAAGCTATGGGACAGCTTCTTTCGACAAGCCAATCAACTTATAAATTCACATGTCTGTACTTTGTGACAGAGTCATAACACAAAGATTTTGACTCCCTCACACTATGAGATGGATGTAAGATTTAAATATCAATCCAATGTATCCGATTCTGTCACTAAATTCCTACAGAATTGCTTTTTCGCTCATAAGATAGTCTTCCTCAGCTCATATCTGGACTTTTTATCGAATTCTGGATCACGAGTCTTGATTGCCACAGATATAGCTCTCAGCAGACTGAATATCACAGTTTGCTCATAGTTTCTGATTTGGGAATGTCCAGTGTGTTTTCAAGTATACACATTCATTCACACAGGTTTTGATGAAGTCGATGGCAACTGTGGCATATTAATTCAGACGGGAAGATTGATCAGTGCACTGACTCGAAGCACTCAAAGCAGCGCACCTCCACATCCCTACACCATGCTTTTGTGCTCCTCACCACTGGTGCAGTGGTTCTCAGTCTCTGTATGTTGGAAAAGATGACTTTCCAGCAACCAAAACATATTAAGCCATAATAAAGTTACTAAGTAAAAGTACCTTATTTAAGATTGCTGGTGCCAGGCAATTAACCACTTCCTCAATGTCAACAAGACAAAGTTTATCTTTATTAACTTTAGGAGAACGAAAACCACGGACACCCATCCTTACATCACTGGTACAGTAGTGGAAATTGAACAGTTTCAAACTCCTGGGAGTCCACATCTCACACAAACTCTCACATCCCAGTTTCAAACTCCTGGGAGTCCACATCTCACACAAACTCTAATGTCCCAGTTTCAGACTCCTGGGAGTCCACATCCCACACAATCTCTCATGTCCCAGTTTCAAACTCCTGGGAGTCCACATCACACACAACCTCTCATGTCCCAGTTCCAAACTCCTGGGAGTCCATAACACACACAAACTCTCACATCCCTGTTTCAAACTAATGGGAGTCCACATCACACACAATCTCTCATATCTCAGTTTCAATCTCCTGGGAGTCCACATCACACATAACCTCTCACATACCAGTTTAAAACTCCTGGGAGTCCATAACACACACAAACTCACACATCCCTGTTTCAAGCTACAGGGAGTGTACATCACACACAATCTCTCATATCTCAGTTTCAATCTCCTGGGAGTCCACATCTCACACAATCTCTCATGTCCACGTTTTGAAACACCTGGAAGTGTACACTAGATACAATCTCTCATGTCCCACTTTTAAACTCCTGGGCGTCCACATGACACACAACCTCTCATGTCCCATTTTCAAACCCCTGGGTGTTCACGCCACACACAGCATCTCATGGTCCTAGTTTGAAACCACTGTGTGTTCACATCACACACTATCTCTCTTGTCCCAGTGTCAAACTCCTGAGAGTGTACATCACAATCTCTCATGTCCCAGTTTCAAACTTCTGGGAGTCCACATCACAGAAAAGCTCTCATCTCCCAGTTTCAAACTCCTGGGAGTCCACAACTCACACAATATATAATGTCCCAGTTTCAAACTCTTGGGAGTGTACATCACACACGACCTCTCACATCCCAGTTTCAAACTCCTGGGAGTGTACATCACACACAATCTCTCATGTCCCAGTTTCAAACTTCTGGGAGTCCACATCTCAGAAAATCTCTCATCTCCCAGTTTCAAACTTCAGCGAGTCCACATCTCACACAATCTCTCATATCCCAGTTTCAAACTCCTGAGAGTCCACATTTCACACAATCTCTCACATCCCAGTTTCAAACTCTTGGGAGTCCACATTACAGACTATCTCTCACATCCCAGTTTCAAACTCCTGGGAGTCCATAACACACACAAACTCTCACATCCCAGTTTCAAACTAATGGGAGTGTACATCACACACAATCTCTCATATCACAGTTTCAATCTCCTGGAAGTCCACATCCCACACAATCTCTCATGTCCCAGTTTGAAACACCTGGGAGTGTACACCAGATACAATCTCTCATTTCCCACTTTCAAACTCCTGGGAGTGTACATCACACACAATCTCTCATGTCCCAGTTTTAATCTACTGGGCGTGTACTTCACACTCAATCTCGGATGACCCAGTGTCAAACTCCTGGGAGTCCAAATTTTACACAAATCTCTCTGGTCCCAGTTTCAAACTCCTGAGAGTCTGCATCTCACACTATCTCCCATGTCCCAGTTTCAAACTTCTGGGAGTCCACATCTCACACAATCTCTCATGTCCCAGTTTGAATCTACTGGGCGTGTACTTCACACTCAATCTCGGATGACCCAGTGTCAAACTCCTGGGAGTCCAAATTTTACACAATCTCTCTGGTCCCAGTTTCAAACTCCTGAGAGTCTGCATCTCACACTATCTCCCATGTCCCAGTTTCAAACACCTGGGAGTGTACATCACACACATCTCTCATGTCCCAGTTTCAAACTTCTGCGAGTCCACATCTCACACAATCTCTCACGTCCCAGGTTCAAACTCCTGGGAGTGTATATCACAAACAAACTCTCAGGTCCCATTTTCATACTCCTGGGAGTATACATCACACACAATCTCTCATGTCCCAGTTTCAAACTCCTGGGAGTGTACATCACACACATTATCTGATGTCCCAGTTTCAAACTTCTGGGAGTCCACATCTCACACAATCTCTCATCTCCAGTTTCAAACTCCTGGGAGAGTCCATCACATACAATATCTCACGTCGCAGTATCAAACTCGGCTGAGACCACATCACACACAACTTCTCATCCCCAGTTTCAAACTCCAGTGAGTGTACACCACACACAATCTCTCATGTCCCAGTTTTATACTCCTGGCACACAACTTCTCATGTCCCATTTTCAAACCCCTGGGTGTTCACATCACACACAACATCTCATGGTCCCAGTTTAAAACCCCTTTGTGTTCACGTCACACACTATCTCAAATGTCCCAATTTCAAACTCCTGGGAGTGTACATCACACACAATCTCTCATGTCCCATTTTCAGACTCCCGGGAGTCCACATCACACACAATCTCTCATGTCCCAGTTTCAAACTCCTGGGAGTCCACAACTCACACAATATATAATGTCCCAGTTTCAAACTCTTGGGAGTGTACATCACACACAACCTCTCACATCCCTGTTTCAAACTCCTGGGAGTCCACATCTCACACCACCTCTGATGTCCCAGTTTCAATCTCCTGGGAGTCCACATGTGACACAATCTCTCTGGTCCCACTTTCAAACTCCTGAGAGTCTGCATCTCACACTATCTCCCATGTCCCAGTTTCAAACTCCTGGGAGTGTACATCACAAACAAACTCTCAGGTCCCAGTTTCAAACTTCTGGGAGTGCCCATTCCACACAACCTCTCACATCCCACTTTCAAACTCTTGGGAGTCCACATCACACACAACCTCTCACATCCCAGTTTCAAACTCCTGGGAGTCCACATTTCACACAATCTCTAATTTCCCTTTTCAAACTCCTGGGAGTGCCCATTCCACACAACCACTCACATCCCAGTTTCAAACTCTTGGGATTCCAAATCACAGTCTATCTCTCATGACACAGTTTCAATCTACTGGGCATGTACTTCACACTCAATCTCGGATGACCCAGTGTCAAACTCCTGGGAGTCCACATTTTACACAATCTCTCTGGTCCCAGTTTCAAACTCCTGAGAGTCTGCATCTCACACTATCTCCCATGTCCCAGTTTCAAACACCTGGGAGTGTACATCACACACAATTTCTCATGTCCCAGTTTCAACCTACTGGGAGTCCACATCTCAGAAAATCTCTCATCTCCCAGTTTCACACTGCTGGGAGTTTCCATCAGACACAATCTCTGATGTCCCAGTTTCAAACTTCTGCGAGTCCACATCTCACACAATCTCTCATATCCCAGTTTCAAACTCCTGAGAGTCCACATTTCACACAATCTCTCATTTCCCGTTTCAAACTCCTGGGAGTGCCCATTCCACACAACCTCTCACATCCCACTTTCAAACTCTTGGGAGTCCACATCACAGACAACCTCTCATATCTCAGTTTCAATCTCCTGGGAGTCCACATCTCACACAATCTCTCATGTCCACGTTTTGAAACACCTGGGAGTGTACACCAGATGCAATCTCTCATGTCCCAGTTTTAAACTCCTGGGCGTCCACATGACACACAACCTCTCATGTCCCATTTTCAAACCCCTGGGTGTTCACACCACACACAACATCTCATGGTCCTAGTTTGAAACCACTGTGTGTTCACGTCACACACTATCTCTCTTGTCCCCGTTTCAAACTCCTGGGAGTGTACATCACACTCAATCTCTCATGTCCCAGTTTTAAACTCCTGGGAGTCCACAACTCATACAATCTCTCATGTCCTATTTTCAAACACCTAGGAGTCCACAACTCACACAATCTCCCATTTCCCAGTTTCAATCTTGCGGGCGTCCACTTCACACACAAACTCTCATGTCCCAGTTTCCGACTCCTGGGAGTCCTCATCACACACAATCTATGATGTCCCAGTTTCAAACTACTGGGAGTGTACATCACACACAATCTCTCATATCCCAGTTGCAATCTTCTGGGAGTCCACATCTCACACAATCTCTCATGTAGCAGTTTCAAACTCCTGAGAGTGTCCATCACACACAATATCTCACGTCGCAGTTTCAAACTCCTGGGTATGTAGTTCACACACAATCTCTGATGTCCCAGCTTTAAACTCCTGCGAGTCCACATGTCACACAATCTCCCAGGTCACAGTTTCAAATTACTGGGAGTGTACATCACACACAATCTCTCACATCCCAGTTTCAAACTCCTGGGAGTCCACATTACAGACTATCTCTCACAACCCAGTTTCAAACTCCTGGGAGTCCACATCACACATAACCTCTCACATCACAGTTTCAAACTACTGGGAGTGTACATCACACACAATCTCTCATATCACAGTTTCAATCTCCTGGAAGTCCACATCCCACACAATCTCTCATGTCCCAGTTTGAAACACCTGGGAGTGTACACCAGATACAATCTCTCATTTCCCACTTTCAAACTTCTGGGAGTCCACATCTCACACAATCTCTCATCTCCAGTTTCAAACTCCTGGGGGAGTCCATCACATACAATATCTCACGTCGCAGTATCAAACTCGGCTGAGACCACATCACACACAACCTCTAATCCCCAGTTTCAAACTCCTGTGAGTGTACACCACACACAATCTCTCATGTCCCAGTTTTATACTCCTGGCACACAACTTCTCATGTCCCATTTTCAAACCCCTGGGTGTTCACATCACACACAACATCTCATGGTCCCAGTTTAAAACCACTTTGTGTTCACGTCACACACTATCTCAAATGTCCCAATTTCAAACTCCTGGGAGTGTACATCACACACAATCTCTCATGTCCCAGTTTCAGACTCCCGGGAGTCCACATCACACACAATCTCTTATGTCCCAGTTTCAAACTCCTGGGAGTCCACAACTCACACAATATATAATGTCCCAGTTTCAAACTCTTGGGAGTGTACATCACACACAACCTCTCACATCCCAGTTTCAAACTCCTGGGAGTCCACATCTCAGAAAATCTCTAATTTCCCTTTTCAAACTCCTGGGAGTGCCCATTCCGCACAACCACTCACATCCCAGTTTCAAACTCTTGGGAGTCCACATCACAGACTATCTCTCATGACCCAGTTTCAAACTCCTGGGAGTCCACATCACACACAACCTCTCATATCTCAGTTTCAATCTCCTGGGAGTCCACATCTCACACAATCTCTCATGTCCCAGTTTGAAACACCTGGGAGTGTACACCAGATACAATCTCTCATTTCCCACTTTCAAACTCCTGGGAGTGTACATCACACACAATCTCTCATGTCCCAGTTTTAATCTACTGGGCGTGTACTTCACACTCAATCTCGGATGACCCAGTGTCAAACTCCTGGGAGTCCAAATTTTACACAAATCTCTCTGGTCCCAGTTTCAAACTCCTGAGAGTCTGCATCTCACACTATCTCTCATGTCGCAGTTTCAAACTCCTGGGAGTGTCCATCACACACAATATCTCACGTCGCAGTTTCAAACTCCTGGGTATGTAGTTCACACACAATCTCTGATGTCCCAGCTTTAAACTCCTGCGAGTCCACATCTCACACAATCTCCCAGGTCACAGTTTCAAATTACTGGGAGTGTACATCACACACAATCTCTCATGACCCAGTTTCAAACTCCTGGGAGTCCATAATACACACAATCTCTCACATCCCAGTTTCAAACTCCTGGGAGTCCACATTACAGACTATCTCTCACGACCCAGTTTCAAACTCCTGGGAGTCCACATCTCACATAACCTCTCACATCCCAGTTTCAAACTCCTGGGAGTCCATAACACACACAAACTCTCACATCCCAGTTTCAATCTCCTGGAAGTCCACATCTCACACTATCTCCCATGTCCCAGTTTCAAACTCCTGGGAGTGTACATCACACACAATCTCTCATGTCCCAGTTTCAAACTTCTGGGAGTCCACATCTCAGAAAATCTCTCATCTCCCAGTTTCAAACTCCTGGGAGTTTCCATCAGACACAATCTCTGATGTCCCAGTTTCAAACTTCTGCGAGTCCACATCTCACACAATCTCTCATTTCCCATTTCAAACTCCTGGGAGTGCCCATTCCACACAACCTCTGACATCCCACTTTCAAACTCTTGGGAGTCCACATCACACACAACCTCTCACATCCCAGTTTCACACTCCTGGGAGTCCACATCTCAGAAAATCTCTAATTTCCCTTTTCAAACTCCTGGGAGTGCCCATTCCACACAACCACTCACATCCCAGTTTCAAACTCTTGGGAGTCCACATCACAGACTATCTCTCATGACCCAGTTTCAAACTCCTGGGAGTCCACATCACACACAACCTCTCATATCTCAGTTTCAATCTCCTGGGAGTCCACATCTCACACAATCTCTCATGTCCACGTTTTGAAACACCTGGGAGTGTACACCAGATGCAATCTCTCATGTCCCAGTTTTAAACTCCTGGGCGTCCACATGGCACACAACCTCTCAAGTCCCATTTTCAAACCCCTGGGTGTTCACACCACACACAACATCTCATGGTCCTAGTTTGAAACCACTGTGTGTTCATGTCACACACTATCTCTCTTGTCCCCGTTTCAAACTCCTGGGAGTGTACATCACACTCAATCTCTCATGTCCCAGTTTAAAACTCCTGGGAGTCCACAACTCATACAAACTCTCATGTCCTATTTTCAAACACCTAGGAGTCCACAACTCACACAATCTCCCATTTCCCAGTTTCAATCTCGCGGGCGTCCACTTCACACACAAACACTCATGTCCCAGTTTCCGACTCCTGGGAGTCCTCATCACACACAATCTATGACGTCCCAGTTTCAAACTACTGGGAGTGTACATCACACACAATCTCTCATGTCCCAGTTTCAAACTCCTCGGAGTGTACACCAGATACAATCTCTCATTTCCCACTTTCAAACTCCTGGGAGTGTACATCACACACAATCTCTCATGTCCCAGTTTGAAACACCTGGGCGTGTACTTCACACTCAATCTCGGATGACCCAGTGTCAAACTCCTGGGAGTCCAAATTTTACACAAATCTCTCTGGTCCCAGTTTCAAACTCCTGAGAGTCTGCATCTCACACTATTTCCCATGTCCCAGTTTCAAACACCTGGGAGTGTACATCACACACAATCTCTCATGTCCCAGTTTCAAACTTCTGGGAGTGTACATCTCAAACAATCTCTCATGTCCCATTTTCATACTCCTGGGAGTCCACATCTCACACAATCTCTCATCTCCAGTTTCAAACTCCTGGGAGAGTCCATCACATACAATATCTCACGTCGCAGTATCAAACTCGGCTGAGACCACATCACACACAACCTCTCATCCCCAGTTTCAAACTCCAGTGAGTGTACACCACACACAATCTCTCATGTCCCAGTTTTATACTCCTGGCACACAACTTCTCATGTCCCATTTTCAAACCCCTGGGTGTTCACATCACACACAACATCTCATGGTCCCAGTTTAAAACCCCTTTGTGTTCACGTCACACACTATCTCAAATGTCCGAATTTCAAACTCCCGGGAGTCCACATCACACACAATCTCTTATGTCCCAGTTTCAAACTCCTGGGAGTCCACAACTCACACAATATATAATGTCCCAGTTTCAAACTCTTGGGAGTGTACATCACACACAACCTCTCACATCCCTGTTTCAAACTCCTGGGAGTCCACATCTCACACCACCTCTGATGTCCCGGTTTCAAACTCCTGGGAGTCTGCATCTCACACTATCTCCCATGTCCCAGTTTCAAACTCCTGGGAGTGTACATCACAGACAATCTCTCATGTCCCAGTTTCAAACTTCTGGGAGTCCACATCTCAGAAAATCTCTCATTTCCCAGTTTCAAACTCCTGGGAGTTTCCATCAGACACAATCTCTGATGTCCCAGTTTCAAACTTCTGCGAGTCCACATTTCACACAATCTCTCATTTCCCGTTTCAAACTCCTGGGAGTGCCCATTCCACACAACCTCTCACATCCCATTTTCAAACTCTTGGGAGTCCACATCACACACAACCTCTCACATCCCAGTTTCAAACTCCTGGGAGTCCACATTTCACACAATCTCTAATATCCCTTTTCAAACTCCTGGGAGTGCCCATTCCACACAACCACTCACATCCCAGTTTCAAACTCTTGGGAGTCCATATCACAGACTATCTCTCATGACCCAGTTTCAAACTCCTGGGAGTCCACATCACACACAACCTCTCATATCTCAGTTTCAATCTCCTGGGAGTCCACATCTCACACAATCTCTCATGTCCACGTTTTGAAACACCTGGGAGTGTACACCAGATGCAATCTCTCATGTCCCAGTTTTAAACTCCTGGGCGTCCACATGGCACACAACCTCTCAAGTCCCATTTTCAAACCCCTGGGTGTTCACACCACACACAACATCTCATGGTCCTAGTTTGAAACCACTGTGTGTTCATGTCACACACTATCTCTCTTGTCCCCGTTTCAAACTCCTGGGAGTGTACATCACACTCAATCTCTCATGTCCCAGTTTTAAACTCCTGGGAGTCCACAACTCATACAATCTCTCATGTCCTATTTTCAAACACCTAGGAGTCCACAACTCACACAATCTCCCATTTCCCAGTTTCAATCTCGCGGGCGTCCACTTCACACACAAACTCTCATGTCCCAGTTTCCGACTCCTGGGACTCCTCATCACACACAATCTATGATGTCCCAGTTTCAAACTACTGGGAGTGTACATCACACACAATCTCTCATATCCCAGTTGCAATCTTCTGGGAGTCCACATCTCACACAATCTGTCATGTCCCAGTTTCAAACTCCTGGGAGTGTCCATCACACACAATATCTCACGTCGCAGTTTCAAACTCCTGGGTATGTAGTTCACACACAATCTCTGATGTCCCAGCTTTAAACTCCTGCGAGTCCACATCTCACACAATCTCCCAGGTCACAGTTTCAAATTACTGGGAGTGTACATCACACACAATCTCTCATGACCCAGTTTCAAACTCCTGGGAGTCCATAATACACACAATCTCTCACATCCCAGTTTCAAACTCCTGGGAGTCCACATTACAGACTATCTCTCACGACCCAGTTTCAAACTCCTGGGAGTCCACATCTCACATAACCTCTCACATCCCAGTTTCAAACTCCTGGGAGTCCATAACACACACAAACTCTCACATCCCAGTTTCAATCTCCTGGAAGTCCACATCTCACACTATCTCTCATTTCCCACTTTCAAACTCCTGGGAGTGTACATCACACACAATCTCTCATGTCCCAGTTTGAAACACCTGGGCGTGTACTTCACACTCAATCTCGGATGACCCAGTGTCAAACTCCTGGGAGTCCAAATTTTACACAAATCTCTCTGGTCCCAGTTTCAAACTCCTGAGAGTCTGCATCTCACACTATCTCCCATGTCCCAGTTTCAAACACCTGGGAGTGTACATCACACACAATCTCTCATGTCCCAGTTTCAAACTTCTGGGAGTCCACATCTCACACAATCTCTCATGTCCCATTTTCATACTCCTGGGAGTATACATCACAGACAATCTCTCATGTCCCAGTTTCAAACTCCTGGGAGTATACATCACACACAATCTCTCATGTCCCAGTTTCAAACTCCTGGGAGTGTACATCACACACATTATCTGATGTCCCAGTTTCAAACTTCTGGGAGTCCACATCTCACACAATCTCTCATCTCCAGTTTCAAACTCCTGGGAGAGTCCATCACATACAATATCTCACGTCGCAGTATCAAACTCGGCTGAGACCACATCACACACAACCTCTCATCCCCAGTTTCAAACTCCAGTGAGTGTACACCACACACAATCTCTCATGTCCCAGTTTTATACTCCTGGCACACAACTTCTCATGTCCCATTTTCAAACCCCTGGGTGTTCACATCATACACAACATCTCATGGTCCCAGTTTAAAACCCCTTTGTGTTCACGTCACACACTATCTCAAATGTCCCAATTTCAAACTCCCGGGAGTCCACATCACACACAATCTCTTATGTCCCAGTTTCAAACTCCTGGGAGTCCACAACTCACACAATATATAATGTCCCAGTTTCAAACTCTTGGGAGTGTACATCACACACAACCTCTCACATCCCTGTTTCAAACTCCTGGGAGTCCACATCTCACACCACCTCTGATGTCGCAGTTTCAATCTCCTGGGCGTGTACTTCACACACAATCTCTCATGTCCCAGTTTCAAACTTCTGGGAGTTTCCATCAGACACAATCTCTGATGTCCCAGTTTCAAACTTCTGCGAGTCCACATCTCACACAATCTCTCATTTCCCATTTCAAACTCCTGGGAGTGCCCATTCCACACAACCTCTGACATCCCACTTTCAAACTCTTGGGAGTCCACATCACACACAACCTCTCACATCCCAGTTTCAAACTCCTGGGAGTCCACATCTCAGAAAATCTCTAATTTCCCTTTTCAAACTCCTGGGAGTGCCCATTCCACACAACCACTCACATCCCAGTTTCAAACTCTTGGGAGTCCACATCACAGACTATCTCTCATGACCCAGTTTCAAACTCCTGGGAGTCCACATCACACACAACCTCTCATATCTCAGTTTCAATCTCCTGGGAGTCCACATCTCACACAATCTCTCATGTCCACGTTTTGAAACACCTGGGAGTGTACACCAGATGCAATCTCTCATGTCCCAGTTTTAAACTCCTGGGCGTCCACATGGCACACAACCTCTCAAGTCCCATTTTCAAACCCCTGGGTGTTCACACCACACACAACATCTCATGGTCCTAGTTTGAAACCACTGTGTGTTCATGTCACACACTATCTCTCTTGTCCCCGTTTCAAACTCCTGGGAGTGTACATCACACTCAATCTCTCATGTCCCAGTTTTAAACTCCTGGGAGTCCACAACTCATACAATCTCTCATGTCCTATTTTCAAACACCTAGGAGTCCACAACTCACACAATCTCCCATTTCCCAGTTTCAATCTCGCGGGCGTCCACTTCACACACAAACTCTCATGTCCCAGTTTCCGACTCCTGGGAGTCCTCATCACACACAATCTATGACGTCCCAGTTTCAAACTACTGGGAGTGTACATCACACACAATCTCTCATGTCCCAGTTTCAAACTCCTCGGAGTGTACACCAGATACAATCTCTCATTTCCCACTTTCAAACTCCTGGGAGTGTACATCACACACAATCTCTCATGTCCCAGTTTGAAACACCTGGGCGTGTACTTCACACACAATCTCGGATGACCCAGTGTCAAACTCCTGGGAGTCCAAATTTTACACAAATCTCTCTGGTCCCAGTTTCAAACTCCTGAGAGTCTGCATCTCACACTATTTCCCATGTCCCAGTTTCAAACACCTGGGAGTGTACATCACACACAATCTCTCATGTCCCAGTTTCAAACTTCTGGGAGTGTACATCTCAAACAATCTCTCATGTCCCATTTTCATACTCCTGGGAGTCCACATCTCACACAATCTCTCATCTCCAGTTTCAAACTCCTGGGAGAGTCCATCACATACAATATCTCACGTCGCAGTATCAAACTCGGCTGAGACCACATCACACACAACCTCTCATCCCCAGTTTCAAACTCCAGTGAGTGTACACCACACACAATCTCTCATTTCCCAGTTTTATACTCCTGGCACACAACTTCTCATGTCCCATTTTCAAACCCCTGGGTGTTCACATCACACACAACATCTCATGGTCCCAGTTTAAAACCCCTTTGTGTTCACGTCACACACTATCTCAAATGTCCGAATTTCAAACTCCCGGGAGTCCACATCACACACAATCTCTTATGTCCCAGTTTCAAACTCCTGGGAGTCCACAACTCACACAATATATAATGTCCCAGTTTCAAACTCTTGGGAGTGTACATCACACACAACCTCTCACATCCCTGTTTCAAACTCCTGGGAGTCCACATCTCACACCACCTCTGATGTCCCGGTTTCAAACTCCTGGGAGTCTGCATCTCACACTATCTCCCATGTCCCAGTTTCAAACTCCTGGGAGTGTACATCACAGACAATCTCTCATGTCCCAGTTTCAAACTTCTGGGAGTCCACATCTCAGAAAATCTCTCATTTCCCAGTTTCAAACTCCTGGGAGTTTCCATCAGACACAATCTCTGATGTCCCAGTTTCAAACTTCTGCGAGTCCACATTTCACACAATCTCTCATTTCCCGTTTCAAACTCCTGGGAGTGCCCATTCCACACAACCTCTCACATCCCATTTTCAAACTCTTGGGAGTCCACATCACACACAACCTCTCACATCCCAGTTTCAAACTCCTGGGAGTCCACATTTCACACAATCTCTAATATCCCTTTTCAAACTCCTGGGAGTGCCCATTCCACACAACCACTCACATCCCAGTTTCAAACTCTTGGGAGTCCATATCACAGACTATCTCTCATGACCCAGTTTCAAACTCCTGGGAGTCCACATCACACACAACCTCTCATATCTCAGTTTCAATCTCCTGGGAGTCCACATCTCACACAATCTCTCATGTCCACGTTTTGAAACACCTGGGAGTGTACACCAGATGCAATCTCTCATGTCCCAGTTTTAAACTCCTGGGCGTCCACATGGCACACAACCTCTCAAGTCCCATTTTCAAACCCCTGGGTGTTCACACCACACACAACATCTCATGGTCCTAGTTTGAAACCACTGTGTGTTCATGTCACACACTATCTCTCTTGTCCCCGTTTCAAACTCCTGGGAGTGTACATCACACTCAATCTCTCATGTCCCAGTTTAAAACTCCTGGGAGTCCACAACTCATACAAACTCTCATGTCCTATTTTCAAACACCTAGGAGTCCACAACTCACACAATCTCCCATTTCCCAGTTTCAATCTCGCGGGCGTCCACTTCACACACAAACACTCATGTCCCAGTTTCCGACTCCTGGGAGTCCTCATCACACACAATCTATGACGTCCCAGTTTCAAACTACTGGGAGTGTACATCACACACAATCTCTCATGTCCCAGTTTCAAACTCCTCGGAGTGTACACCAGATACAATCTCTCATTTCCCACTTTCAAACTCCTGGGAGTGTACATCACACACAATCTCTCATGTCCCAGTTTGAAACACCTGGGCGTGTACTTCACACTCAATCTCGGATGACCCAGTGTCAAACTCCTGGGAGTCCAAATTTTACACAAATCTCTCTGGTCCCAGTTTCAAACTCCTGAGAGTCTGCATCTCACACTATTTCCCATGTCCCAGTTTCAAACACCTGGGAGTGTACATCACACACAATCTCTCATGTCCCAGTTTCAAACTTCTGGGAGTGTACATCTCAAACAATCTCTCATGTCCCATTTTCATACTCCTGGGAGTCCACATCTCACACAATCTCTCATCTCCAGTTTCAAACTCCTGGGAGAGTCCATCACATACAATATCTCACGTCGCAGTATCAAACTCGGCTGAGACCACATCACACACAACCTCTCATCCCCAGTTTCAAACTCCAGTGAGTGTACACCACACACAATCTCTCATGTCCCAGTTTTATACTCCTGGCACACAACTTCTCATGTCCCATTTTCAAACCCCTGGGTGTTCACATCACACACAACATCTCATGGTCCCAGTTTAAAACCCCTTTGTGTTCACGTCACACACTATCTCAAATGTCCGAATTTCAAACTCCCGGGAGTCCACATCACACACAATCTCTTATGTCCCAGTTTCAAACTCCTGGGAGTCCACAACTCACACAATATATAATGTCCCAGTTTCAAACTCTTGGGAGTGTACATCACACACAACCTCTCACATCCCTGTTTCAAACTCCTGGGAGTCCACATCTCACACCACCTCTGATGTCCCGGTTTCAAACTCCTGGGAGTCTGCATCTCACACTATCTCCCATGTCCCAGTTTCAAACTCCTGGGAGTGTACATCACAGACAATCTCTCATGTCCCAGTTTCAAACTTCTGGGAGTCCACATCTCAGAAAATCTCTCATTTCCCAGTTTCAAACTCCTGGGAGTTTCCATCAGACACAATCTCTGATGTCCCAGTTTCAAACTTCTGCGAGTCCACATTTCACACAATCTCTCATTTCCCGTTTCAAACTCCTGGGAGTGCCCATTCCACACAACCTCTCACATCCCATTTTCAAACTCTTGGGAGTCCACATCACACACAACCTCTCACATCCCAGTTTCAAACTCCTGGGAGTCCACATTTCACACAATCTCTAATATCCCTTTTCAAACTCCTGGGAGTGCCCATTCCACACAACCACTCACATCCCAGTTTCAAACTCTTGGGAGTCCATATCACAGACTATCTCTCATGACCCAGTTTCAAACTCCTGGGAGTCCACATCACACACAACCTCTCATATCTCAGTTTCAATCTCCTGGGAGTCCACATCTCACACAATCTCTCATGTCCACGTTTTGAAACACCTGGGAGTGTACACCAGATGCAATCTCTCATGTCCCAGTTTTAAACTCCTGGGCGTCCACATGGCACACAACCTCTCAAGTCCCATTTTCAAACCCCTGGGTGTTCACACCACACACAACATCTCATGGTCCTAGTTTGAAACCACTGTGTGTTCATGTCACACACTATCTCTCTTGTCCCCGTTTCAAACTCCTGGGAGTGTACATCACACTCAATCTCTCATGTCCCAGTTTTAAACTCCTGGGAGTCCACAACTCATACAATCTCTCATGTCCTATTTTCAAACACCTAGGAGTCCACAACTCACACAATCTCCCATTTCCCAGTTTCAATCTCGCGGGCGTCCACTTCACACACAAACTCTCATGTCCCAGTTTCCGACTCCTGGGACTCCTCATCACACACAATCTATGATGTCCCAGTTTCAAACTACTGGGAGTGTACATCACACACAATCTCTCATATCCCAGTTGCAATCTTCTGGGAGTCCACATCTCACACAATCTGTCATGTCCCAGTTTCAAACTCCTGGGAGTGTCCATCACACACAATATCTCACGTCGCAGTTTCAAACTCCTGGGTATGTAGTTCACACACAATCTCTGATGTCCCAGCTTTAAACTCCTGCGAGTCCACATCTCACACAATCTCCCAGGTCACAGTTTCAAATTACTGGGAGTGTACATCACACACAATCTCTCATGACCCAGTTTCAAACTCCTGGGAGTCCATAATACACACAATCTCTCACATCCCAGTTTCAAACTCCTGGGAGTCCACATTACAGACTATCTCTCACGACCCAGTTTCAAACTCCTGGGAGTCCACATCTCACATAACCTCTCACATCCCAGTTTCAAACTCCTGGGAGTCCATAACACACACAAACTCTCACATCCCAGTTTCAATCTCCTGGAAGTCCACATCTCACACTATCTCTCATTTCCCACTTTCAAACTCCTGGGAGTGTACATCACACACAATCTCTCATGTCCCAGTTTGAAACACCTGGGCGTGTACTTCACACTCAATCTCGGATGACCCAGTGTCAAACTCCTGGGAGTCCAAATTTTACACAAATCTCTCTGGTCCCAGTTTCAAACTCCTGAGAGTCTGCATCTCACACTATCTCCCATGTCCCAGTTTCAAACACCTGGGAGTGTACATCACACACAATCTCTCATGTCCCAGTTTCAAACTTCTGGGAGTCCACATCTCACACAATCTCTCATGTCCCATTTTCATACTCCTGGGAGTATACATCACAGACAATCTCTCATGTCCCAGTTTCAAACTCCTGGGAGTATACATCACACACAATCTCTCATGTCCCAGTTTCAAACTCCTGGGAGTGTACATCACACACATTATCTGATGTCCCAGTTTCAAACTTCTGGGAGTCCACATCTCACACAATCTCTCATCTCCAGTTTCAAACTCCTGGGAGAGTCCATCACATACAATATCTCACGTCGCAGTATCAAACTCGGCTGAGACCACATCACACACAACCTCTCATCCCCAGTTTCAAACTCCAGTGAGTGTACACCACACACAATCTCTCATGTCCCAGTTTTATACTCCTGGCACACAACTTCTCATGTCCCATTTTCAAACCCCTGGGTGTTCACATCATACACAACATCTCATGGTCCCAGTTTAAAACCCCTTTGTGTTCACGTCACACACTATCTCAAATGTCCCAATTTCAAACTCCCGGGAGTCCACATCACACACAATCTCTTATGTCCCAGTTTCAAACTCCTGGGAGTCCACAACTCACACAATATATAATGTCCCAGTTTCAAACTCTTGGGAGTGTACATCACACACAACCTCTCACATCCCTGTTTCAAACTCCTGGGAGTCCACATCTCACACCACCTCTGATGTCGCAGTTTCAATCTCCTGGGCGTGTACTTCACACACAATCTCTCATGTCCCAGTTTCAAACTTCTGGGAGTTTCCATCAGACACAATCTCTGATGTCCCAGTTTCAAACTTCTGCGAGTCCACATCTCACACAATCTCTCATTTCCCATTTCAAACTCCTGGGAGTGCCCATTCCACACAACCTCTGACATCCCACTTTCAAACTCTTGGGAGTCCACATCACACACAACCTCTCACATCCCAGTTTCAAACTCCTGGGAGTCCACATCTCAGAAAATCTCTAATTTCCCTTTTCAAACTCCTGGGAGTGCCCATTCCACACAACCACTCACATCCCAGTTTCAAACTCTTGGGAGTCCACATCACAGACTATCTCTCATGACCCAGTTTCAAACTCCTGGGAGTCCACATCACACACAACCTCTCATATCTCAGTTTCAATCTCCTGGGAGTCCACATCTCACACAATCTCTCATGTCCACGTTTTGAAACACCTGGGAGTGTACACCAGATGCAATCTCTCATGTCCCAGTTTTAAACTCCTGGGCGTCCACATGGCACACAACCTCTCAAGTCCCATTTTCAAACCCCTGGGTGTTCACACCACACACAACATCTCATGGTCCTAGTTTGAAACCACTGTGTGTTCATGTCACACACTATCTCTCTTGTCCCCGTTTCAAACTCCTGGGAGTGTACATCACACTCAATCTCTCATGTCCCAGTTTTAAACTCCTGGGAGTCCACAACTCATACAATCTCTCATGTCCTATTTTCAAACACCTAGGAGTCCACAACTCACACAATCTCCCATTTCCCAGTTTCAATCTCGCGGGCGTCCACTTCACACACAAACTCTCATGTCCCAGTTTCCGACTCCTGGGAGTCCTCATCACACACAATCTATGACGTCCCAGTTTCAAACTACTGGGAGTGTACATCACACACAATCTCTCATGTCCCAGTTTCAAACTCCTCGGAGTGTACACCAGATACAATCTCTCATTTCCCACTTTCAAACTCCTGGGAGTGTACATCACACACAATCTCTCATGTCCCAGTTTGAAACACCTGGGCGTGTACTTCACACACAATCTCGGATGACCCAGTGTCAAACTCCTGGGAGTCCAAATTTTACACAAATCTCTCTGGTCCCAGTTTCAAACTCCTGAGAGTCTGCATCTCACACTATTTCCCATGTCCCAGTTTCAAACACCTGGGAGTGTACATCACACACAATCTCTCATGTCCCAGTTTCAAACTTCTGGGAGTGTACATCTCAAACAATCTCTCATGTCCCATTTTCATACTCCTGGGAGTCCACATCTCACACAATCTCTCATCTCCAGTTTCAAACTCCTGGGAGAGTCCATCACATACAATATCTCACGTCGCAGTATCAAACTCGGCTGAGACCACATCACACACAACCTCTCATCCCCAGTTTCAAACTCCAGTGAGTGTACACCACACACAATCTCTCATTTCCCAGTTTTATACTCCTGGCACACAACTTCTCATGTCCCATTTTCAAACCCCTGGGTGTTCACATCACACACAACATCTCATGGTCCCAGTTTAAAACCCCTTTGTGTTCACGTCACACACTATCTCAAATGTCCGAATTTCAAACTCCCGGGAGTCCACATCACACACAATCTCTTATGTCCCAGTTTCAAACTCCTGGGAGTCCACAACTCACACAATATATAATGTCCCAGTTTCAAACTCTTGGGAGTGTACATCACACACAACCTCTCACATCCCTGTTTCAAACTCCTGGGAGTCCACATCTCACACCACCTCTGATGTCCCGGTTTCAAACTCCTGGGAGTCTGCATCTCACACTATCTCCCATGTCCCAGTTTCAAACTCCTGGGAGTGTACATCACAGACAATCTCTCATGTCCCAGTTTCAAACTTCTGGGAGTCCACATCTCAGAAAATCTCTCATTTCCCAGTTTCAAACTCCTGGGAGTTTCCATCAGACACAATCTCTGATGTCCCAGTTTCAAACTTCTGCGAGTCCACATTTCACACAATCTCTCATTTCCCGTTTCAAACTCCTGGGAGTGCCCATTCCACACAACCTCTCACATCCCATTTTCAAACTCTTGGGAGTCCACATCACACACAACCTCTCACATCCCAGTTTCAAACTCCTGGGAGTCCACATTTCACACAATCTCTAATATCCCTTTTCAAACTCCTGGGAGTGCCCATTCCACACAACCACTCACATCCCAGTTTCAAACTCTTGGGAGTCCATATCACAGACTATCTCTCATGACCCAGTTTCAAACTCCTGGGAGTCCACATCACACACAACCTCTCATATCTCAGTTTCAATCTCCTGGGAGTCCACATCTCACACAATCTCTCATGTCCACGTTTTGAAACACCTGGGAGTGTACACCAAATGGAATCTCTCATGTCCCAGTTTTAAACTCCTGGGCGTCCACATGGCACACAACCTCTCAAGTCCCATTTTCAAACCCCTGGGTGTTCACACCACACACAACATCTCATGGTCCTAGTTTGAAACCACTGTGTGTTCATGTCACACACTATCTCTCTTGTCCCCGTTTCAAACTCCTGGGAGTGTACATCACACTCAATCTCTCATGTCCCAGTTTTAAACTCCTGGGAGTCCACAACTCATACAATCTCTCATGTCCTATTTTCAAACACCTAGGAGTCCACAACTCACACAATCTCCCATTTCCCAGTTTCAATCTCGCGGGCGTCCACTTCACACACAAACTCTCATGTCCCAGTTTCCGACTCCTGGGACTCCTCATCACACACAATCTATGATGTCCCAGTTTCAAACTACTGGGAGTGTACATCACACACAATCTCTCATATCCCAGTTGCAATCTTCTGGGAGTCCACATCTCACACAATCTGTCATGTCCCAGTTTCAAACTCCTGGGAGTGTCCATCACACACAATATCTCACGTCGCAGTTTCAAACTCCTGGGTATGTAGTTCACACACAATCTCTGATGTCCCAGCTTTAAACTCCTGCGAGTCCACATCTCACACAATCTCCCAGGTCACAGTTTCAAATTACTGGGAGTGTACATCACACACAATCTCTCATGACCCAGTTTCAAACTCCTGGGAGTCCATAATACACACAATCTCTCACATCCCAGTTTCAAACTCCTGGGAGTCCACATTACAGACTATCTCTCACGACCCAGTTTCAAACTCCTGGGAGTCCACATCTCACATAACCTCTCACATCCCAGTTTCAAACTCCTGGGAGTCCATAACACACACAAACTCTCACATCCCAGTTTCAATCTCCTGGAAGTCCACATCTCACACTATCTCTCATTTCCCACTTTCAAACTCCTGGGAGTGTACATCACACACAATCTCTCATGTCCCAGTTTGAAACACCTGGGCGTGTACTTCACACTCAATCTCGGATGACCCAGTGTCAAACTCCTGGGAGTCCAAATTTTACACAAATCTCTCTGGTCCCAGTTTCAAACTCCTGAGAGTCTGCATCTCACACTATCTCCCATGTCCCAGTTTCAAACACCTGGGAGTGTACATCACACACAATCTCTCATGTCCCAGTTTCAAACTTCTGGGAGTCCACATCTCACACAATCTCTCATGTCCCATTTTCATACTCCTGGGAGTATACATCACAGACAATCTCTCATGTCCCAGTTTCAAACTCCTGGGAGTATACATCACACACAATCTCTCATGTCCCAGTTTCAAACTCCTGGGAGTGTACATCACACACATTATCTGATGTCCCAGTTTCAAACTTCTGGGAGTCCACATCTCACACAATCTCTCATCTCCAGTTTCAAACTCCTGGGAGAGTCCATCACATACAATATCTCACGTCGCAGTATCAAACTCGGCTGAGACCACATCACACACAACCTCTCATCCCCAGTTTCAAACTCCAGTGAGTGTACACCACACACAATCTCTCATGTCCCAGTTTTATACTCCTGGCACACAACTTCTCATGTCCCATTTTCAAACCCCTGGGTGTTCACATCATACACAACATCTCATGGTCCCAGTTTAAAACCCCTTTGTGTTCACGTCACACACTATCTCAAATGTCCCAATTTCAAACTCCCGGGAGTCCACATCACACACAATCTCTTATGTCCCAGTTTCAAACTCCTGGGAGTCCACAACTCACACAATATATAATGTCCCAGTTTCAAACTCTTGGGAGTGTACATCACACACAACCTCTCACATCCCTGTTTCAAACTCCTGGGAGTCCACATCTCACACCACCTCTGATGTCGCAGTTTCAATCTCCTGGGCGTGTACTTCACACACAATCTCTCATGTCCCAGTTTCAAACTTCTGGGAGTCCACATCTCAGAAAATCTCTCATCTCCCAGTTTCAAACTCCTGGGAGTTTCCATCAGACACAATCTCTGATGTCCCAGTTTCAAACTTCTGCGAGTCCACATCTCACACAATCTCTCATATCCCAGTTTCAAACTCCTGGGAGTCCACATTTCACACAATCTCTAATTTCCCTTTTCAAACTCCTGGGAGTGCCCATTCCACACAACCACTCACATCCCAGTTTCAAACTCTTGGGAGTCCACATCACAGACTATCTCTCATGACCCAGTTTCAAACTCCTGGGAGTCCACATCACACACAATCTCTCATGTCCACGTTTTGAAACACCTGGGCGTGTACTTCACACTCAATCTCGGATGACCCAGTGTCAAACTCCTGGGAGTCCAAATTTTACACAAATCTCTCTGGTCCCAGTTTCAAACTCCTGAGAGTCTGCATCTCACACTATCTCCCATGTCCCAGTTTCAAACACCTGGGAGTCCACATCTCACACAATCTCTCATGTCCCAGCTTCAAACTCCTGGGAGTCCACATCTCAAACAATCTCTCATGTCCCATTTTCATACTCCTGGGAGTATACATCACAGACAATCTCTCATGTCCCAGTTTCAAACTCCTGGGAGTGTACATCACACACATTATCTGATGTCCCAGTTTCAAACTTCTGGGAGTCCACATCTCACACAATCTCTCATCTCCAGATTCAAACTCCTGGGAGAGTCCATCACATACAATATCTCACGTCGCAGTATCAAACTCGGCTGAGACCACATCACACACAACCTCTCATCCCCAGTTTCAAACTCCAGTGAGTGTTCACCACACACAATCTCTCATGTCCCAGTTTTATACTCCTGGCACACAACTCATGTCCCATTTTCAAACCCCTGGGTGTTCACATCATACACAACATCTCATGGTCCCAGTTTAAAACCCCTTTGTGTTCACGTCACACACTATCTTAAATGTCCCAATTTCAAACTCCCGGGAGTGCACATCACACACAATCTCTTATGTCCCAGTTTCAAACTCCTGGGAGTCCACAACTCACACAATATATAATGTCCCAGTTTCAAACTCTTGGGAGTGTACATCACACACAACCTCTCACATCCCTGTTTCAAACTCCTGGGAGTCCACATCTCACACCACCTCTGATGTCGCAGTTTCAATCTCCTGGGCGTGTACTTCACACACAATCTCTCATGTCCCGGTTTCAAACTCCTGGGAGTCCACATCTCACACCACCTCTGATGTCGCAGTTTCAATCTCCTGGGCGTGTACTTCACACACAATCTCTGATGTCCCGGTTTCAAACTCCTGGGAGTCTGCATCTCACACTATCTCCCATGTCCCAGTTTCAAACTCCTGGGAACGTACATCACACACAATCTCTGATGTCCCAGTTTCAAACTTCTGCGAGTCCACATCTCACACAATCTCTCATATCCCAGTTTCAAACTCCTGAGAGTCCACATTTCACACAATCACTCATTTCCCGTTTCAAACTCCTGGGAGTGCCCATTCCACACAACCTCTCACATCCCACTTTCAAACTCTTGGGAGTCCACATCACACACAACCTCTCACATCCCAGTTTCAAAGTCCTGGGAGTCCACATTTCACACAATCTCTAATTTTGCTTTTCAAACTCCTGGGAGTGCCCATTCCACACAACCACGCACATCCCAGTTTCAAACTCCTGGGAGTCCACATCACGCACAACCTCTCATATCTCAGTTTCAATCTCCTGGGAGTCCACATCTCACACAATCTCTCATGTCCACGTTTTGAAACACATGGGAGTGTACACCAGATGCAATCTCTCATGTCCCAGTGTTAAACTCCTGGGCGTCCACATGACACACAACCTCTCATGTCCCATTTTCAAACCACTGGGTGTTCACACCACACACAACATCTCATGGTCCTAGTTTGAAACCACTGTGTGTTCACATCACACACTATCTCTCTTGTCCCCGTTTCAAACTCCTGGGAGTGTACATCACACTCAATCTCTCATGTCCCAGTTTTAAACTCCTGGGAGTCCACAACTCACACAATCTCCCATTTCCCAGTTTCAATCTCGCGGGCGTCCACCTCACACACAAACTCTCATGTCCCAGTTTCCGACTCCTGGGAGTGTCCATCACACACAATATCTCACGTCGCAGTTTCAAACTCCTGGGTATGTAGTTCACACACAATCTCTGATGTCCCAGCTTTAAACTCCTGCGAGTCCACATCTCACACAATCTCCCAGGTCACAGTTTCAAACTCCTGGGAGTGTACATCACACACAATCTCTCATGTCCCAGTTTCAAACTTCTGGGAGTCCACATCTCAGAAAATCTCTCAGCTCCCAGTTTCAAACTCCTGGGAGTTTCCATCAGACACAATCTCTGATGTCCCAGTTTCAAACTTCTGCGAGTCCACATCTCACACAATCTCTCAAATCCCAGTTTCAAACTCCTGAGAGTCCACATTTCACACAATCTCTCATTTCCCGTTTCAAACTCCTGGGAGTGCCCATTCCACACAACCTCTCAAATCCCACTTTCAAACTCTTGGGAGTCCATATCACACACAACCTCTCACATCCCAGTTTCAAACTCCTGCGAGTCCACATCACAGACAACCTCTCATATCTCAGTTTCAATCTCCTGGGAGTCCACATCTCACACAATCTCTCATGTCCACGTTTTGAAACACCTGGGAGTGTACACCAGATGCAATCTCTCATGTCCCAGTTTTAAACTCCTGGGCGTCCACATGACACACAACCTCTCATGTCCCATTTTCAAACCCCTGGGTGTTCACACCACACACAACATCTCATGGTCCTAGTTTGAAACCACTGTGTGTTCACGTCACAAACTATCTCTCTTGTCCCCGTTTCAAACTCCTGGGAGTGTACATCACACTCAATCTCTCATGTCCCAGTTTTAAACTCCTGGGAGTCCACAACTCACACAATCTCCCATTTCCCAGTTTCAATCTCGCGGGCATCCACTTCACACACAAACTCTCATGTCCCAGTTTCCGACTCCTGGGAGTCCTCATCACACACAATCTATGACGTCCCAGTTTCAAACTACTGGGAGTGTACATCACACACAATCTCTCATATCCCAGTTGCAATCTTCTGGGAGTCCACATCTCACACAATCTCTCATGTCCCAGTTTCAAACTCCTGGGAGTGTCCATCACACACAATATCTCACTTCGCAGTTTCAAACTCCTGGGTATGTAGTTCACACACAATCTCTGATATCCCAGCTTTAAACTCCTGCGAGTCCACATCTCACACAATCTCCCAGGTCACAGTTTCAAATTACTGGGAGTGTACATCACACACAATCTCTCATGACCCAGTTTCAAACTCCTGGGAGTCCATAATACACACAATCTCTCACATCCCAGTTTCAAACTCTTGGGAGTCCACATTACAGACTATCTCTCACGACCCAGTTTCAAACTCCTGGGAGTCCACATCACACATAACCTCTCATATCTCAGTTTCAAACTACTGGGAGTGTACATCACACATAACCTCTCACATCCCAGTTTCAAACTCCTGGGAGTCCATAACACATACAAACTCTCACATCCCAGTTTCAAACTACTGGGAGTGTACATCACACACAATCTCTCATATCACAGTTTCAATCTCCTGGAAGTCCACATCCCACACAATCTCTCATGTCCCAGTTTGAATCTACTGGGCGTGTACTTCAGACTCAATCTCGGATGACCCAGTGTCAAACTCCTGGGAGTCCAAATTTTACACAATCTCTCTGGTCCCAGTTTCAAACTCCTGAGAGTCTGCATCTCACACTATCTCCCATGTCCCAGTTTCAAACACCTGGGAGTGTACATCACACACAATCTCTCATGTCCCAGTTTCAAACTTCTGGGAGTCCACATCTCAGAAAATCTCTCATCTCCCAGTTTCAAACTCCTGGGAGTTTCCATCAGACACAATCTCTGATGTCCCAGTTTCAAACTTCTGCGAGTCCACATCTCACACAATCTCTCATATCCCAGTTTCAAACTCTTGGGAGTGCCCATTCCACACAACCTCTCACAGCTTGGGAGTCCACATCACACACAACCTCTCCCATCCCAGTTTCAAACTCCTGGGAGTCCACATTTCACACAATCTCTAATTTCCCTTTTCAAACTCCTGGGAGTGCCCATTGCACACAACCACGCACATCCCAGTTTCAAACTCCTGGGAGTCCACATCACACACAACCTCTCATATCTCAGTTTCAATCTCCTGGGAGTCCACATCTCACACAATCTCTCATGTCCACGTTTTGAAACACCTGGGAGTGTACACCAGATGCAATCTCTCATGTCCCAGTTTTAAACTCCTGGGCGTCCACATGACACACAACCTCTCATGTCCCATTTTCAAACCCCTGGGTGTTCACACCACACACAACATCTCATGGTCCTAGTTTGAAACCACTGTGTGTTCATGTCACACACTATCTCTCTTGTCCCCGTTTCAAACTCCTGGGAGTGTACATCACACTCAATCTCTCATGTCCCAGTTTTAAACTCCGGGGAGTCCACAACTCATACAATCTCTCATGTCCTAGTTTCAAACACCTAGGAGTCCACAACTCACACAATCTCCCATTTCCCAGTTTCAATCTCGCGGGCGTCCACTTCACACACAAACTCTCATGTCCCAGTTTCCGACTCCTGGGAGTCCTCATCACACACAATCTATGACGTCCCAGTTTCAAACTACTGGGAGTGTACATCACACACAATCTCTCATATCCCAGTTGCAATCTTCTGGGAGTCCACATCTCACACAATCTCTCATGTCCCAGTTTCAAACTCCTAGGAGTGTCCATCACACACAATATCTCACGTCGCAGTTTCAAACTCCTGGGTATGTAGTTCACACACAATCTCTGATATCCCAGCTTTAAACTCCTGCGAGTCCACATCTCACACAATCTCCCAGGTCACAGTTTCAAATTACTGGGAGTGTACATCACACACAATCTCTCATGACCCAGTTTCAAACTCCTGGGAGTCCATAATACACACAATCTCTCACATCCCAGTTTCAAACTCTTGGGAGTCCACATTACAGACTATCTCTCACGACCCAGTTTCAAACTCCTGGGAGTCCACATCACACATAACCTCTCATATCTCAGTGTCAAACTACTGGGAGTGTACATCACACATAACCTCTCACATCCCAGTTTCAAACTCCTGGGAGTCCATAACACACACAAACTCTCACATCCCAGTTTCAAACTACTGGGAGTGTACATCACACACAATCTCTCATATCACAGTTTCAATCTCCTGGAAGTCCACATCCCACACAATCTCTCATGTCCCAGTTTGAATCTACTGGGCGTGTACTTCACACTCAATCTCGGATGACCCAGTTTCAAACTCCTGGGAGTTTCCATCAGACACAATCTCTGATGTCCCAGTTTCAAACTTCTGCGAGTCCACATCTCACACAATCTCTCATATCCCAGTTTCAAACTCTTGGGAGTGCCCATTCCACACAACCTCTCACAGCCCACTTTCAAACTCCTGGGAGTCCACATCACACACAACCTCTCCCATCCCAGTTTCAAACTCCTGGGAGAGCACATTTCACACAATCTCTAATTTCCCTTTTCAAACTCCTGGGAGTGCCCATTCCACACAACCACGCACATCACAGTTTCAAACTCTTGGGAGTCCACATCACACACAACCTCTCATATCTCAGTTTCAATCTCCTGGGAGTCCACATCTCACACAATCTCTCATGTCCATGTTTTGAAACACCTGGGAGTGTACACCAGATGCAATCTCTCATATCCCAGTTTTAAACTCCTGGGCGTCCAAATGACACACAACCTCTCATGTCCCATTTTCAAACCCCTGGATGTTCACACCACACACAACATCTCATGGTCCTAGTTTGAAACCACTGTGTGTTCACGTCACACACTATCTCTCTTGTCCCCGTTTCAAACTCCTGGGAGTGTACATCACACTCAATCTCTCATGTCCCAGTTTTAAACTCCTGGGAGTCCACAACTCACACAATCTCCCACTTCCCAGTTTCAATCTCGCGGGCGTCCACTTCACACACAAACTCTCATGTCCCAGTTTCCAACTCCTGGGAGTCCTCATCACACACAATCTATGACGTCCCAGTTTCAAACTACTGGGAGTGTACATCACACACAATCTCTCATATCCCTGTTGCAATCTTCTGGGAGTCCACATCTCACACAATCTCTCATGTCCCAGATTCAAACACCTGGGAGTCCACAACTCAGACAATCTCCCATTTCCCAGTTTCAATCTCGCGGGCGTCCACTTCACACACAAACTCTCATGTCCCAGTTTCCGACTCCTGGGAGTCCTCATCACACACAATCTATGACGTCCCAGTTTCAAACTCCTGGGAGTGTTCATCGCACACAATATCTCACATCCCAGTTTCAAACTACTGGGAGTCCACATCACACACAACCTCTCATCCCCAGTTTCAAACTCCAGTGAGTGTACACCACAATCTCTCATGTCCCAGTTTTATACTCCTGGCACACAACTTCTCATGTCCCATTTTCAAACCCCTGGGTGTTCACATCACACACAACATCTCATGGTCCCAGTTTAAAACCCCTTTGTGTTCACGTCACACACTATCTCAAATGTCCCAATTTCAAACTCCTGGGAGTGTACATCACACACAATCTCTCATGTCCCAGTTTCAGACTCCCGGGAGTCCACATCACACACAATCTCTTATGTCCCAGTTTCAAACTCCTGGGAGTCCACAACTCACACAATATATAATGTCCCAGTTTCAAACTCTTGGGAGTGTACATCACACACAACCTCTCACATCCCTGTTTCAAACTCCTGGGAGTCCACATCTCACACCACCTCTGATGTCGCAGTTTCAATCTCCTGGGCGTGTACTTCACACGCAATCTCTGATGTCCCGGTTTCAAACTCCTGGGAGTCTGCATCTCACACTATCTCCCATGTCCCAGTTTCAAACTCCTGGGAGTGTACATCACACACAATCTCTCATGTCGCAGTTTCAAACTTCTGGGAGTCCACATCTCAGAAAATCTCTCATCTCCCAGTTTCAAACTCCTGGGAGTTTCCATCAGACACAATCTCTGATGTCCCAGTTTCAAACTTCTGCGAGTCCACATCTCACACAATCTCTCACGTCCCAGGTTCAAACTCCTGGGAGTGTACATCACAAACAAACTCTCATTTCCCGTTTCAAACTCCTGGGAGTGCCCATTCCACACAACCTCTCACATCCCACTTTCAAACTCTTGGGAGTCCACATCACACACAACCTCTCACATCCCAGTTTCAAACTCCTGGGAGTCCACATTTCACACAATCTCTAATTTCCCTTTTCAAACTCCTGGGAGTGCCCATTCCACACAACCACGCACATCCCAGTTTCAAACTCCTGGGAGTCCACATCACACACAACCTCTCATATCTCAGTTTCAATCTCCTGGGAGTCCATATCTCACACAATCTCTCATGTCATCGTTTTGAAACACCTGGGATTGTACACCAGATGCAATCTCTCATGTCCCAGTTTTAAACTCCTGGGAGTCCATAATACACACAATCTCTCACATCCCAGTTTCAAACTCTTGGGAGTCCACATTACAGACTATCTCTCACAACCCAGTTTCAAACTCCTGGGAGTCCACATCACACATAACCTCTCACATCCCAGTTTCAAACTACTGGGAGTGTACATCACACACAATCTCTCATATCACAGTTTCAATCTCCTGGAAGTCCACATCCCACACAATCTCTCATGTCCCAGTTTGAAACACCTGGGAGTGTACACCAGATACAATCTCTCATTTCCCACTTTCAAACTTCTGGGAGTCCACATCTCACACAATCTCTCATCTCCAGTTTCAAACTCCTGGGAGAGTCCATCACATACAATATCTCACGTCACAGTATCAAACTCGGCTGAGACCACATCACACACAACCTCTCATCCCCAGTTTCAAACTCCTGTGAGTGTACACCACACACAATCTCTCATGTCCCAGTTTTATACTCCTGGCACACAACTTCTCATGTCCCAGTTTCAAACTCCTGGGAGTGCCCATTCCACACAACCACTCACATCCCAGTTTCAAACTCTTGGGAGTCCACATTACAGACTATCTCTCACGACCCAGTTTCAAACTCCTGGGAGTCAACATCACACATAACCTCTCACATCCCAGTTTCAAACTCTTGGGAGTCCACATTTCACACAATCTCTAATTTCCCTTTTCAAACTCCTGGGAGTACCCATTCCACACAACCACTCACATCCCAGTTTCAAACTCTTGGGAGACCACATCACACACAAACTCTCACATCCCAGTTTCAAACTACCGGGAGTGTACATCACACACAATCTCTCATATCACAGTTTCAATCTCCTGCAAGTCCACATCTCACACAATCTCTCATGTCCCACTTTCAAACTCCTGGGAGTGTACATCACACACAATGTCTCATGTCCCAGTTTTAATCTACTGGGCGTGTACTTCACACTCAATCTCGGATGACCCAGTGTCAAACTCCTGGGAGTCCACATTTTACACAATCTCTCTGGTCCCAGTTTCAAACTCCTGAGAGTCTGCATCTCACACTATCTCCCATGTCCCAGTTTCAAACTCCTGGGAGTTTCCATCAGACACAATCTCTGATGTCCCAGTTTCAAACTTCTGCGAGTCCACATCTCACACAATCTCTCATGTCCCAGTTTCAAACTCCTGGGAGTGTACATCACACACAATATCTGATATCCCAGTTTCAAACTTCTGGGAGTCCACATCTCACACAATCTCTCATCTCCAGTTTCAAACTCCTGGGAGAGTCCATCACATACAATATCTCACGTCGCAGTATCAAACTCGGCTGAGACCACATCACACACAACCTCTCATCCCCAGTTTCAAACTCCTGTGAGTGTACACCACACACAATCTCTCATATCCCAGTTTTATACTCCTGGCACACAACTTCTCATGTCCCATTTTCAAACCCCTGGGTGTTCACATCATACAGAACATCTCATGGTCCCAGTTTGAAACCCCTTTGTGTTCACGTCACACACTATCTCAAATGTCCCAATTTCAAACTCCTGGGAGTGTACATCACACACAATCTCTCATGTCCCAGTTTCAGACTCCCGGGAGTCCACATCACACACAATCTCTCATGTCCCAGTTTCAAACTCTTGGGAGTGTACATCACACACAACCTCTCACATCCCTGTTTCAAACTCCTGGGAGTCCACATCTCACACCACCTCTGATGTCCCAGTTTCAAACTCCTGGGAGTCCACATTTTACACAATCTCTCTGGTCCCACTTTCAAACTCCTGAGAGTCTGCATCTCACACTATCTCCCATGTCCCAGTTTCAAACTCCTGGGAGTGTACATCACACACAATCTCTCATGTCCCAGTTTCAAACTTCTGGGAGTCCACATCTCAGAAAATCTCTCATCTCCCAGTTTCAAACTCCTGGGAGTTTCCGTCAGACACAATCTCTGATGTCCCAGTTTCAAACTCCTGAGAGTCCACATTTCACACAATCTCTCATATCCCAGTTTCAAACTCCTGAGAGTCCACATTTCACACAATCTCTCATTTCCCGTTTCAAACTCCTGGGAGTGCCCATTCCACACAACCTCTCACATCCCAGTTTCAAACTCTTGGGAGTCCACATCACAGACTATCTCTCATGACCCAGTTTCAATCTCCTGGGAGTCCACATCACACACAACCTCTCATATCTCAGTTTCAATCTCCTGGGAGTCCACATCTCTTTCTTTCTAAATCTTTTTATTAATATTAGTAATATGGACAGAATACAGATGATATATTGATAAAGAAATTACCAACATACACATTCCATTACATATGAAAAAAAACACACATAATAGTTACAATATAAATGAGTTTACCAAGACATAAGCCATAAGATATATGTATGGACATAGTAAATCTAAATATTTCATAATGTATAATATAAAAAAACAGAATAAAGAAAGAAAAAAAAAACAAAAAAAAATTTATATAATGCAAAACTAACTAATCTAATCTAATAACTATAACTAATAAGTAATATAAAAGAAAAAAAACAAACAGAAGAGAAGGAAAAAAAAAGTGGGCTGTTTATAATATCTCACAAAAATAAGTATTCATCAATGCCGTCACTTCCGGTCCTCTCAAAATACATAAGCTAAAAGCTGGGAAATCAAATGTACTTGGCACAGGGTCATATTACATCATATGAAAATGTTGAATAAATGGTCTCCATAACTTTTCAAATTTAATAGAAGTCTCAAAAGTACCACTTCTAATTTTTTCTAAATTTAAACATAACATAGTTTGAGAGAACCAATTAAATACAGTGGGAGGATCAATTTCTTTCCAATTCAACAATATAGATCTTCTAGCCATCAGAGTTAGAAATGCAATCATTCGACGGGCTGAAGAAGATAAATGCTGTGAATCTAACATTGGTAAACCAAAAATTGCGGTAATAGGATGAGGTTGTAAATCAATATTCAAAACCGCAGAAATAATATCAAAAATATCTTTCCAATATTTCTCCAAAAATGAACACGACCAAAACATGTGAGTTAAAGACGCAATTTCAGAATGACATCTATCACAAATAGGACTTATATGAGAGTAAAAATGAGCTAATTTATCCTTGGACATATGGGCCCTATGTACAACCTTAAATTGTATTAGTGAATGTTTGGCACATAACGATGATGTATTAACTAATTGAAGAATTCTATCCCAATTCTCACTAGAAATACTAAAACTAAGCTCTCTTTCCCAATCCTGTTTAGTCTTATAAAGAGGCTCTAAACGTATCTTTATAATTATATTATAAAGTTTTGAAATAAGCCCTTTTTGAAAAGGGTCTAATTCAAATAAACTCTCCAAAGTATCTGAAGGCACAAAATTTGGAAACGTAGAGAGTACAGAACTTAAAAAATGTCTAATCTGTAAATATCTAAAAAAATGAAATCTCGGCAAGTTATATTTGTTGGATAATTGTTCAAAAGACATGAAACAATTATCTAAAAATAAATCAGAAAATCTTAGTAATCCCTTAGTTTTCCAAGCTGAATAAGCTTGATCTATAATGGAAGGGTGAAAAAAACAATTAGATACAATAGGACTATTTAAAACGAATTGAGTCAACCCAAAAAATCTCCGAAATTGAAACCATATACGCAATGTATGTTTAACTATCGGGTTGTCAATTCGTTTCGGCAATTTAGAAAGAGCAAAAGGGAGAGAAGTCCCTAAAATAGAACCCAAAGCATAAGCTGATACCGATTTAGTTTCTAAACTCACCCAACAAGGGCCAAAAGATCCACCCCCATCTTTCAATCAGCATAACAAATATCTAATATTAACTGCCCAATAGTAAAATCTGAAATTAGGTAATGCTAACCCGCCTTCCTTTTTTGTCTTCTGTAAATATGTTTTACCTAACCTGGGATTTTTATTCTGCCATATATATGAAGAAATTTTAGAGTCAACATTAGTAAAAAAAGATTTTGGGATAAAAATTGGTATCGCTTGAAAAATATATAAAAACTTAGGTAAAATAACCATCTTAATAGCATTAATCCTACCTATTAGGGATAGAGACAAAGGTGACCACTTAGTAAACAAACCTTTAATCTGATCAATTAAGGGTAAAAAATTAAATCCAAATAAATCTTTATGGTTCTTTGTGATTTTGATCCCTAAATAAGTAAAAGAGTCATTAACTAATTTAAAGGGTAAATTTCCATAAATTGGGACCCGTTTATTTAATGGAAACAATTCACTTTTATTAAGATTTAACTTATACCCAGAAAACTCACTAAATTGAGCCAATAATGATAAAACTGCTGGAATGGATTTCTCCGGGTTAGAAATGAATAGTAATAAATCATCTGCATACAAAGATAACTTATGAATATCTGTCCCACGATTAATACCCAAAATATCCTGTGATTGTCTGATGGCAATTGCCAAAGGTTCTAAGGCAATGTTAAATAGTAATGGACTAAGAGGACATCCCTGTCTAGTGCCCCGAAATAGGCGAAAAAAGGGAGATCTTTGATTATTGGTAACCACTGAGGCTACAGGAGTATGATAAATCAATTTAATCCATGATATAAATATCGGACTAAAATTAAACTTCTCCAACACATTAAATAAGTAAGGCCATTCAACTCTGTCAAATGCTTTCTCCGCATCTAATGAAATCACGCATTCTGAAGTATCATGTGAGGGAGTATAAACAATATTCAACAATCTCCTAATGTTAAAAAAAGAATAACGATTTTTAATAAAGCCAGTTTGATCATCTGAAATAATTTTGGGTAATACCTTCTCCAATCTAGATGCCAGTAACTTAGAAAAAATCTTGGAGTCTACATTCAATAAAGATATAGGTCTATAAGAAACACAATTAGTAGGGTCTTTATCTTTCTTCAATATTAGAGAAATGGAAGCTCTATAAAAAGATTGTGGCAAATTCCCTAATCTAATGGCCTCCTCAAAAACCTTACCTAACCAAGGGGAAAGAGTAGCGGAAAAAAATTTAAAAAATTCAACTGTATAGCCATCTGGACCCAGTGCTTTCCCAGAATTCATTGAGGAAATAGCCCCTTTAATTTCTACATCCGTAATAGGAGTATCCAATATCAAAAGATCATCAGATGATAACCTTGGAAAATTTAATTTCCCAAGAAAATCAGACATGGTATTATAATCTTGAGGAAATTCAGATTGATACAGGGAGGTATAGAAATCTTGAAATGCCTTATTTATCTCATCATGATTAACTGTCAGATTCCCATTCTGCTGACCAATCTTAGTGATTTGACGTTTAACCAAAGCATTCTTCAATTGACTAGCTAACAGTTTACCAGATTTATCACTAGGTATATAAAAATCAGATTTAGTTTTCATTAATTGATTTTCAATTGAGGATGTAAGTAATAAACTATTTTCCATTTGAAGTTCAACCCTTTGTTTATAAAGCTCCTTACTAGGAGCAATCGAATATTTCTTATCAATCTCTTTAATTTTATCGACCAATAAAAGAGTTTCCATCTTGATACGTTTCCTCAAACCAACAGAATAAGAAATAATCTGTCCACGTATATATGCTTTAAAAGTGTCCCAAAGTGTTCCGTAGGAAATATCATCTGTAGAATTAGTTGAGAAGAAGAAGTCGATCTGCTCCTCCATAAATTTTATAAAGTCTGAGTCTTGCAACAAGGTAGAGTCAAATCGCCATTGTCTGGCATTAAAAGCTGTATCCGTAAATTTCATAGAAAGTTAAAATGGAGCATGATCAGAGATAGCTATAATATCATAGTTACAACCGATTACCAATGGAATAAAACAAGAGTCTACAAAAAAATAATCAATTCTTGAATAAGAGTGATAAACATGTGAGAAAAAAGAAAACTCTTTGTCATTAGGATACCAGAATCTCCAAATATCAAAAACTCCATTGTCAGTCAAAAAAGAGTTAATACAAGTGGCCGACTTATTAGGTAAAGTCTGAATAGATAAAGATTTATCCATCAGAGGATTTAAACAACAATTAAAGTCACCACCCATTATTAACTTATATTCGTTTAGATTGGGTAAAGAAGTAAATAAAGACTTTAAAAAGTCAGGACAATCCACATTTGGAGCATAAACATTAACCAAAGCAACCTTTTTATTACAAAGTAAACCCGTAATTAACAAAAATCTGCCATTCGGATCCGAAAAAATATCATGTTGAACAAATGAAATAGAGGAGTCAATAAAAATTGAAACTCCTTTTACTTTAGCATTCGAATTTGCATGATACTGTTGACCCCGCCAAAATCTAAAAAAATGAAATTTGTCCTCCCTCCTCACATGAGTTTCTTGTACAAAAATGATATGAGCATTAAGTCTCATAATCTTCTTTTGTTTAATTGGATGATTTAAACCATTAGTATTCCAAGACACAAAATTAATGGTCTGAGCCATAATTCTATAATCAACCCTTTGGTATAGAAAGGGTTAACCAACTTATAAACTCATGCACCCAGAAGAGGAACAAAAGTAGTGAGAAGACCCGGAAGTGACGACAACACAGACATATTTGAAGTTCAAAAACAGCCCGAATAAAAAAACTAACTGGTACAAAAAAAATAGAATTAGAAAACAGACCATCCCCCCACCCCCCGAGAAAAAGAGAAAAAGCCAAAATATGACTTAAAAAGAGAAAAAGTAAGACTAATCCTACCCCCATGTCAGCTGAAGAACACTCCATATAAAAAGGATATATATAAAAGAATCACCCCGACTTTAAAAATAAAATCGCTATAATAAAAACCATATTTCTAAGTATAGTTAGTTGTAAAAAGAATAAAAATATAATCACTAAAAAACAATTATAACTCGGGCTCTGGCCCAGACAAAACAAAAAATATTTAAGCTGAGATAAGCGATGCCTTGTCTGGAAGAAACACGAAAAATATAAACATAATGCCATCTTAAGCAAAACCAAAAATCTTTTCCAAAAAACCACCATCTTAATCAAAGAAAAATTTACCTTCAAAGAATTAAAAATATACCTTCGAAGGAACAAAGTTAATGGACAAGTATGTAGTTAAATGATTAAAGTGTATAAGGCAAAAAATTAACATGACGCAAACACTCTTTAACTTGAGTATAAAGTGTAGGATGAACCTACACCAATAACCAGATTATAATTCTGGTTTAAGAGATCGAGAACCATCTTACACGATCAGAATCGTTCATTTATTAAAGACTGGTGTCTGTAGCAGTAGGGAAGTTCTCCTCCAGATATTTTCTCACTTCTGAAGTTGAAAGGAAAACTTGTCGTGGAGCATTCAACGGAGAAATTCGAAGCTTCGCAGGGTGTAGAAGCGCAGATTTCAGATTTTTCTCATAACATTCAGCCATCAACGGTTTAAAAAGAAGCCTTCTTTTTAAAAGATCTGAACTAAAATCTTCGATCAGGCGGAAGGAAAAATCTTTGATTTTAATCATTCCTACCCGACGAGCTGCACGTATAAGTTGTTCTTTGTCATGTACATAATGGAACCGGACAATTACCACCGAAGGTTTGTCTGTAACACTCGGTGATCGACGCCGAATTCTATGTGCCCGATCCAATAAAGGGGGGTTATTCGGGAAAATTGTCGGAAACGCTTCTTTTAAAAGTTGAGCAAAATATTTCGAAGGGTCATCTTTTTCTATGCCGTCTGGAAGACCAAGTATACGTACGTTCTGTCTTCTGGACCGATTCTCAAAATGGTCACTCTTGGCTTTAAGGGCTTCCATCAGCTTAATGGTCGAAATTAAATCCTGTTGCAGTTTTCCAATAGTCAAATCTCGCTTCCGAGCTTCTTGCAGAGACGCAATAAGAGCTTGTTGCTGTTTAATTACTAAATCCGTCTTAACCATGTACTCTTGAAAAGCCTTTATATCTTCTTTAAAAAATTGTTGTAGTTCAGCAAATTTTTGATCCGAAACCTCCATAAACAATTCAAAAGTTAATGGTGTTTGTTGTGCCGGAGCCTGCTTTTTTCCGTTACCGTTCGGATTACGTCCGGGATCCCGTCCCTTAGACCTGAGAGACATTTCTGTTTGCATATCATCAAAAGTTCACAACAAACTCTTGGCAGTAAATCCAAAAAAAAACAATAAAGAAACTTTCGGTATAGGTAAAAATAAGCTGAATAAGGGTGATCAAAGGTTAAAAAAAGTAAAAGTTATGGAGCGAATCCAAAACGGTACTTACTCCATGAGCCAGCTGACTGCCACATCTCACACAATCTCTCATGTCCACGTTTTGAAACACCTGGGAGTGTACACCAGATGCAATCTCTCATGTCCCAGTTTTAAACTCCTGGGCGTCCACATGACACACAACCTCTCATGTCCCATTTTCAAACCCCTGGGTGTTCACACCACACACAACATCTCATGGTCCCAGTTTGAAACCACTGTGTGTTCACGTCACACACTATCTCTCCTGTCCCAGTTTCAAACTCCTGGGAGTGTACATCACACACAAACTCTCATGTCCCAGTTTCAAACACCTGGGAGTCCACAACTCACACAATCTCCCATGTCCCAGTTTCAAACTCCTGGGAGTGTCCATCACACACAATATCTCACGTCGCAGTTTCAAACTCCTGGGTATGTAGTTCACACACAATCTCTGATGTCCCAGCTTTAAACTCCTGCGAGTCAACATCTCACACAATCTCCCAGGTCACAGTTTCAAATTACTGGGAGTGTACATCACACACAATCTCTCATGACCCAGTTTCAAACTCCTGGGAGTCCATAATACACACAATCTCTCACATCCCAGTTTCAAACTCTTGGGAGTCCACATTACAGACTATCTCTCACGACCCAGTTTCAAACTCCTGGGAGTCCACATCACACATAACCTCTCACATCCCAGTTTCAAACTCCTGGGAGTCCATAACACACACAAACTCTCACATCCCAGTTTCAAACTACTGGGAGTGTACATCACACACAATCTCTCATATCACAGTTTCAATCTCCTGGAAGTCCACATCTCACACAATCTCTCATGTCCCAGTTTCAAACACCTGGGAGTGTACATCACACACAATCTCTCATGTCCCAGTTTCAAACTCCTGGGAGTGTCCATCACACACAATATCTCACATCACAGTTTTAATCTACTGGGCGTGTACTTCACACTCAATCTCGGATGACCCAGTGTCAAACTCCAGGGAGTCCACATTTTACACAATCTCTCTGGTCCCACTTTCAAACTCCTGAGAGTCTGCATCTCACACTATCTCCCATGTCCCAGTTTCAAACACCTGGGAGTGTACATCACACACATCTCTCATGTCCCAGTTACAAACTTCTGGGAGTCCACATCTCAGAAAATCTCTCATCTCCCAGTTTCAAACTCCTGGGAGTTTCCATCAGACACAATCTCTGATGTCCCAGTTTCAAACTTCTGCGAGTCCACATCTCACACAATCTTTCACGTCCCAGGTTCAAACTCCTGGGAGTGTACATCACAAACAAACTCTCAGGTCCCATTTTCAAACTTCTGGGAGTCCACATCTCACACAATCTCTCATCTCCAGTTTCAAACTCCTGGGAGAGTCCATCACATACAATATCTCACGTCGCAGTTTCAAACTCGGCTGAGACCACATCACACACAACCTCTCATCCCCAGTTTCAAACTCCTGTGAGTGTACACCACACACAATCTCTCATGTCCCAGTTTTATACTCCTGGCACACAACTTCTCATGTCCCATTTTCAAACCCCTGGGTGTTCACATCATACACAAAATCTCATGGTCCCAGTTTGAAACCCCTTTGTGTTCACGTCACACACTATCTCAAATGTCCCAATTTCAAACTCCTGGGAGTGTACATCACACACAATCTCTCATGTCCCAGTTTCAAACTCCTGGGAGTCCACAACTCACACAATATATAATGTCCCAGTTTCAAACTCTTGGGGGTGTACATCACACACAACCACTCACATCCCTGTTTCAAACTCCTGGGAGTCCACATATCACACCACCACTGATGTCGCAGTTTCAATCTCCTGGGAGTCCACATCTCACACAATCTCTCATGTCCACGTTTTGAAACACCTGGGAGTGTACACCAGATGCAATCTCTCATGTCCCAGTTTTAAACTCCTGGGCGTCCACATGACACACAACCTCTCATGTCCCATTTTCAAACCCCTGGGTGTTCACACCACACACAACATCTCATGGTCCTAGTTTGAAACCACTGTGTGTTCACGTCACACACTATCTCTCTTGTCCCCGTTTCAAACTCCTGGGAGTGTACATCACACTCAATCTCTCATGTCCCAGTTTCAAACACCTGGGAGTCCACAACTCACACAATCTCCCATGTCCCAGTTTCAAACTCCTGGGAGTGTCCATCACACACAATATCTCACGTCGCAGTTTCAAACTCCTGGGTATGTAGTTCACACACAATCTCTGATGTCCCAGCTTTAAACTCCTGCGAGTCCACATCTCACACAATCTCCCAGGTCACAGTTTCAAATTACTGGGAGTGTACATCACACACAATCTCTCATGATCCAGTTTCAAACTCCTGGGACTCCATAATACACACAATCTCTCACATCCCAGTTTCAAACTCTTGGGAGTCCACATTACAGACTATCTCTCACGACCCAGTTTAAAACTCCTGGGAGTCCACATCACACATAACCTCTCACATCCCAGTTTCAAACTCCTGGGAGTCCATAACACACACAAACTCTAACATCCCAGTTTCAAACTACTGGGAGTGTACATCACACACAATCTCTCATATCACAGTTTCAATCTCCTGGAAGTCCACATCTCACACAATCTCTGATGTCCCAGTTTGAATCTCCTGGGAGTGTCCATCACACACAATATCTCACGTCGCAGTTTCAAACTCCTGGGTATGTAGTTCACACACAATCTCTGATGTCCCAGCTTTAAACTCCTGCGAGTCCACATCTCACACAATCTCCCAGGTCACAGTTTCAAATTACTGGGAGTGTACATCACACACAATCTCTCATGACCCAGTTTCAAACTCCTGGGAGTCCATAATACACACAATCTCTCACATCCCAGTTTCAAACTCTTGGGAGTCCACATTACAGACTATCTCTCACGACCCAGTTTCAAACTCCTGGGAGTCCACATCACACATAACCTCTCACATCCCAGTTTCAAACTCCTGGGAGTCCATAACACACACAAACTCTCATATCTCAGTTTCAATCTCCTGGAAGTCCACATCTCACACTATCTCCCATGTCCCAGTTTCAAACACCTGGGAGTGTACATCACACACAATCTCTCATGTCCCAGTTTCAAACTCCTGGGAGTGTCCATCACACACAATATCTCACGTCACAGTTTTAATCTACTGGGCGTGTACTTCACACTCAATCTCGGATGACCCAGTGTCAAACTCCTGGGAGTCCACATTTTACACAATCTCTCTGGTCCCAGTTTCAAACTCCTGAGAGTCTGCATCTCACACTATCTCCCATGTCCCAGTTTCAAACACCTGGGAGTGTACATCACACACATCTCTCATGTCCCAGTTTCAAACTTCTGGGAGTCCACATCTCAGAAAATCTCTCATCTCCCTGTTTCAAACTCCTAGGAGATTCCATCAGACACAATCTCTGATGTCCCAGTTTCAAACTTCTGCGAGTCCACATCTCACACAATCTTTCACGTCCCAGGTTCAAACTCCTGGGAGTGTACATCACAAACAAACTCTCAGGTCCCATTTTCAAACTTCTGGGAGTCCACATCTCACACAATCTCTCATCTCCAGTTTCAAACTCCTGGGAGAGTCCATCACATACAATATCTCACGTCGCAGTTTCAAACTCGGCTGAGACCACATCACACACAACCTCTCATCCCCAGTTTCAAACTCCTGTGAGTGTACACCACACACAATCTCTCATGTCCCAGTTTTATACTCCTGGCACACAACTTCTCATGTCCCATTTTCAAACCCCTGGGTGTTCACATCATACACAACATCTCATGGTCCCAGTTTGAAACCCCTTTGTGTTCACGTCACACGCTATCTCAAATGTCCCAATTTCAAACTCCTGGGAGTGTACATCACACACAATCTCTCATGTCCCAGTTTCAAACTCCTGGGAGTCCACAACTCACACAATATATAATGTCCCAGTTTCAAACTCTTGGGAGTGTACATCACACACAACCTCTCACATCCCTGTTTCAAACTCCTGGGAGTCCACATCTCACACCACCACTGATGTCGCAGTTTCAATCTCCTGGGCGTGTACTTCACACGCAATCTCTGATGTCCCAGTTTCAAACTCCTGGGAGTCTGCATCTCACACAATCTCCCATGTCCCAGTTTCAAACTCCTGGGAGTCCACATGTGACACAATCTCTCTTGTCCCACTTTCAAACTCCTGAGAGTCTGCATCTCACACTATCTGCCATGTCCCAGTTTCAAACTCCTGGGAGTGTACATCACACACAATCTCTCATGTCCCAGTTTCAAACTTCTGGGAGTCTACATCTCAGAAAATCTCTCATCTCCCAGTTTCAAACTCCTGGGAGTTTCCATCAGAAACAATCTCTGATGTCCCAGTTTCAAACTTCTGCGAATCCACATCTCACACAATCTCTCACATCCCAGTTTCAAACTCCTGAGAGTCCACATTTCACACAATCTCTCATTTCCCGTTTCAAACTCCTGGGAGTGCCCATTCCACACAACCTCTCACATCCCACTTTCAAACTCTTGGGAGTCCACATCACACACAACCTCTCACATCCCAGTTTCAAACTCCTGGGAGTCCACATTTCACACAATCTCTAATTTCCCTTTTCAAACTCCTGGGAGTGCCCATTCCACACAACCACTCACATCCCAGTTTAAAACTCTTGGGAGTCCACATCACAGACTATCTCTCATGACCCAGTTTCAATCTCCTGGGAGTCCACATCTCACACAATCTCTCATGTCCACGTTTTGAAACACCTGGAAGTGTACACCAGATGCAATCTCTCATGTCCCAGTTTTAAACTCCTGGGCGTCCACATGACACACAACCTCTCATGTCCCATTTTCAAACCCCTGGGTGTTCACACCACACACAACATCTCATGGTCCTAGTTTGAAACCCCTTTGTGTTCACGTCACACACTATCTCTCTTGTCCCAGATTCAAACTCCTGGGAGTGTACATCACACACAATCTCTCATGTCCCAGTTTTAAACTCCTGGGAGTCCACAACTCATACAATCTCTCGTGTCCCAGTTTCAAACACCTGGGAGTCCACAACTCACACAATCTCCCACTTCCCAGTTTCAATCTCGCGGGCGTCCACTTCACACACAAACTCTCATGTCCCAGTTTCCGACTCCTGGGAGTCCTCATCACACACAATCTATGACGTCCCACTTTCAAACTCCTGGGAGTCCACATCTCACACAATCTTTCACGTCCCAGGTTCAAACTCCTGGGAGTGTACATCACAAACGAACTCTCAGGTCCCATTGTCAAACTTCTGGGAGTCCACATCTCACACAATCTCTCATCTCCAGTTTCAAACTCCTGGGAGAGTCCATCACATACAATATCTCACGTCGCAGTTTCAAACTCAGCTGAGACCACATCACACACAACCTCTCATCCCCAGTTTCAAACTCCTGTGAGTGTACACCACACACAATCTCTCATGTCCCAGTTTTATACTCCTGGCACACAACTTCTCATGTCCCATTTTCAAACCCCTGGGTGTTCACATCATACACAACATCTCATGGTCCCAGTTTGAAACCCCTTTGTGTTCACGTCACACACTATCTCAAATGTCCCAATTTCAAACTCCTGGGAGTGTACATCACACACAATCTCTCATGTCCCAGTTTCAAACTCCTGGGAGTCCACAACTCACACAATATATAATGTCCCAGTTTCAAACTATTGGGAGTGTACATCACACACAACCTCTCACATCCCTGTTTCAAACTCCTGGGAGTTCACATCTCACACCACCACTGATGTCGCAGTTTCAATCTCCTGGGCGTGTACTTCACACGCAATCTCTGATGTCCCAGTTTCAAACTCCTGGGAGTCTGCATCTCACACAATCTCCCATGTCCCAGTTTCAAACTCCTGGGAGTCCACATGTGACACAATCTCTCTGGTCCCACTTTCAAACTCCTGAGAGTCTGCATCTCACACTATCTGCCATGTCCCAGTTTCAAACTCCTGGGAGTGTACATCACACACAATCTCTCATGTCCCAGTTTCAAACTTCTGGGAGTCTACATCTCAGAAAATCTCTCATCTCCCAGTTTCAAACTCCTGGGAGTTTCCATCAGACACAATCTCTGATGTCCCAGTTTCAAACTTCTGCGAATCCACATCTCACACAATCTCTCACATCCCAGTTTCAAACTCCTGAGAGTCCACATTTCACACAATCTCTCATTTCCCGTTTCAAACTCCTGGGAGTGCCCATTCCACACAACCACTCACATCCCAGTTTCAAACTCTTGGGAGTCCACATCACAGACTATCTCTCATGACCCAGTTTCAATCTCCTGGGAGTCCACATCTCACACAATCTCTCATGTCCACATTTTGAAACACCTGGAAGTGTACACCAGATGCAATCTCTCATGTCCCAGTTTTAAACTCCTGGGCGTCCACATGACACACAACCTCTCATGTCCCATTTTCAAACCCCTGGGTGTTCACACCACACACAACATCTCATGGTCCTAGTTTGAAACCCCTTTGTGTTCACGTCACACACTATCTCTCTTGTCCCAGATTCAAACTCCTGGGAGTGTACATCACACACAATCTCTCATGTCCCAGTTTTAAACTCCTGGGAGTCCACAACTCATACAATCTCTCATGTCCCAGTTTCAAACACCTGGGAGTCCACAACTCACACAATCTCCCACTTCCCAGTTTCAATCTCGCGGGCGTCCACTTCACACACAAACTCTCATGTCCCAGTTTCCGACTCCTGGGAGTCCTCATCACACACAATCTATGACGTCCCACTTTCAAACTCCTGGGAGTCCACATCTCACACAATCTTTCACGTCCCAGGTTCAAACTCCTGGGAGTGTACATCACAAACAAACTCTCAGGTCCCATTGTCAAACTTCTGGGAGTCCACATCTCACACAATCTCTCATCTCCAGTTTCAAACTCCTGGGAGAGTCCATCACATACAATATCTCACGTCGCAGTTTCAAACTCGGCTGAGACCACATCACACACAACCTCTCATCCCCAGTTTCAAACTCCTGTGAGTGTACACCACACACAATCTCTCATGTCCCAGTTTTATACTCCTGGCACACAACTTCTCATGTCCCATTTTCAAACCCCTGGGTGTTCACATCATACACAACATATCATGGTCCCAGTTTGAAACCCCTTTGTGTTCACGTCACACACTATCTCAAATGTCCCAATTTCAAACTCCTGGGAGTGTACATCACACACAATCTCTCATGTCCCAGTTTCAAACTCCTGGGAGTCCACAACTCACAGAATATATAATGTCCCAGTTTCAAACTCTTGGGAGTGTACATCACACACAACCTCTCACATCCCTGTTTCAAACTCCTGGGAGTTCACATCTCACACCACCACTGATGTCGCAGTTTCAATCTCCTGGGCGTGTACTTCACACGCAATCTCTGATGTCCCAGTTTCAAACTCCTAGGAGTCTGCATCTCACACAATCTCCCATGTCCCAGTTTCAAACTCCTGGGAGTCCACATGTGACACAATCTCTCTGGTCCCACTTTCAAACTCCTGAGAGTCTGCATCTCACACTATCTGCCATGTCCCAGTTTCAAACTCCTGGGAGTGTACATCACACACAATCTCTCATGTCCCAGTTTCAAACTTCTGGGAGTCTACATCTCAGAAGATCTCTCATCTCCCAGTTTCAAACTCCTGGGAGTTTCCATCAGACACAATCTCTGATGTCCCAGTTTCAAACTTCTGCGAATCCACATCTCACACAATCTCTCACATCCCAGTTTCAAACTCCTGAGAGTCCACATTTCACACAATCTCTCATTTCCCGTTTCAAACTCCTGGGTGTGCCCATTCCACACAACCTCTCACATCCCACTTTCAAACTCTTGGGAGTCCACATCACACACAACCTCTCACATCCCAGTTTCAAACTCCTGGGAGTCCACATTTCACACAATCTCTAATTTCCCTTTTCAAACTCCTGGGAGTGCCCATTCCACACAACCACTCACATCCCAGTTTCAAACTCTTGGGAGTCCACATCACAGACTATCTCGCATGACCCAGTTTCAATCTCCTGGGAGTCCACATCTCACACAATCTCTCATGTCCACGTTTTGAAACACCTGGAAGTGTACACCAGATGCAATCTCTCATGTCCCAGTTTTAAACTCCTGGGCGTCCACATGACACACAACCTCTCATGTCCCATTTTCAAACCCCTGGGTGTTCACACCACACACAACATCTCATGGTCCTAGTTTGAAACCCCTTTGTGTTCACGTCACACACTATCTCTCTTGTCCCAGATTCAAACTCCTGGGAGTGTACATCACACACAATCTCTCATGTCCCAGTTTTAAACTCCTGGGAGTCCACAACTCATACAATCTCTCATGTCCCAGTTTCAAACACCTGGGAGTCCACAACTCACACAATCTCCCACTTCCCAGTTTCAATCTCGCGGGCGTCCACTTCACACACAAACTCTCATGTCCCAGTTTCCGACTCCTGGGAGTCCTCATCACACACAATCTATGACGTCCCACTTTCAAACTCCTGGGAGTCCACATCTCACACAATCTTTCACGTCCCAGGTTCAAACTCCTGGGAGTGTACATCACAAACAAACTCTCAGGTCCCATTTTCAAACTTCTGGGAGTCCACATCTCACACAATCTCTCATCTCCAGTTTCAAACTCCTGGGAGAGTCCATCACATACAATATCTCACGTCGCAGTTTCAAACTCGGCTGAGACCACATCACACACAACCTCTCATCCCCAGTTTCAAACTCCTGTGAGTGTACACCACACACAATCTCTCATGTCCCAGTTTTATACTCCTGGCACACAACTTCTCATGTCCCATTTTCAAACCTCCGGGTGTTCACATCATACACTATCTCAAATGTCCCAATTTCAAACTCCTGGGAGTGTACATCACACACAATCTCTCATGTCCCAGTTTCAAACTCCTGGGAGTCCACAACTCAC